>NC_135910.1:14614608-14777285 GCF_964194155.1 Cetorhinus maximus | reverse complement strand
CACTTCCCCTTCTCCCCCTCATTTCCCCTTCTCCCCCTCACTTCCCCTTCTCCCCTACCCTCTCCCCCTCTCTCTCCCTCTCCCCTCTCTCCCCCCATCTCTCCCCCTCTCTCTCCCCCTCTCTCCCTCCCTCCCTCTCTCTCTCCCTCCCTCTCTCTCTCCCTCCCTCTCTCTCTCCCTCCCTCTCTCTCTCCCTCCCTCTCTCTCTCCCTCTCTCTCTCTCTCTCCCTCTCCCTCTCTCCCTCTCTCCCTCTCTCCCTCTCCCTCTCTTCCTCTCTCCCTCTCTCCCTTCCAATGAATTAGCTTGAATGACCCTGGGTTAGAGAAAGTGAGAAAATCAGCCATGGTTCCTGCTCCCGGTGAACACGTAGTGACCCTCCCGCCAGCCCCCACAACCCCAGAAACTGTATGCCCCCGCCTGTGGGCTTTAGATCATAAAGAGAATTGGGTGATGATTCCCATGGCCGCACAGCCTGTGGATACTCATTGTTTAGGGTCATACATGAAGAATGGCTCCCATGTGGGCATTGGGTTGCCAACTGTGATTAAATGTATTCCTGGAGGCTCCATCACATGACTCGCCCCCACGCTCCAGCCATTGGCCGGCCAACACGTCCATCCTTGTGACGTACGGCCTTCCTACGCCAATCGGAAAGCGAAATGACTCATTACCCAATTGGATGATGTTTGACTGTCGGCCAAACAGCCTTTTCCTCCATTTTCAATATTTTTATATCTGGAAAAGAGAAACGTTCAAAGAAAATGACAGAAAAGAAACAATCTTTTTTAACGTCCCGATGATTTTTCTCCAGGGTGGCCCACGGCAGTGACCCGGAGATTGACCTTCGACTCCTGGAGCCTCCAGGCCAATCCTGGAGGGTTGGCAGCCCTGGTTCTCTTGGGGACTGCACCCCACCTCTCCGAGCCCCACGGGAGAGTTGGGAGGACTGATGGGACGATGGGGCTTGGGTTCCGATTTCTTTAATCCTTCTCATTTCTTTCCCCCCCCACTCTCCCCCACCCTGCCCAGACCTGAGGTCCTCGATTTGGTGAAAATGGTGATCATCGAACACATCGAGGAGACAAGGATCGTTCACCTTCCAGAGCCTGAGGATGAAGACAAGGAGGAGAGGATTCTAGCCATGTTGGGTATCAGCGGCACTGTTCTCAACCTCCTCGTCATTATATTCGTCTACATTTACACGACGTTGTAATAGCCGGAGACTGGGGGGGAGGCGACGGCGAGAGAGGGGAGGAGGCTGACAGGAACGAATGAAACTGGGAGTGTGGAAAACTTCAGCTCCTCCGCCGAATTCTCCATGGAAACCAACAGCCCGACACGCATGATATTCCAGAGACGCTGGGGCAGGAACCGGAGATTGTCCGGAGCGACGCGGGAATGGCTTCCGCTGCCATTATGAGTTCACGTTTCACCCCGGCAACCACAGGCCTGACAGGCCCCGAATTCGGCTTTTCGAAGGTCTCGCTGGAGGGAGAGAGTTGATTGGCCGGGTTTCCCCTGTGTGGTGGGGGTGGGGTGGGGGGGGGTGGGGAAGGGGGGAACCGAGGACCTGAGATTTCCCGATCGCCGTCGCTCGCCTCCCCTCATCCCCCTGCCCTCCTCCCTCCACACCCACCCCCCTCTTCCACCCAGGCGTAGGCCACGTCGCCCTCACTGTTGCTCGTGCGCGAAGAGAATTGGAAAAGCACAAGAGGGTTAAGATCTTCCTCTGGAACATCTGGGCCAAGGAGCAGAGGGTGGAGATGCGGCTGATGGCTCTGGGGGAGCGTCTGGCCGCAGGTCGGAGTCCGAGTTGGGGGAGCCAGCGTCGCCAGGGGAGATGCCAGGAGGAGGAATGCCAGTACCGCCCGCAGCAGAGGGGCAGACTTGAGTTGCTGGCCATTCCATCGCTGGAACGATCACTTTTGCCAGCCTTGAGTGGCCAAGCTCTGATTGGCCAGGAGGGCTGAGGGTGGCGCGAACGGAATGTCTTCACTTTCAGAGACGGATTTTATTTTTAATTTATTTCCAGAGCGATGTGGATTCGCCAACTGAGTAAGAACCCGGAGTTGGCTTTTCCTCAGTCCCGCATGGCTCAGCTAGAGGTTTCTTTTCGTGGCAAAGAACGCCCTGCTGTTCCCTCTTGCCCCCATTGGCACTCGCCCTGGCGCTGAGCCTCACACTCTGGGGCCCGCACCGTCGCTGGGTCAGCCTCGGAGATTGGGATGGCCGGGAGGGAGGGTGGGGGGGTGGAGAATCATTCAGACACCTCCAGCTCTGCGGCACCGTTCATGGGGAACTGGCGTGAAGGCGAGGGGAACCTTCACTGAGATATGCTTGGCCGCTGAGTGACTTCTCGACTCAGAGAGTGTCGACTGGAGTGTCCTCTCTCCACTTGCTGAGTTTGGTCATTTCTTAGCACCTAGTGAGAGATTTCCCCACCCCCACCCCTCACCGTCACATCCCCACCCCCACCCCTCACCGTCACATCCCCACCCACTCCCCATCACGCCCCCGAAGTAATAAAATATTTATCCGCTCGCTCCCTGTGCTATCCCTCCTGCTCCCCTTCACCTTCTGGGTTAGGCCCGACCCGTGTCACTGATTAGCAAGGTTAGTTTAACGAGGAACCCAACTTAATGGGACCAGCCTGTGAGAGGCAAAGTACTTCGCAGCCATTGACCCTCAAGCAAATCCCACTTGCAGCCGTCATTCCCGATACAGGTGAAGATCTTGCCCTGTAAGTGCCTAAGAACTCGAGTCATTCCAGCGGGGCTGTTCACTGACGATTGCACAGTGTGCAATGCTATTCCTCAGATACAGAAGTAGTGCCAGCCCACATGCAGCAAGACCTGGACAACATTCAGGCCTAGGCTGATGGGTGGCAGTGATGTTTGTGCCACACAAGTGCCAGGCAATGACCAACTCCAACAAGAGAGAATCTAACCATCACCCCTTGACGTTCAATGGCATTACCATTGCTGAATCCCCCATTATCAACACCCTGGGGGTTACCATTGACCAGAAACTGAACTGGACCAGCCATATAAATACTGTGGCTACAAGAGCAGGTCAGAGGCTGGGGATCCTGCAGCGAGTAACTCACCTCCTGACTCCCCAAAGCCTGTTCACCATCTACAAGGCTCAAGTCAGGAGTGTGATGGAATACTCCCCACTTGCCTGGATGAGTGCAGCTCCAACAACACTCAAGAAGCTCGACACCATGCAGGACAAAGCAGCCCCGCTTGATCGGCACCCCATCCAGAAACATTCACTCCCTCCACCATCGACGCACAGTGGCAGCAGTGTGTGTACCATCTACAAGATGCACTGCAGGAACTCACCAAGGCTCCTTAGACAGCACCTTCCAAACCCATGACCATTACCATCTAGAAGGACAAGGGCAGCAGATGCATGGGAACCACCACCACCTGCAAGGTCCCTTTTAAGTCACACATCATCCCAACTCAGGAACTATATCGGCTGCTCCTTCACTGTCGCTGGGTCAAAATCCTGGAACTCCCTCCCTAACAGCACTGCGGGTGTACCTACACCATATGGGACTGCAGCGGTTTAAGAAGGCAGCTCACCATCACCTTCTCAAGGGGCAACTAGGGATGGGTAATTGCCAGTGAGGCCCACACCCCCAGAATTATTTTTCTAAAAATTCTTCCATCTCTGCAACAGGATAAGCAAGTGAAAAGATCGATTCCTGGTGCTCCTCAGGACCACAGCCACATGGGAATGGTGTACTCGAATAATGCAGCTAGTGCTTTAACCTTGGTCCATTCTTTGTCACTGTATCTGTCAGGAAAGCGAACTTGACCACGACAATGATATAAAAGGGAACCCTGAATGTTGCACCCTCCCATCACAGTGCCATCACCAGTGGTGCCATTCCCTTATCACATGTCACTACTCTGGGCTCCTACTCTCTCACTTAAGTGCCAGTTAGCTCCGTTGATTAGAGGGCAGTGTTAGTGATGCAGTGGTCACAAAATTGAGTCCCCTGTATTGTCCATTTATTTTTCTTTTGCTGTGGCTTGTTGGCCGAGGATCTTGATTTCTGGCTTTGGGATTCTCTTGGGGAGCTAGCGATAGCCCCCCTGTTTCAAATCCTGGACAATCATCGTGTTTTTATACAAAGGGGAAACTAGCTGAGCTACCGCCGGTGGTGGTGGGGGGGAAAGACTGAGTGAACGGGTCGAGCAAAAGAGGAGGAGTAGGAGGAGGCTCGTGTGGAGCATAAACACCAGCATGGAGCAGATGGGCCGAGTGGCCTGGTTCTGTGCTGTGGACTCAATCCCCGTCACCCTCTTCCAGTCCATGTCAGTCCCCCGCCCCGACAGGGGTATGGCTCTCGCGTCGGCAGTTGCCGACCCCCGGTTCACGATTCAGCTCCTCCCATCGTGGCTTCCGATGCCGACACCTTCGACCCTCTCTAGTCAGCGACCAAACAGACCTCGAAGACCCCACCTTCTCCCGGAACGAAACTGACCCCCCCCCACCGGCTTCCCTGCTTCGTTTAAAATTACTCCCCACAAAAAACATTTTCCCATCCAGAATTTTCCTCTCCCCCCCTGGAAAAACACACCGGGGTTTGAACACCACCTCCTCGGGATCCAGGGTAACAGCTCACGATCGAGGAGCGAGAGTCCGTAGATCACCTCCGGTGTCTGAGACCCAGTCTGGGCCCTATATGTGACTCCCAGTCCCCCACGTCAGCTCTCGAACTGCCCTCTGAAGTGGCCGAGTGAGACCAGAGTTGGGAAACTCTTTCGAGTTATCGACAGTCACAGATTGTAACTCTTTCAAGTACAATCGCAGTTCTTGTTTTTTCCGGGAGTGGGACATGAACCCACAACCCTCTGATTCAAAGGCGAGGGTGCTATGGACTGAGCCACAGCTGACACCTCGAGACCAGAGTCGGAAGCCGGTCTTGGTGACGGTGAGCGAGAAACGATCATCGATTCGTGGTCCAGTGGTGCCCCCGCCTTTCGGGGGAAGGAGATTTGTCGTCCTTACCCGGGTCTGGCCTACCGGGGCACTCTTTAGCTGCCCCCCAACCCCCCCACCCCCACTCTGAACCGGCCGAGCAGCCCACTCAGTTCCGGGGCAATTAGGGACGGGTGACCAACGCTGCCCTTGGCAGAGTCACCCCCCCACACACACACACCCCTCGTGAAAGATGAAACGAGCCCATTGGTAAATAAAAGACGGAGGTTGGAGAGAAGTGGCTTAGCCCACCACCCCCAGTCCTTCTCAGGGCCGCTAGGGATCGGCAGTAAATGGCTGGTCCCACACATCCCAGAGAATTCATTTTAAAGGAAGGGAATTCAATGAGAGGATGGCACAGCTCTGCCCTGCTCTGCTCTGCGGCTGTTCACGGTGGCTCGCGCAGGACCCCTGCTGGTGACTAGCTTCTCCTGCAGCTTTGTAAAGCCAAGGTGGGGAGGAACACTTTGCAAAAAATAAGATGGTGAGGTACTGAGGGAGCCTTTTCCTGCAGATGGGTGAGAGTCGGTCTACAATCTCAGCAGCAGAAGGTTGAAAACGTGGGTAAAGGGGGTGGGGTCCAGTAATGTGGGGGAAGACGTGGTGGAGGGTGGGGACAGGGAGGGGAGAATCCTCTTCTCCGAGAATGTGTTGATCACAGGATCCCACAGCGTGGAAGGCTATTTGGCCCATCGTGGCCATGCTAGCATCATCGAAGGAGCACCCAATTAGCCCCACACCCCTGCCCTTTCCCCGTAGCCCCTGCAAAATTGTTCCTCTTCAAGTATTTACCCAATCCCCCTTTATAGAAAGCTAATATTGAATTTGCTTCCACCGCCCTTTCAGGTCACAACAACCCGCTGCGTAAATTAAACAGCTCGACATCTCACCTCTGGCTCTTTTGTTGATTCTCTTAAATCTGTGCCCCCTGGGGTTACCGACCTTCCTGTAGGAACAGCTTCCCTTTACTAAACCCCCGTGAAAATCGTTCGGAGAGTTACGCCCGGACACTTAAAACTGTATTTGTTTAACACACCCAAATGCAAAAAAAAAAAAGATAAAGGTTTGAAAAGGGGCTGATTCACTCCCAGTGGCAGCAAACACAAGGGACTCGAAATGATTTATCACCTCGCCTCCGGGAAAGAATGGCAGAAGTTTTAAAGTATTTTGTTCAGGAGTGGGAAATTATTAACAAAATGTTTATTTTTAAAATTGTGTATCGTCAGATCTCAGATTCCATCATGATTGACCTCAGAGCATGTCTAATGTGTGAGTTTGTCACAGGATCTTAGACCCTATAATTCATTCACTGAGCAAGGGAAGAATCTGGAGTCCGTCTTTCCTACATGGAGGTTTATTCATGAAATCTGGAGAACACAGGGAGAGACTCCCTGTTCCATCCCCCCACCCCAGTACAGGTGGAAACCGGTTCTTATATATACCTAAGAATAATGCCCTAACCTTTCCCCAGTTGGATACAGTTGCTCTCACCCACAACTAAAGCTTTCAGGATTGCAACATTAACATTAGACACCAAGAGGATGCAGCCAAGACCGGTTAAGTAACTCCCGTCTGGCTCACTGCGGGTGGGTGGAGGGCCATCATTCCCCGAAGCTAAGGGGAGGAGGTGGATCGAGTTCCTTTCCCGCCACCCACCACCCCCCACCAACTCCCGCTCATGATTACCTTCCAAGGTGGAGCGAGGGGGGGCGATGAGCTCTACTGTGATGCACCCCATGGTGCAACATCCGTTCGCCAGCTCCAAGCACGTGTTGCAGGGGTGGGGTGGGGAAAGCGGTCGGCTCGACCTCCAACCGGAGGCGGTGGGAGGGCAGAGTGTGCGGGGGTGAGGGGTGATGGGGGGAGGAGGGGGTCAAGGGAGGTGGAGATCAAAAAGCTCGTCAGCTCCGAATTCAGATAAAAGCGCCGCTAAACGTGGAAACGAATTAAACAGTGGCGTTTGGTTCCTACCTTTCCCTTTCACAGATGTGTTTGCATGCCGCGCCACGCTGATTCTGAAAGCAGGTTCATTCCAAAGAAGCAGTACCTCTTTATCCGTGCGCCGAGTGATTTCTATTGCACGCTCCTCAGGCCGGGAGCCGCGGAGCGGTGAGCTGTGGCTGGCCGACTGTGTGTCCTGTGGAGTAACACCCGGCTGGTCATTTACAGCCGCCTGTTCCCGAAAGGGCAGCTCGATTCAGTTGGGGTGTCCGAGGCCATTAATGAGGATCCGACGGGGTAAAGAGAGAGAGAGAGAGAGAGAAACGACTTACTCTGGGGTGGGGAGCCCAGGGCAGACTTAAAACCAGAAGCAGACCATTCAGGAAGCCCTCCCCTCCTTCAGGCAAAGGAGAGGGGAAATCTGGAACTCTCTCCCCCACACCAACCCCCTCCCCCCACACCCCACACACACACAAAGGCTGTTGAGGCTGGGGGGGGAGGTTCAATTGAAAATGCCAGTGGGCAAAGGGTTACGGAATCCAGGTGTGAAAATGGGGTAAAGATTCCATGATCTAATGGAAAGGCAGTACAGGCTTGAGGGGCTGAATAGCCTCTTCCTAGCAGTGTTGCTATTCAACCCTGTAAGGCATCACAGCCGAGCTTGATTCCGTCCTGATGTTATTTGGAAAATTGGGGGAGCAGGTGAGTGAACGGTGGGCAGGAGGAGAGAGGAATCCTGGCTGATTCTCCCTCGCCACCCAGCTCACCCCACCCCACCCCCAACCCCAACGCCCCCACCCCGGCCTCCCACTTCCTGAGCCTTGCCATGCTTAGGCCGCTTGCAGCGTCCCAGTTGTTGCCCTGACTGAGAACTTAGCACAGGCACAGCCTGCACCCCTCCTCTCCCTCCTGGTCCTCCTCGCCAACCCCCCCTCTGCCCCTCCTCCTTTCCTCAGATACCAGCTCCTCCAACTCCCACATGAAACTGGAAGGAGCATAGAATACCAAGAAGGAGCATGAAACAAGTTGATATCAGGGGTGTACAATATCCCGGGATGGTGGTGGTGGGGGGTGGATTTATACAGTGGGGAGGAAGGCTCCTGGTCTAATGCAGAGTGACGGGTGTAATCTCATTTCTGTCTGCCAAAAGAGGCTCTGTTTCTTTAGAAGCCAGCGATAGCATAAGCCTTTATTAACGGGACTGTGCATACCACCAGACCGGTGTCCTCGGTATATACATTGTGGTCTTACGTTCACTGTGTAGTCCACGCTACGGCAGGATCCAAACCACAGTCAGCTCCGGCCCTATTGGTGCCCCGGTAACTCCGCCCTGTCTGCGTTTACACCCCCCCCGCCCCATCGATGTCTCGGGGTGTCTGTTGCCACGTTTGGTGGGATGAGGCCTGAGTTAGAAGCCGGGGATTCTGTCCGTTATTAGTAGCTGGGCAGGGGTGGCAATTCGTGGCGGGGATGGGGGGGGGACGACAGGTGTTGTCTCTTCAGCTTCTGTGCGACAGGGTTAAAGCCGCCCACACGGTTTGGACAATGCTGCAACGTGGGATGGAACAGCGAGGCAATGCAGCATTTATTCCAGCCACAGTCATTGTGCTGTTGCACTGAAGGCGACTTTAAGTGTATAAATTACTCTCTTTTTCCAAATAAAATCAATATGACACTTTTTTTACTTAAAGAGACTTCCGTTGCTGTTTCTCAAAGTTCCCTCCCTGGGCTCCCCAGTCGCTGGGCAGACTGGGCCACAGCCACGATCCTGGGCACCTTCTCCTCCAATATCCACACGTGGATATTCATGGGTTGTGGGCATCACATCGCTGTGGGCCTGGAGTCACACGCAGGCCAGACCAGGTAAGGACGGCAGATTTCCCTCCTTAAGGAACGAACCAGATGGGTTTTTAACCAGACTTTTCATTAGATTCAAATTCTGCCGTGGGGGGATTTGAACCCAGGCCCCCAGAGAATTACCCTGGGTCTCTGGAATACTAGTCCAGTGACAATACCACTAAACCACTGCCTCTTCTAGGACAGATGGATCCCAAAACGAGATGCCTAGTTGTGCGTCCGCCTGCACAGTTAGGAATGTCCTCCTCAAGAACAGAGAAGGTTAAGAGGTTTTCTTATGAGGAGAGGTTGAGCGGGTTGGGCCTATAAATCATTGGAGTTTAGAAGAACGAGAGGTGATCTTATTGAAACATGTCAGATCCTGGAGGGGGGTTTGACAGGGTGGATGCTGAGAGGATGTTTCCCCTCGTGGGGGTATCTAGAACGAGGGGGCACGGTAAGGGGTCTCCCATTTAAAATAGAGAATGAGGAGGAATTTCTTCTCTCTTCAGTCTCTATAATTCTCTTCCTCAGAGAGCAGTGGGGGCTGGGTCACTGAATATATTCAAGGCTGAGTTAGACAGACTTTTGATCGACAAGGGAGTCAAGGGTTAATGGGGTGGTGGGGGGGGCAGACAGGGAAGTGGAGTTGGGGGGCCACAATCAGATCATCCGCCATCTTATTGAACGCCGGAGCAGGCTCGAGGGGCCGAATGGCCTCCTCCTGCTCCTAACCCTTAGACTGAGAGATTTTGAAGATAATGGGAGGTTTTGATCGGGTGGACTGAGGAATGACTTTGGCGTCTGGCGTGTGAGTCAATCACCAGAGGTCATGGGTGTAAAATAAGTTTCAGCTGGGATTAGAGGGAAATTGAGGAGGATTTTTTTCACCCAAGGTGTGATGGGGGGTCTGGAACTCACTGTCAGAGAGGGTGGTAGAGACAGTCACCCTCACCTCATTTTAAAAAAAAAGAACGGATGTGTATTTAAAAGTGCCGTGGCCTATAGGCTATGGAGCAAGAGCTGGATAGTGGGATCTTGCCTTGGCTGGAATGGGCTTCCATCCAGTGCTATAAATTTCCCGTGTCCTGACATGATGTTTGATTGAATCGATTCATTTTGAGCCACATAAAGGCTGACGCTTTTCAATCTGTGACTTTGGGTTGTGACAAGACGCAGGGTGAGAGCGCTGGATTGTTATATGGATAGGCCGGACTTGGCCGCATTTCAAATGTTCTCTCCTTCCAGAACATTCTCAGAATGGGGAGGCTTTTGTAGCTTGTCAGGGCAGCGTGAAGCCCTTCCGGGTTGCCATGTACGAAAACAGCTCCCCAAAATTAAAACCAGTTTGGGAATGAAAGCTTACATCGCCAGGGGGGTGAGAGGTCAAAACCGCTCCAAATTTTACCCCCTCTGATCTTCCCCCCCCGTCCGACCCCCCCGATAGGGTCTTCGACAAACGAATGGTGAAAGGAGAGGGACGCGGGAAGAAATACAGGGAAGGAGAGGCAGAGGGGAGGAGGTGACAGAGAGAGCAAGAGTGAGAAAAACACAAGGAGAGGGAGTTGAGAAAAGTAACGCGGTGAAAAAAATGGAGTCAGAGGCCAGGATTTTCGGCACCCGACACGCACGGGCGTAAAATAGCGCGGCGATGATGTCAGGTGAGCGTCCCGACATCGTCGCGCAATATTTCGGTCAGCAGGTGCACACGGGAGTCAGCAGCGCGCCCGCCGACAATTAAGAGGGGCCGTTAAGCCCCTTAATCGAGTCATTGAACTTTTCCCCTCCTGCCCGTCCAACCTTACGGTGGACGTGTGGGCGAATAGGCCGGGCGGCCTTCGCATTTTCCAGGAAATCTCCACCGCGGGTGGGATGAGGTTTCCGATGTTAATTAAAAATAGAATAAGAATGTTTAAATCTCAGTTCTAACACGTCCCGGCTCGTGGGACAGAGTCACCCGAGGGGATGTCTCTTCCTTACTTCTGACAGCTTCATTTTTAACGTTCAAAAATCTTCAGCTCCCTGAGGCGGCTCTGTGCCTTCACCCTCACCGAGCTCGCCCGCGCACACTTCAGTGCTCGCGCTCCCCCTGCTCCCCACAGCCCGGGGAGCGCTGAGGCTATCGGCCCGCGTTTGGCACTGGCTGCCCGTTCATCGGCCAGCCGGCATAAAACCGTGGTTGTGGCTTTACCGCGGGCGGTGGGGCTGTTGCGCGGCTGCTCCCGGGCCCGCCCATGTCATGCCCGCCCTACGAGGGTAAAATCCTCCCCAGTGAGTCTATAAAAACCTGCATTTATATAGCGCCTTTCACAGCCACAGGACACCCCAAAGCACTTTACAGCAAATGTCGCACTTTTTGACGCGTTAACCGCTGTTGTCGGAATCATGGCAGCCAATTTGCACACAGCAAGCTCCCACAACCAGCAATGTGATAATGACCAGTTTTAGTGACGTTGGTTGAGGGATAAATATTGACTAGGACCTTGGGCAGAACTCCCCCGGCTCTTCTCCGAATTGTGTCACGGGATTGTTTACATCCACTTGAGAGAGCAGACGAGGCCAGATTCAACATGTTATCTGAAAGACAGCACCTCAGACAGTGCTGCATTCCCTCACGATTGCCCTGGCAGTTGTCAGCCTGAATTGCGTGCTCCAGCCTTCGGAGTGGGACTTGAACTGCATAGGTTTTCTGTCTCAAGAGGTGAGAGTGCTGAGCCACAACTGACATAGAGGCAGAAAAAGAGAAGACAAGGAAAGTGGGAGGCAGGGAGAGAAGAAGCAGGGAGGAACAGGAAGATGAGAAAGAGAGAGTCAGTCAATCAGACTAAGAGTTCAAACAGAGGCAAAGAGACTGAGAGAGAGAGAAAATAGAAGAGAGACGAAGAACAAATAGAGACAGAGTTGGATACTGACACAGGGATAGAAATTAGTGTCGAGGATATTGATGCACAGTTATTGCTGCTATCAAATTTCGCAGGCATTCGTCTTAAATTGGGTTGATGCCTCTGTTAAAATAATGAGCAAAGGGACATGTTGCAAAGAGATTCACAGGTCGTGACGTCAGACTCTGGCAACGAAAAGCAAATGGAGCTAACAGCTGCCAATGAGTCATCCAATCCCAGCTGTCTGTCTGCTAGGGTACGTATGCTGACTAGCTCCTAGATTCTCCCTTCCGATCTGAACATTTATCTCTTCTCTGCGTGTCAAAGAAATCCCTGAGCTGTCCTAACAGAGATGTGGTTAAATCCTGCGCGCTGCTTTTTCTTAGGCAGGGGCTGGGAACTAATGATTTTGCTCTCTAAGCAGCCCGGGCCAGCAGAATCACGTGGCACAGTAAACCATTCCGCTCCCTGAGCCTGTGTCAGCTCAGAACAACTCGCGTCTACATAGCGCCTTCGAGCTAATAAAACATCCCACGGTGTTTCACAGGAGCATTAGAAAGCAAAACTTAACACTGAACCACACCAGGGCAGGTGGTCAAAAGCTTGGTCAAAGAGTTTGGTTTTAAGGAGAAAAGAGGTGGAGAGGTTTAGGGAGGGAATTCCAGAGCTTAGGCAGCTGAAGGTTCGGACACCAATGCTGGAGTGATTAAGGATGTTTCTCCTTGTGGGAGAGACTAGACCTAGGGGGACACAACATAAAAATAAGGGGTCTCCCATTTAAGACAGAGATGAGAAGAGTTTTTTTCTTGAAGAGGGTTGTGAATGTGACTGTGGCTAAAAGAGCAGGTCAGAGGCTATGAATCCTGCAGCGAGTAACTCACCTCCTGACTCCCCAAAGCCTGTCCAAGAAACAAGTCAGGAGTGTGATGGAATACTCCCCACTTGCCTGGATGAGTGCAGCTCCAACACACTCAAGAAGCTTGACACCATTCAGGACAAAGCAGCCCCGCTTGACCGGCTCCCCATCCACAAATATTCATTCCCTCCACCACTGATGCACAGTAGCAGCAGTGTGTGTACCATCTACAAGATGCACTGCAGGAATTCACCAAGGCTCCCTTAACAGCACCTTCCAAACACATGACCACTACCATCTAGGAGGACAAAGGCAGCAGGCACCTGCAAGTTCCCCTCCGAGCCACTCACCATCCTGACTTGGAAATATATCGGCTGTTCCTTCACTGTCGCTGGGTCAAAATCCTGGAACTCCCTCCCTAACAGCACTGTGGGTGTACCTACACTACATGGGCTGCAGCGGTTCAAGATGGCGGCTCACCACCACCTTCTCAAGGGGCAATTAGGGATGGACAATAAATGCTGGCCCAGCCAGCGAAGCCCACATCCCGTAAATGAATAAAAAAAGAATCTTTGGAACTTTGTTCCCCAGACAGCGTTGGAGGCAGGGTCAATGAATATTTTTAAGGCAGAGGTAGATAGATTTTTGACTAACACGGGAGTCAAAGGTTATCAGGAGTAGGCGGAATGTGGAGTTGAAGCCACATTCAGATCAGCCATGATCTTATTGAATGGCAGAGCAGGCTCGAAGGGCTGAATGGCCTCCTCCTGCTCCTAATTTGCATGTATTGGGGATGCTCAGGAGGGCAGAGTTAGAGCAGTGCGGAGATATTGGAAGGGGCTGTGGGGCTGGAGAAGCAGAGACGTGGGGGTGGTGGTGGTGGGCGAGGCCACAGAGGGATTTGAAAACAAGGCTGAGAATTTTGAAATTGAGGCGTTGTTTAACTGGGAGCTGGAGTAGGTCAATGAGTGCAGGGGCGATGGGTGAACGGGACTTGATTCAAGTAAGCACACAGTCGGTCAAACTACCCAATTAGTCCCACTCGCCTAGCTCTTCTCCATAACCTGCAAGTTTCTCTTTCTCAAGTGTGCATTCAATTACCCTTTGCAACTTTCTACTGAATCTGTTTCCATTAGCCTTTCAGGCAACACATTCCAGTTCACAATAACTCGCTGCCCCTCCCGTTGCCTCTGATTCTTTTTCCAATTACCTGAAAACCTGTGTCCCTCTGGTTACCAAACCTCCTCACACTGAAAAGTTCTATTTACTCTACCAAAACCCTTAATGATTTTGAACACCTCTGTTAAATCTGCTCTTAATCTTCTCTGCTCTAAGAACGATCCTAGTTTCACTTGTCCAAATTTCTCCAACCCTGGTAAATTCTAGTAAGATCTTCCTCGATTGTGACCCTCTCCAAAGACTTGACATCCTTCCTAAAGTCTGGTACTGAGTATTGAAGACGGTACTGCAGCTTAGGCTTAACCAGTGATTTATAAAGGTTTTAGCAAAGCCCCCATGCTTTCACTGTGTCAGAGCCTTGAGTGATGATTAATGTGTTGGCCTGGGGAGAGCATTCACTTCTTTTAAAGAGATTTTTCTTTCTATCATATTCACATTAGTAAGCTTGTCCATATATGAAAGAACTTGCACTTAAAATGGCCTCAATCTTAACCCCTTCTGTCTGATGAGAATGGGGTTAAAGTCCCAGCAGTAAGATACCGCTGCCATTTTTACAGGGAGAGTTTGGGGAGCACACGATGACCTCATTCACATTTGATGATGTAATTCAGACCTCAATGGCATTTTAACAATAAACAGATACAGTCGATGCTGGGTGGACGCCTTGGGTTGCCAACTCTGGTTGGACATATTCCTGGAGGGGATTGGTCGCCTGAAGTCTTGCCTCCAACTGCACCTCCCAGTAAAATAGCCTCACTGTCCCAACTCTGCATCTCCAATAACTTTATAACGAGTAAAGAAAATTATTCAACAAAGAAGAAAAAAAAAATCTTCTGGGCTTTTGGTCGTAGGAGTGTCCAATAATCTTTAATCCCTGGAGACTTCAGGGCAGCCTGGAGGGTTGGCAACACTGCAAGCTTTGGCAGGAGCAGTGGGTCAAGCAGGGGATCAAAAATTTTAAACCTTTACGGGTATCAGCACTACCTCAGCGAGCCCAGCATTTTTTTTGTGATGCACTGTCGTTTGTAAGAAGGTCCAACAATTTTTGAGTCGTTTGTGAGAAGTTTTGGATTTTCTGACAAAATCCCCAATCACACTGTAGGTCCCAGACTTCCCAATCACCTGTACCCTCCCCTCACCGCCCCCGAACCACTTACCTGACAGCTGGGGACCACCGACGTTAGGTTCAAGTGGGAGTTACAATGGCTGGGGCCTCAAAGCCGAGGGCCAGCATCTGCAGCATTTTTGGTTTCAGCCAGGACAAGCTTGTTTCTCAGCCCACTAGCTCCATGTCTGCCCAGTTAATATATCACAGCAACGGCACTTTTCCAAGCCTCAAGATGTCTGTCACAAGTGGCTTCGCAACCAATTAAGCTCCCACAAACAGAAATAATGAGGTTGTGTGTGTTAGTGTTGCTGTATCAGCCACACACTGGGACAAACTCCCCAGCTCTTCTTCGATAGAGTGGCAGATATTGTATATTTTATACATCTCAAAATAATGCTGAGATGACAGTTTCTAAGTGTGCAACTGGTTTATTTATAAGAGTTTTAAATATCTTTGTAATCACAAAATGTCTGCACTCTTGCTTACAATTCAGTTTCCAGTAGCTTCTGTGGTGTCTGTTTACTTTGCTCTGAGTCAACATCCAGGCTTAACCAATGAAGCACTAGGAGCATAGATCCGTTGCCAGACCAACATAATCAAACACAGAGCAATGAAACCATTGAACACTAGACCAGGGGATCTTTTACTCATCTGAGAGAGACAGACTGGGCAGCAAAATGAGACAGGAGCCATTTTCGCTGTTTTTCTACTCGTTATTATCTCCTCCCCACTCCCCCCATTTTGAGTTCTCGCTTTTTTTTAAGTCATCCCTGGAACTCGGCCACCGAGCCAGTCCATGATATATATATATATATATATATTTAAATGAGGGCCCGTGGTCCAGCAAACACAGATGTCTTGCTTTGCCATGCGTGCAGCACTGGGGTAAGTTAGACTGAGGGCGGCAAGGTGCATCTGCTGACCCAAGGTGGGCAGAAGCAAGGAGCCTGCGGAGATGGACAGTGTGGATCGTCTCAATTGTAAAACCTTTGCAATTTGTTTTGCAGGGTGGCATCTGCCCCCACAGGCCCAGATTTACCACATGGCATTTGACTTCAGAAGAAGAGCAGCTGAGTTCAAGGGGCATTGCAACGTTAGAAGCTGTCACTGCTAATGACAGCTTTTGCCCTGCCCTTACTAACCTTATTACCACCATCTCCTGTAGTTTCTTCTGCCTGGCTATCTCCCTGGGCAGAATGTTCCCCTGTCGGGAGGGAAGTTCAGGAGTGGGTGTGCCTCCGATCGGGGGCACGCCACCATTTTACGTGGGCGGGCCTTAATTGGTATCTTAATTGTGTGACGTCTGCCAGGAAGAGCTATGCGCTCCCTATGTGGGCAGGAGGGTGGGATTCCCTAAGCCGAGAGTGTGCTCTTTCGCGCATGCGCACGACAGAGCGCACTCATCTCCCTGAGGCTAAGTGCTGCCTCAGGGAGATCGGCGCCAAATTCAAAAATGTTAAATACAGAAAAATAAAATTTCCCTGACATGTCCCCCCGTGTGACACTGTCACATGAGTTGGGACATGCCCATCACTTTTAGTTAAACTTTTGAGAAATTTTTCAAAACCTACATGAAACCTCATCCCGCCGGATGATGGGGTTTCATGCTTTCTCTGAAGCCCGCCAGGGCTCCCGGCCTGCCCGACAACCTTAAGGTTGGACGGGCAGGTCCTTTAACGTGTTCAATTACTTTTTAAATGGCCTCAATTGGACATTGACAGGTTGGAGGGTGCACAGCTGATTCGGCTGCGCCCCCACCGACCTGAAAATTGAAATGACGCGGGGTGACGTTGGGAGTTCCACCCGACGTCATTTTACACGTCGGCGAGCGGGCCCCACCTCTCGCCCTCAATATCCTGCCCCCTATTACAGAGCTCCTTGCTTGTGTGACGTTGGGAGCTGCAGTATTGGTGTTCACTCCATCTCCTGTTCTCTTGTCAGTGGTTGGACTTTGTAAAGGGTTACAAGTTGCATGGACATATAGGTCGAGTATCCTTTATCCGAAACTCTCGGGGCCGATTGCATTTTGGATTTCGGATCATTTCTGCTTTCGGATACCGCATATAAACTTACATTACAATAGTCTAAGCCTAGGCTGGCTACAGTCTAAAGTCAGTAAAATGGCTGGAAAAGTAAGATGTATCTCTGAATAATAAATACAGGGTACCTGCTGTAAGTTTCTTTTTGACATGTTCACCACAAAAATTGCAAGGTAAACAGTGCAGACAAACAACTAGACTTCCTGTTCTAAAGGTGATGAGCTTAAAAAAATGTGCGGTTTTTGAATGTGTTTGGTTTTTTGGATATAGGTACGTGACCTGCATTAATACGCACAGGCCATGATAAGGAAGAACTGTGTACCGCTCCTTTAAATAAAGATATGCAGAATCCCTCGTGGATCTCCTCCCTGTGGAGGCCCAGTACTGAGAATCTGTCCGTGGTGATCCAGGATACTTGCGTTGACAGACTGAGTAACTGGTGATATTCGAGTGTTCACGGAGTTTGCCCTTTGTATATGCGAGTTTCCCTGACGCCCAGTGATAATAAAACTGTGAGAAGCGAGAGTTCTGTGCAGCCTCCAACAGCGCAGCAGGATTGCCAACAGTGCCTTGACTTACCTTAGCCACCCTTGTGAGGTCATTGAATTTCTTCCTGCACTGGGCAAATCCTTGGGATGGCTTGGACCCTCCATCAAAACTATATTACACTTTTCTTTTTAAAAGAAATCACAAATAAACTTTTTATTGTACTAATTTTTTCTCAAAACATAAATAACATTGCAAAATGTCACAGTTTTCAGTAGAGTCTGATACAGTATTCAGAACACGACTAAACCACATCACAACGGAACTAACCAGAGATGTGCTAAAAGCCTGCAGAGGGGGAAGGTGATAACATTTCTTTTTGAATGGCCTGGATGTGACATGTACAGAGAATCCATAGCTATTTACTACATGCAGGAACTGTGCCCATTCTGAAGCACGAGTGTCACCTCTCCCAATCGAACATTGGCTCAAAAATTGCTATGTAGAAATTGGTCCCATCTATTGCTTCCAAGTTGGAATACTTGCTATTAATTATCTCATGTGCCTCCATTCTGATATCCTCACCAGCACCCCCATCCCACATGCACAATACTTCCTTTGACATACCCCAATTTCTCCTTGGGAATGGGAATACCATTTTACATCAGCGGCCTCCCTTCAAGTGGGTAGTAGGCTGTGCCTGCACATCTCCATCGCTTTTACTATTTGCTAAAACTTCTTGTGCAAAACATCTGGGGTGGATCCAAGACTCACAAGATGCAAGCACCTTTGAATTTGAGATCTATCCCATCTGCCCCCATTCTACCCCCCACCCCACCCCACCTCCCCCCCGCCACCCCGCACCCCGTCCCATTTGACGTCTGCTCACACACAGCCTGACATTCAGCCTGTGGTCACTGCAGTGAGAGTTACACTTCTGCATGTGAAGTGCATCAAAGCCATTTGAACAAAGCCCCTAAGATGTTTTGTGAATACCCTGTTCTGGTCTGGTCGGGGAAGCTCTACACTAAGCCATTCATCGCTTAACCTTTATACGATTGGCAGACTAAGTGCTACATGTGCACACTGTAATGTCACTCCCCAAGGACACTAACAGAGTCAGATATACCCAGAATGAAGACCATATATAAGGTACCTTCTGAATACTTGTGCTATTGTGTTAGGAAAGGGCTGTCTTTTAAGTTGACTGGGTTATGTCATAGGGATTAGAGTAGGAATGTGTAACACAAGGAGCAGCCAGCAATGGGATAAACAGGACATAGGACAAAAAGGAAACTCTGGAAGTCATTCAAGAGGCAGTTAAATACCATGACGGGGAATCAGAAGTCTCTTTGGGAGGACGGGTGCAGTGGCCTCCTGTAACGAGGCTTCACAGAATGACATGGCAGAGGCATGGCCCTTTGGCCCATCATGCATGTACTTCTGCAACTAGCAAGCAGCTCATCATCATCTTAAAAACAAAAGGCGCAGGTTAATCTTTCAGGTGCAGTGAAGGGTCTGGTGAAACGTTGAGCGGTCGTCTCTTTTTCAGACAAAGGTGAGGCTGTGTGCACTGACAGCAGTTTCTGTTTTATTTCGGATAATGGGTATTTGTATTTGGGTGTGTGCCCGGGGGCAGGGCTTGCACACTTTCCTGAGTTCGAGTGCACAGCTGCTCACCTGCAGCTGTGTAACATGCGATTGCTGCGCTTGTCTGTTTGGGATTTGGAATCGAAGTTGAAACAACCTCTGGTGGTGATAAACTGTACGACACCAGCTTAGTGTCCGAGGCAGAGGCAGAGAGTTGTTGCAAGCTCCTGATGCAGGATGTTTAGTGACGGGAGACTACAGGAACTGGCCAGTTTTCAAATCAGAATAGAAAAGGCTGGAAAGTGCTATATGGGTCAGGCAGATCAGTGCCCTTTCATGTGAACTAATGGACCTTTCATTGAAAAGTGAATCATACTACCAAAGCGTTAACCCTTTCTTTCTCCCTTGCTCTCTCTCTCTCTCACTCTCTTTCTCTCTCCACAGGTACTGTTTGACCTACTGAGTTTTTTCCTGTTTTGATTTCAGATTGTTCACTCTTGGCTTTCCCATTTTAAGGATCGCTCTTCCATCTCACGTCTGTGTGGAACTGATGTGGTCCAAGAGCGCAGTTATACTGCAGCTTGGCTCTACGGGAGTCCCAAATACCACAACGACATTAAATCACAATCACGGCCGCGTCTTTGTCAAGCAGCCACGCTGAGTATGTAGAGAAGCATCCCCTTCCCAAACCGGAATTCCAATGGGATTAGAAATCCTGGCAGGAGCGAGCTGGGGGCAAGGGAAAACTTCCTGCGCACGCTTATTACAACTAAAATGTAAAAGGGTTTAAACAAATCACACAGAGGAAATCTTGCTCGCTGATTTTCCTACTGGGATAGTCAGAGCAATAATTGTGATTGAGGGGGGGGCGGGTGTGTACATCTCTGCACTCGGTGAGATTTTTAATGGATTGTTAGAACGTGGAGCTCACTGTCATAGGGAGTCATTGAGATAAATAGGGGCATTTAAAGGAAGCTAATTCAGCATATGAGGAAGAAAGGAATAAGATATGTTGGTAAGATGAGATGAGGTGGGGTCGGAGGAGGCTTGGGTAGAGCATAAACACCGGCATGGATCTGCTGGGACAAATGGCCCGTTTCTGTGCTGTAAAATCTGTTGCAATTCGATGAAGTACCCAGCACTGGTTGTGAATTGGGCCAGTTTAAGTACAGAGAGACAGAGAGGCTATAATTGTAACAGTGTCAGGAAGGGGGAGGCAGAGGCTGCCATGAGAGGGTTGAAACATGGAATATATTTTAAAAGGTTTTGAGATTGTGTGGCCTTGCTCTGATCTTTTAGTGTGGATGCATCTAAAGGGAAAGCTGGATAAGCACACGAGGGAGCAAGGGATGGAAGGATATGTTGATGGGGTGAAATGAAGGGATGGGAGGAGGTTCGAGTAGAGCATAAACACCAGCACGGACTGGGCCGAATGGCCTCGCTGATGCTGTAAGTGCTACGTAACTACGTTATGCATACAATCATTGTGGCCTTGACTCAGAGCTGAATGAAGCGGATTTGGCTGCACCTTATACCACGCCGAATGGGGACCTCTGACTTTGCAAGAGCTGGAAGCCTCGTGTGTGTCGGGGGCAGGGTGGGGGGGGGGGGGGGGTAGGTTGAGGGGCAGTGCACTGCAGAGTTCCGAGCAGCTTCAGATGCTCCTGATGCCCGGTGTGTCCTAGCCCGATTCGGTCAGAGACCCACGGCGTGCCAGGTGGGTGTGGCTGGTGCTCAGAACGCGGGATTCTGTCAGGCTGTTGGTCGGCCGCTGCAGCGGGGGAGAAAGAAACAGGGAACAGTGAATGTCAAGATACTGCCTTTGAAATCTGTGTAATGGATCAAATCATAGAGGCAGAGAAGGAGGCTATTCAACCCATTGTGTCCGTGCGTGACTGGCCTTGTAAAATATAAATTTCCTCCCCTCTCAGGCTCTTAAGTAATGCTGGTTCAAAGAGAGAAGAGTCACTTGTCTCCACTCTTGGGCCCAGAGAATACGATTAATTCCCCCCACTCACAAAGGGTTGCATTTACACCCGATGAACGGGGTGAGTGAATACTTGACCATCGATGGTGAGTGACCATTGCCAAAATCATGGAATTTCTCATGAAAGAAGGACTTGTATTCCTACAGCATCTTTCATGACCACAGCGCGTCCCAAAGCGTTTTACAGTCAATGAAGGACGGGTCACTGTTGTAATGTAATGCTGCAGCCAGTTTATGCACAGCAAGCTCCCAAAAACAACTATGTGATAAACGGCCAGATAATCTGTTTTTTGTGATGTTGGTTGAGAGGTAAATATTGGCCAGGACACTAGGGCGAACTCTTCTCCCTTAGAGCCATAGGTTTTTTTACGCCCACCTAAGAGGGAAGACAGGGCCTTGGTTTAATGTCTCATCCAAAAGATGGCACCTCTGACAGTGCTGCACTCCTCAGCACTGCACTGGTAGTGTCAGCCTAGATGGCTTTGCTCAAGTCCTGGAGTGGGACTTGAACCCACAACCTTGGGGTTTATAGGAGCTTTGGTTTTATCAGGTCCAGACTACTTTGTGACCCCTGGGTCCCAGCACCTCTGACAATGCAGCATTCACTCAGTATTGTACTGTGGTGTCAGCAGAGAGCAGAGACCCAGAGCCCCAACATTCTGATCCAGAGGCAGGAGCTATCTACTGAGCCTGGACTAATACACACACACTGGTGAAAATGGGTGAGGTGACTGAAGGCTCTGATAAACCTCAAATAACTTTAAGAGTCGAACGACTGATCACTGCCTGCAATTGACGGCACAAAGATGGGGTCTTGCAGGCATGAAGCAGTGGAAGAGTTTACCTGGTAAGTGTCTCCAGTAGTTCTGCTTCCCACATTCAGAACATTCAGGGAATTTGCTCGCTTCATCCTGTAAGAAAAACACACAGTACTTTGATTTTTATCCTGTTGTATGAGTTATGCACCATCCCCAGTCCATGGGATGAGTTGCTGATAAGCTCTCAGAACTCTTAACTCACTCACAGACTCCAGCAATAAATAATGCAGCCCAGTTAGATTTTAATCTTCTCTATTCAAAATGCCTAGCCATAGGTTGCTCCCATTAGGATACTGGGTAAAGGCAGAACCTGATGTAGTACTACACTGAGACATACACACTAGGATGTCACATCAAATAACTCCAGGGTAGGCACAGCATTGTTTAGGTACAGAGTAAAGCTCCCTCTACACTGTCCCCATCAAACACTCCCAGGACAGGTACAGCACGGGGTTAGATACAGAGTAAAGCTCCCTCTACACTGTCCCCATCAAACACTCCCAGGGCAGGTACAGCACGGGGTTAGATACAGAGTAAAGCTCCCTCTACACTGTCCCCATCAAACACTCCCAGGGCAGGTACAGCACGGGGTTAGATACAGAGTAAAGCTCCCTCTACACTGTCCCCATCAAACACTCCCAGGACAGGTACAGCACGGGGTTAGATACAGAGTAATTCTCTCTCCACACTGTCCCCATCAAACACTCCCAGGGCAGGTACAGCACGGGGTTAGATACAGAGTAAAGCACCCTCTACACTGTCCCCATCAAACACTCCCAGGACAGGTGCAGCACACAGTTAGATACAGAGTAAATCTCCCTCTACACTGTCCCCATCAAACACTCCCAGGGCAGGTACAGCATGGGGTTAGATACAGAGTAAAACTCCCTCTACTCTGTCCCCATCAAACACTCCCAGGGCCGGTGCAGCACAGGGTTAGATACAGAGTAAAGCTCCCTCTACACTGTTCCCATCAAACACTCCCAGGACAGGTGCAGCATGGGGTTAGATACAGAGTAAAGCTCCCTCTACACTGTCCCCATCAAACACTCCCAGGACAGGTGCAGCATGGGGTTAGATACAGAGTAAAGCTCCCTCTACACTGTACCCATCAAACACTCCCAGGACAGGTACAGCACGGGGTTAGATACAGAGTAAAGCTCCCTCTACATTGTCCCATCAAACACTCCCAGGACAGGTACAGCACGGGGTTAGATACAGAGTAAAGCTCCCTCTACATTGTCCCCATCAAACACTCCCAGGACAGGTAGAGCACGGGGTTAGATACAGAGTAAAGCTCCCTCTACACTGTCCCCATCAAACATTCCCAGGACAGGTGCAGCATGGGGTTAGGTACAGAGTAAAGCTCCCTCTACACTGTCCCCATCAAACACTCCCAGGGCCGGTGCAGCACAGGGTTAGATACAGAGTAAAGCTCCCTCTACACTGTCCCCATCAAACACTCCCAGGACAGGTGCAGCATGGGGTTAGATATAGAGTAAATCTCCCTCTACACTGTCCCCATCAAACACTCCCAGGGCAGGTACAGCATGGGGTTAGATACAGAGTAAAACTCCCTCTACTCTGTCCCCATCAAACACTCCCAGGGCAGGTACAGCATGGGGTTAGATACAGAGTAAAACTCCCTCTACACTGTCCCCATCAAACACTCCCAGGGCAGGTACAGCATGGGGTTAGATACAGAGTAAAACTCCCTCTACTCTGTCCCCATCAAACACTCCCAGGGCAGGTACAGCATGGGGTTAGATACAGAGTAAAACTCCCTCTACACTGTCCCCATCAAACACTCCCAGGACAGGTGCAGCATGGGGTTAGATACAGAGTAAAACTCCCTCTGGAGTAAAGCTCTCTCTGAATTGTAACTCAGGTCTAATTGCAGGAGGGTGACGCAAACAACATCCACCGTTGTCATGATTTGACTCACTTGCTCATGCAAAAGGTAAATTGAGAAACTCGATTGAAGGCCAATGCTCACACTACAGGACAGTGGCCAGGTTGATCGGGAAAGTAGGAGTGAAAGCGTGGTAAATACACAATAGTAATTAGGCAGTACAACAACAAGAAGAATCTGTATAGGCCCTTAACATAGCAAGGCATCTCTTCACGGTAATGTCATCAGAGAAAATTTGACACCAAGCCACATAAAGGGATATTAGAATGGCAAAATGAAAAATACAGATGCTGAAAATCTCAGCAGGTCAGTCAGCTTCTTCGGCCATCGATCTGAAATGTTAAATCTGTTTCTCTCCCACAGTTACTGTCAGAGGTGTTGAGTATTTCCAGCAATTTCTGTCTGTAACAGAGATACATACAGTAGGGCAGGTGACCAAAAGCCTGGACAAAGAGGGTTACGCATTAAAAAGCATCTTATAAGAAGGAGAGAGGAGGGGAAGTTTAACGAGCGATTTCCAGAGTCTAGGGTAGAGGCAGCTGAAGACATGGCCGCCAATGGAGCAGTGAAGAAAATCAGGGATACACTAGAAGTCAAAATTGGAGGTACATGGGGTTCTTGGAGACTTGTGGGGCTGGAGGAGGTTACGGAGACAGCAAAGATGGATTTCAAAGCCTGTACATTGTAGGACAGACTGAGCTTTCCCACATCACCCAGTGCCGAGGCATTGCGTACCCTGGGTTCCTTGGCCGCGTGTCCTGTGCTGTGACTCCTTTCAGCTTTCGGACAAGCTTCTCGCTGCTTCTTCGAATGGAGTCACGGAGTTTGGTGAAGGATCCGCTGCGTTTCAGGCTCCCAAGCGTGTCCTACAGGCAGACATTGTCAAAAGAAAAAGAGAGCTGCAACATTTCCTTGTGTCATACCAACCTGCAGCAACACTGATAGAAAGGGTTAAGTTAAACAAAGCACTTGGCAGCAACTGAAAATATGCAAATCCTTTGAAAAGGAACAGTGATGATTTTGGCTATAAACACAACTATGGTTTTTGGTTTCGAGAGGACTGCATAGGCTTGGCTGCTGTAAAGTTTCTTATCAGCAAATAAATAGTTAAGACAGTTGAACCTGGATACACATTCTTGACTGCTTGCCAGGAGACAACTCTTTACAGGGTTAATTAGATGCTCTCATCATACACGCCCTTCCAAAATAAACATTATATATCAAGAGGTTTATTTACTGCAACCTGTATCTGAGGCAGTTGTTAGCCTGTTTTCAGACTGCACATTCCCAGTGTAGTTTTATTCTGCTTTATCCCTACTCAGTCACTTGGCAGACACTCTCACATTAATATCCAGAAAAAAAAACAGGCACAATGTTTATCTCACACCCTCTCTCCTCCGCCTTAACACAATAGAGGTTATCAGACACAGAGCAGGAGAGAAGGAACAGAGGTAGATGTTATTTAGTCTTCATGTGGTGGGTAGTGTTAGTATCAGGAAGGTCGCTGCATCGAAGAGACTGAAAAAGAGAAGATAAAGGGGGTTAATGTGCCTAAGAGAAAGGTTAGACTGTTCTGTGAATTCTTGTTTTCATCAAACACAACCGAGACAGGTGCAGCTGGGGTTAGAAACAGAGGTCTTCTTACACCCCATCCACCTCCCAGTGGGTATGGGGAGGTCCTGCTGCTGGTTTTCTTGCCCAGTAGCTGGCAAGCTTGTCAATTTGTCCAACTGCCAGGCGTGAACGAGAGAGTCCCTGGTCTCGCAGGGTTTGGCCCTGCCACTTCCCTGCCCATCAGTATCAGGACCAGAGCGTAACTCCCCTTACAATGTCCCCATCAAACACTCCCAGGACAGGTACAGCACGGGGTTAGATACAGAGTAAAGCTCCTTCTACACTGTCCCCATCAAACACTCCCAGGACAGGTACAGCACGAGGTTAGATACAGAGTAAAACTCCCTCTACACTGTCCCCATCAAACACTCCCAGGGCAGGTACAGCACGGGGTTAGATACAGAGTAAAGCTCCCTCTACACTGTCCCCATCAAACACTCCCAGGACAGGTACAGCACGGGGTTAGATACAGAGTAAAGCTCCCTCTACACCGTCCCCATCAAACACTCCCAGGACAGGTACAGCACGGGGTTAGATACAGAGTAAAGCTCCCTCTACACTGTCCCCATCAAACACTCCCAGGACAGGTACAGCACGGGGTTAGATACAGAGTAAAGCTCCCTCTACACTGTCCCCATCAAACACTCCCAGGACAGGTACAGCATGGGGTTAGATACAGAGTAAAGCTCTCTCCACACTGTCCCCATCAAACACTCCCAGGGCAGGTACAGCACGGGGTTAGATACAGAGTAAAGCTCTCTCCACACTGTCCCCATCAAACACTCCCAGGGCAGGTACAGCACGGGGTTAGATACAGAGTAAAGCTCCCTCTACACTGTCCCCATCAAACACTCCCAGGACAGGTACAGCACGGGGTTAGATACAGAGTAAAGCTCGTTCTACACTGTCCCCATCAAACACTCCCAGGACAGGTACAACACAGGGTTAGATACCTAATAAAGGTCCCTCTGTACTGCCCAAATCATGTATCTCAGTCCCCCTACTACATCAGTGTGAACTGTTTTCTTTATTTCGCTTGCCAGTTGCTGCTCGATACATACGAATATACGAATTAGGAGCAGAGGTAGGCATTCGGCCCCTCAAGCCTGCTCCGCCATTTGGTAAGGTCAAGGCTGATCTGAATGTGGCCTTGAGTCTACTTTCCTGTCTACCCCCTATAACCTTTGATAAGTTCGTGCTGAATTAGGGAAGGTTTTGTATTTATGGACCAGTGCCCGCCATGAACTGATCGAGCTGTTCTCAACACACTTCATATAATGGGGTGAGTGGGTAAATATGGACCTTTGGTGGGGGCGGGAGCCAGTTGTGGATCAGCTGCCAATCAAATGTCCCATGCAAATTCCCTTTCCACTGTTGCTGACTGATGATCCATAATGGTCAGTTTTCTACCAGCATCCTGGGTCAAAATTACCTCTGGGATCTATATACAGCCAGCATATAGAGGCAACTTTCATTGTGGAATCATACCAACATCCTAAAGTTTAAAGGCCAGTGCCTAACTCACTGCAGCCTTTTCAAATAAATTATTTAAAACAACGTCCAGTGAAACTGTTTTTTCGTTATGCTTTTCCTCCAATCACTGCAGACATCCTCTTTTTAACAGAGTCCAGTACTTTTGAACACCAAAGCATTACCCATGGCTATCTAGCTTTTTCTCAATCACTCAATCAATGCCATGTTGGTTCATCATCTGACTTTCAAAGCTCACCCAGCCACTCTCTCCCTTCATCAGATAAAAAGAGACTTTCATTTATGTAGCACCTTTCATGATCTCAGGACCTCTCAAAGCGCTTTACAACCAATGAGGTATTTTTTGGAGTGTGGTCACTGCTGTAATGTAGGAAATGGGGCAGCCAATTTGCAGACAGCAAGGTGCCACAAACAGCAAAGATAATGGCCAGATATTCCATTTTTGTGATGTTGATTGAAGGACTAATATTGGCCTAGGTTTCACTGAGAAGAACTCTCCTGTCATGTCATCTTCGACATCTACACAAGAGAGCAGGTGGGGCCCTGGTTTTAACATTTTATCTGAAAGATAGCACCTCTGACAGTACAGCACTCCCTCAGTACTGCATTGGGAGTGCCAGACTTGATTTTTGTGTTGAAGTCTCTGGAGTGAGACTTGAACTCCCAACCTTCTGCCTCAGAGTGCTATCAGCTGAATCGTGGCTGACATTGTCAATGATCTCCACTCATCATCCGGCGCCATCCACCCCTTTACTGCTGGTTCCTCTCTAGACTCATCAATGTCTTTCAGGTCACACCCCCAGCTCTCACAATGCAGCGAGTGAATCACCGCACCTTGGTCTCCTTCTAGTTTTTCAATGAAGCGATGAAAATCTAATTTCAACCAAAATCTCACCTTTATTGATAAAAGCAAAAAACTGCGGATGCTGGAAATCCAAAACAAAAATAGAAACAGAAATACCTGGAAAAACTCAGCAGGTCTGGCAGCATCGGCGGAGAAGAGCACAGTTGACGTTTCGAGTCCTCATGGCCCTTCAACAGAACTGGTCTTGAAGGGTCATGAGGACTCGAAACGTCAACTGTGCTCTTCTCCACCGATGCTGCCAGACCTGCTGAGTTTCTCCAGGTATTTCTGTTTCTGTTTTTGTTTTCTCATCTTTATTGACTCCATTCCAAAGCTTCTTTATCTATTTCCCCATAGCTCTAATGGAAAATTGGACTTCAGCCTTCCACCCCATTCCTCCCATGGCTGACGGTGTCACCAAAAGAGTTCGGATTTGTGCTCAATACGCTTTCCCTTAACAACTCTTAACTCTGTTTACAGCCCAAGTCCGTGCAGGATTAAATCCCGCTCCTATATGTGGGGAAACTCTCCCAGGACCTCTAACACAGCACCTGCAAGAGAATACAAGCCTATAACCAAACAGGACTGTCCCTTACCTCCAGCTCCTAATCTCCCTGTCGTGCCTTCAATTGCAGCAATTTCATCAACACTTGAAGGAACGGAGGTTGAGGGGAGATTTGATAGAGCTGTACAAGATTGTGACAGATTTGGCTAAGGTAGACAAAGAAAAGCTGTTTCCATTTGTTGATTCTAGAAGGACTAGGAGACACAGATTTAAGGTTTTGCCAAGAGATACGCCGGGCTGTGAGGAAGAACTTTTTTACACAGCGAGTGGTAATGATCTGGAACTCGCTGCCTACAAGGGTGGTGGAAGCAGAGACGATGAATGATTTCAAAAGGAAGTTGGATGGATCCTTGAGGGAACTGAATCTGCAGTGGCTATGGGAATAGTCAGGGCTGGGGGAGGTGGTAATGGAACTGATTGGATTGTTCCACAGAGAGCCAGCATGAATTTGATGGGTCAAATAGTCTCCTTTTTTGGTGCAATGAGTTTATGACTAATAAGTCTGGTTTCCTCTTTTTTTATTCCAGTGGCTTTTACTGTTGGACAAGCTCTACTTCTCTGATTTACCCTACATCTCTTTCCACTCTTCTCAGCCTTGGCAGTGTCCTGCACTTTGGGACTCAGCCCTTCACCCGCGTTTTGGAATTAAATTATTATCATGTCTGCAGCAGCGGGAGGTGAATAATAACGGTCATCAGTCAAATTTCGTTTCTTCACTGCACCCACTTGACCTCCCAAACATAACATGTTACTTTCCACAGTGTCCCGAGGGATTCACTTAGTTGGTGAAAGTCTTGTAATGATCAGACATCACTCCAGCAAGCAAATAATTCCCGTGACACCACAATCCTGGCTGACTCCCCCCTTTCCTGTAAAAACTGGAGCCCTGAGTCTTCGATTATTGCAATACTAGAGGGTATTTTTTGTTGAATTGGTTAGCCTATGATGTACTTACCCCATTCCATTCCAGTCCCATACTCACTTCCTCGCAGCCCTCTGGCCCATTTGCAAATATCACAGCGGTAGCATCCAGGTAGTCACAGGGGTAGAGCCGCCTGCAGGTGCGAGTGTCGGGTGTGCTGCCAGGTGTCTAAAGAGGAACGCATACGGATCAGTAAATGGCCATTGTTGACAATGGAAAATCATGCTTGACAAATCTATTGGAATTTTTCGAGGATGTAACTAGTAGAGTTGATGAGGGGGAGCCAGTGGATGTGGTTTATTTGGACTTTCAGATGGCTTTCGACAAAGTCCCACATTAGAGATTGACGTGTAAAATTAAAGCGCATGGGATTGGGGGTAGTGTATTGAGATGGATAGAAAACTGGTTGGCAGACAGGAAACAAAGAGCAGGAATAAACGGGTCTTTTTCCGAATGGCAGGCAGTGACTAGTGGGGTACCGCAGGGATCGGTGCTGGGACCCCAGCTATTCACAATATCTGTTAATGATTTAGATGAGGGAAATAAATGTAATATCTCCAAATTTGCAGATGACACAAAGCTGGGTGGGAGGGTGAGCTGTGAGGAGGATGCAGAGATGCTTCAGTGTGATTTGGACAAGCTGAGTGAGTGGGCAAATACATGGCAGATGCAGTATAATGTGGATAAATGTGAGGTTATCCATTTTGGTAGCAAAAAACAGGAAGGCAGATTATTATCTGAATGGCTATAAATTGAGAGAGGGGAATGTGCAACGAGACATGGGTGTCCTTGTACACCAGTCGCTGAAGGTAAGCATGTAGGTGCAGCAGGCGGTAAAGAAGACAAATGGTATGTTGGCCTTCATAGCCAGAGGATTCGAGTACAGGAACAGGGATGTCTTGCCGCAAAGGGTAGGAGTTGGGGCGCTACAGGTTGGCCTCGACGTGCCTGGCACAAAGGAAAAAAATCGAATGAGGAATCACGTTCCCAATCAGGTGAAAGGGGGTGTTTGAGCAGGCGGTGAAAGAAAGACCCTGCATTTAATTAGCACGTTTCACAGTCTTAGTACAGCCCAAAACACTTTACAGCCAATAAAGTACTAGGCACGGAGGAGGCTGGCTAGGATCTTCACATCCCCCACCATGTGCGAGTGTGAGTGGGTGAGTGAGTGAGTGAGTGAGGGTGAGTGAGTGAGTGTGAGTGAGTGAGTGTGTGGTCCCCACCATCCCCCAATTAGTGGGAGGTAAGCCAATGCCCAAGGAACCATATTCCAGATGTCATCACATTCAGAAGTTAAACAAGTAGAAGGGAAATTAAACCTGCTTTTGCAACCCTCATACTGCACAGCCCTTGATGCAATTACAGCCTCATCTGCTCTTGTCTATCTATGGCAGTCTGCGAGGCTGAGTCAGTCCTCATATTGCAGCTAGCAACAGTTTCGACTGTGTGTTACTGAGGCCGGAGTCGGGTAAAGGATTCCTTCTCAGTGTCTGGATTGCTTCATCGTCTTTGACGTACTGACTTTGTGCGGTGTATTTAAAAGTTTTACCTGTCATCCGGCTAAACACACTTGGGCCATTTGACATAAGTTCCTCTTTAATGTCTAGATGAGGAGTACATACCCCTCCCTACCTTGCCTCATTCTGACTAGAGAAGATAATTACACTTCTAACCCAGCAATTTTCTCTCACCCTTTCCTGACTGCTGCTGGATACTGGGGTATAGTAAAGACAGGACCCTGGTAACTCACTCAAATGGGCTTTTATAAGCTTTGACAGGGAGAGTTGGCAGGCTATTCAGCAAGGAGGGCTGAGCCCAAATTCCACCTGCCCCTCTTCCAGTCAGGCATATGGAGTGGTCACTGAACAGAGATTAGGAGCTGGCACCATGACTGATGTTTTCCCGTTGCTGGTACATAGACACTAAAACGAACATCGCTGCACAAACTGGATTCCTCTAGCTCAGTATATCCTCCAGGTATCTATGGTTCAGTTCAACTCTTGATAATACTATGTTGATTCTGGGCACAGCACCTCAGGCTGGATGCACTAACCTTGGAAGGGGTGCAGTGCAGATTCACCAGGATGATTGTGGGCTAAAAGCGTTAGATTATGAGGACAAGGTTGCACAGGCTAGGCTTGTATTCCCTGGAGTATAGAAGATTAAGCAGTAATCTAATTATTAAAGATAATTAAAGAATTTCCAAGGGGTGACAGAGAGAAACTATTTCCTCTGGTTGGGGGAAGCCCAGATAAAAGGGACATTGCCTTAAAATTCGAGCCAGGCTGTTCAGGCGTCAGGAAGCACTTCTTCACACAAAGGGGAGTGGAAATCTCCCTAGAATTGAAACTGGAATGATAGATTTCTGACGGGTAAGGATTGTAAGGGTAAATGGAGCTGAACGACAGGCCAACCATGATCTAACTGAAAGGGGAATGGGCTCAAAGGACTGAATGGCTTGCTGGATTCGGCAGCTGAGACACTAGGGGATAGGCCAACACTGAAGGCAGGAAAGCTGGTCATCCATTTAATGAAAAAAAGCAAGGCTGTGCTAGTTCCCACTGGATCATGCACCGGCCTGCTCACTCACTGAGTATGTCCGAGGCTGGAGTGGTGGGGAGATGGTAGTAACAAAATGGGGGCAATTCTCAGGAGGATCACCACATCAATTTTGGAATAAACAAAGTGAAAACTGAAATGGGGCCATGTCACCCGGGGGCACAATTACCTTTGACAAGAAATCGGTGTTCCTTTTGTTGGGGATCAGAACAATCTCATTCCTTTCCTGTTGCAGGTGTAGAGTTCCGTCACCATCTGGTAGTCCTGCTGTATCGCTGAGAAAGGTAGATTTTTGTCAGTGTTTAAATCGAGCTTCTAATTAAGAGAACAAAAATATAATTAGTATACATTTTAATTTATAATTCAGATGATCCTAGTTCCCAACGGCTGAGCATACACCACATAATTCAATGGCACACAAGGAGCCCATTTGGCCCCTCTTGCCTATGCTGGCTCTTTGGAAGAACTGTCCGATTCGCTTCACTGCCTCCCTGCAAAATTTTCTCTTCAAGTATTTATCCAAATCCCCTTTTGAAAGTTATTATTGAATCTGCTTGAACTACCCTTTCAACCAGCGCATCTCATATCACAACAACTCGCTGCACTAAAAAAAAAACCTCATCTCTTGCCTGGCTTCGTTGTCAATTAACTTGCCCTCTGGTTACTGACTACTGTTAGTGGAAACAACTTCTCCCCATTTACTCCATCAAAATCCCGGAGTCTGCCCTCAAATCTAAGGGCATTTGTTGTGGTTTGAAAAGAAGGAAATGGTGATTTCTCCTTACCCCAATAAGGCCTGCCCTTTTCCATCTCCTTCTAATTCCCCATCTCCTCCCCAGCAGATGGGATTCTGCAGGACTTCAATTTACTTCAATGGGTTCAGAAGCTCAGAATAGACTGCCATTGATCCAGAACTGCACAATCCCAATAAAATGTGGAAACCAATGAACAATTCAGTGTATCCAGCCAGTAACGTGGCTCCATTTTTCTGCAAGGTTACTCCCCACAGCTTAAATGAACAAAGCTTCTCTGAGGCAGAACTGAATCCACTCTCTGTCAGAGGAGCCTGGGAAGGAACCCCCAAAATGGGGAATTTGGATATACCCCCGCAGCATTGCTGGCGGGTGGGCTGGGGTTTGGCACACAGTTGTGACAGCTGCTCACTTGGCCTGTTCCTTTCATGTCATTACCCTGGGAAAAGTGGTCTAACTGAAGGTTAATTAGGTGATAATTGTCAAGGAAGATGCCTGTGGGTTGGCAGCTGCTTGTAAATCGTCTGTCTGGGTGTAGGCTAAATTCTTTTTCTTCAGTTCTCTGCCCAAAGGCAGGTCCGGCCCACCGCGCTGTGACCTCCACCACTGATAGGGCAAGGAGGCAGGTCCTGGATATGTCCCAACCGGACCAGCGATCAAACCCTGTGCTGTTGGCACCAATCTACTCCACACCAACCGTCCAGTCACCAAAGCTGACCGGCACCCCCCTGCCAAGGAACCTGAGTCGCTGTGGCAACATGCACTTTTACACGCATGTTGTAGCCTGGAGCAATGGATAGTGACGGTAGAGGTTCCAACTTTCTTTCCATCACACGGCTGACCAGGAATCTCTCCTGCTCTTACTGCCTGTCATTGGTGTGTGTTGGAAGGAATAACAAGTTGATAATAAACCTGTTCAGCCATGTCCTGAAGGCACCTTCCTTGACCATCGAGACCTAGAGTGGGACTCAAACCCGGATCTTCTGGCTCATAAAGTCTCGACAAAACTAAATTTTGCCTAATAATAAACTGAACTCTCATTACTTAGTTCCACAGTCATCATCACAATTCTTCATAATTTAAAAAAAACTTAATAAACCTCCCCCTAACTCCACTGCTCCATTGGATACAGTACCAGTGTCTCAAGTTCATGGTTATATCTATAACATCACATTCCTAGCACCATGCTGGTAAGTCTCCCTGTGAGGGGGACATAAACAATAGATGTGGTACAACAGAGGTAGGGTGGACGCTTTTCACATTGCATTTTCTTTTGTGCACTCCCCAACCTTAAGAGAACCCAGACGTCTGTACACGAGAATTTTATAGCTAACGTAAAATATTTCTGAGGTGCTGGACTCTCTTCCCCTCCCAACCTGTGGAGAATTCCATGGAAGAACAGTACAGTTCTCAACAAACACACTGGCATGAAGTGACAGAGATCGAATATTTGGGAGGGATTTAACTGCAATGTGAATTAACATCATACCTTTCCAACCCTTGACAGAATCTATTACTTGACAATTAGATTTTTCACCATCGATAACTAGCAGATTTAAAAGTCTTGCTCAGGTTTGCTCAAGTGCAAAATGAGTTGGTATCGGAAGTGAAAGAGTACTAAGATTACCTGCAGGCTGTGCAGTAGACTGAAGATTCGATGCGTTCCCAGTAGCTGTCTGCAGGGGTCAGTCTACCCTAAATGTAAGAAAAGGGGGAATCCTCTTCAATGGGTCCCAGCTGTTCATTCACCCTTGGCAGCAGAAAAGGAAAAGAGAGCGAGAGGGAGGAAAGAAAGAGAAAAAGAGAGCAAGAGAACTTGTGCGCTTGTGAGAGAGAAAGGGAGAGAGAGAGAACAAGGTGCAAGAGACAAAAGGAGCGAGGGCTCAAAAAGGAGCTGAGATACAAATCAGCCATGATCTAATTGAATGGCAGTAAAGGTTTCAGGGGCTGAGTGGCTTCCTCCTGTTCCTACTAATCCTTCCTCAACTTTTCTCAAGCAATTAATTGTGCGACATGTGAGCAGAGATCCCGTGAGCAAAATGTAGATGGAAACCAAACCGAGCAGGGAGCAGGGAGCTGGGGCACAAACAGAAGAGAACTCGCCAATATTTGAGGTACTTGCCACATAGGTACCTCCAATAACTAGAGGCATCCTCATTCCTTCCTATTACTATCAGAAGTAACCCAGGGGCCATGCTCCATCCACTTCATACTAACAAAGGTCCTATATCTTTACGTACAATGCCTAGGTAAAATGTTACACTCTGGCCAATGTTTATCTTGCAACTGACAGTTTGGATGGTCATGTTAATTTATAGTATTGGTCTGCAAGCAAAACAGTTGTCCCGTCTACTGATGCAACAAGTTAATCGCCTCAGTGTAATTCATTATCCATTAAACAATTTGGACCATTTGAGAAAAGCGATAAGGTGCTGTATAAACTGATAGCAAACTGTACAGTCTTATCAGGGAATCTAATCTTTCTCTATTCAGCACTCATTCACCTCTTAGTAGGTATAAAAGGTTAAAAGGGGATCTAATTGAGGTGTTTAAGATGGTTAAAGGGTTTGATTGGGGTTGATGCAGTGAAACTATTTCCTTTGGTGGGGAGAATCCAGAGCAACATTAAGATTCGAGCCAGGCCATTCAGGGGTGATGTCAGGAAGCACTTCTTCACACAAAAAGGTCGTGGAAATCTGGAACTCTCTCCTTCTAAAAGACTAGAGGTTAATGGAAAATGTAAAAACTGAAAATGATAGATTTTTGTTAGGCAGGGATATTAGGGGACATGGAACCCTTTGGAGTTGAGACATAGGTCAGCTATGATCTAACTGAAGGGTGGTAAAGGTTTGAAGGACTGAATTGCCTCCTCCTGTTCAGCAAGTATGGGCATGTGGCAGAATAAAATAGTACATCCAAAAAAATAAATAAACCCACAACCCTATAATTGTTAAAAATCATCACAAGGTTTTCCAATTGGAGCCACAATGCTGCCATATCAGAGACAAGGTGCCAGAGTATAAGGAGTCAGTGTTTAGATTGAGCTTCCAGCACCATTGGTACTCCATCAGTCTGGAAAGGTTGAACGGCGATGAGGATTCTGGCAAAGTTTGGGGTTCAGAATGTAGCTGGGGAATGCAAAGATGTGATCCTAACTGGAAGGATCATAGCTTAACAAAACAATCTCTGAGCAACGGTTTGGAATTTACTGTGCATTTCCCTCTGCCTGTACTTGGGTGTAAAGGGTTGTGTGTGCAATCAGGTGTGGCCCCGTTTCCTTCTATGGCTCCAGCCCAGCACAGAGGACAATCTGTCTAAATATGTTCTTCCTAATATCGAAATGTTCTGTCTGTACCTGCCTGCTCCATGTTGTATTCAAGACATATGCCATCTTCCTACTTTCACAGGGCCCCAAAACTGGACCATTCTGAGTCTTCCCTCTCACCTCCAAACTGCAAACGGTTGAATAGGAGCAGAGAAGGCCATTCGTCCCGTCAAGCCTGTTCTGCCATTTGATAAGATCATGGCTGATTTGAGTGTGGCCTTAACTCCACTTTGTGGCCTGTCCCCCATAACCCTCTACTCCCTTGTCAATAGAAAATCTGTCTAACTCAACCTTGGATATACTCAATGACCCAGCCTCCACTGCTCTCTGGGGTAAAGAATTCCAAAGAATAATGAAACTCAGAAGAAATTCCTCCTCATCTCCATCTTAAATGGGAGACCCCTTATCTTTAAACTGTGTCTCCTGGTTCTAGATTCCCCCACAAGAGGAAATATTCTCTCAGCATCTACCCTGTCATGCCTCCACAGAATCTTATATGTTTCAATAAGATCACCTCTCACTCTTCTAAACTCCAATGTGTAAAAGACCCAGCCTGTGCAACCTTTCCTCATTAGAAACACCTTCATCCCAGGAATCAGCCTAGTGAACCTTCTCTGAATTACTTCCAATACAAGTTTACTTGTTACCTCATCTGCTGTCCTACGCCTGTGGGCCTTAACCCTTCACTTACTGGTCTCAATAAAAAAAAAACACCAGCCTACCCCCATCCTAGAATAGGAATCAGAACAAGGCCTTAAGGTGCAGTTGACACCAACATGGCTGACTGCTGCATCTGCTACAGTTGATTCTTCAAATGAGAGCCAAGCTGACTAGAATTTGCACCTCCAGGGACCACCTATTGAGAACACGCAATAGAATACTTAGGATTTCTGTTTGGTTCTGAAAAATCAGATCAGCCAGCCTCCAAGTGGTTAGATGAAACAGTGCAGACACAGCAAAAGGAAACAGTGATTAGGAGAGGAGGGGCCAGGGAGGCAGCTCATGAAACCTCTGTGGGATGCACTAAAGAGAGAAAATGTAGTTAGATTACATCGACTAACAAGAGTGACGACTATAGCGAGCTTTGAACACTTCTACGGATTTCAGCTGCTGCTGGCAACCTTGTGGGGCACTGAGTGGGTGATGTTGAGTAACTTTACTGCAACAAGAAGCCTTATAATGGGGTGCACTGTGTAATCATCAACCTGACTGTTATTGTACCAGGCAACTTAAAAAGAGACAACTCGCTCAGATTTACAGACTTTGCAAGATCTCAGATCTGATCCCTGGTCTGTGCTGAGTGCGCTGATCTCAACCTGGGTCATCATGGGAATGCTGCAATCGGCCTCAGAATTTCCTGGCTACAGAGAGTGGGGAAGGAGGTGAGAATTTATCTTATACTTATGGCCCCTAGTTTTGACAGTATTGCTGGAGGGAGATGGCTGCTGTTGCTCCCACCAACTGAGCACGTCAGCTGCTCCCAATCACCAAATAGCAGCCCTCCTGAAAAGTGCAAGGAGACTTAGTTTGAGAAAGGACAGGAATATAGGAACAAGAGGCTATTCAGCCCCTTGAGGCTGATCTGCAATGAAGTGGATCAGGGGCTGAATCAGGGTTGGTTGTAATGCTGCCCTTGTGGTAGATCAGTCTCCTGCCACTGTGGCTGGACTCCGACACAGAGCTGGTCAGGTAGAGGAAAGGTCACCTGTGGCTTATGGGGCTAGAACGGAGTCAAAAACTTCAGGGGGGAGGGGGAATTTAGGGTAGAAAGTAACACGTGAATTCCATTTACGGGGATTGCAGTATTCCAACACAATGGACAGGGTGCAAGCACCCAGCCACAACTGCTCATACGGGAGGTCATCTTAACTGCCCTGCCATAGCATCAGGTGACGAGCAAGGATTTTCGAACATGGGGAACAAATAAATAGAGTCCATGGTGGGAGGCTAGGACTGGGCAGCAGCGGTGGGCTAGAGACTTTAACCTCTCGAACCTGGTTTTAAATTCAGCTCAAGCAGGCAGGATGAGTGTCTCCAGCGGGAAGCAGCCAACGTGAATGAAATCTCAATCCAGTTCCTTGTGCATACGGTCCTGTAGTACATCAGTCAGCAGTGCCACTCAGGGAAACAACAGCCAGTGCGGGGAAATGGAAAAATATGATGGAAGGGCAGTGGAAGGAGGCTCTTCTGAGGTTGGGCGAGGGTAGTGAGGGCTTTCTTCTGTATCTAACCATGCAACACCTGACCTGGGGAATATTTCATCTGTGTACAAAATGGAAAGTGCCCCATTTCCAGTACCAACAGCCATCACCTTAGACAGCACAAAAATCCATACACACACAAAAAAGTATAAATAGTCTTGGATCTCCGTGGTATAAACCTTAGCGACACTGACAAGTCTTTTGGGCGGCTTGCCTGATGACAGGCACAGTGTGGTAAACATAACCTGGATGAGGGGGGATAAAAAGAAAAACAGAATAACCTGCTTTTGTTTGAAATATTAAAGAACACTTTGGCATGAAACCTTTTACATCGTAGAGCTGTGAATGAATAGTCAAAGCTTATTACCAGTGACAGAATAACAAAGCTTTACATTAAGCTTGGTGCAAGTAGCTAAAAACACTGCGTCAGAGGAAGAGCCAGATCACTGTCAAACATAAGCAGACATGAATTGCACAAAATGCTAAAGGTGTTGTACAAGCGGGAGTTAAAACCAAACCACTCATTTACCTGCTCACTCAGGTGCAGGTTAGTTTTCAATGCTCGCTGACTGTTGAGTCTTGCCAGTTTGTGACTGAGTTGAAGGATAAAGTAGGAACAGTTTGGTACTCTTGTCGAGTTTATAGCATAGGAACAGGTCCAACTGGTCCATGCTGTTTTCATTCGACACGATACTCCCTCCCGCTGATCCTCAGCTCACCCTGTCAGCAAAATCTTCCATTTCTTTCCCCCTCATTTGTTATCTAGCTTCTTCTTAATGCATCCAAGCTATTCTAACTCAACCACTCCCTGTGCTGGCCTGTTCTACATCCTAATCACTCTCTGGGTAAAGAGGTTTCTCATGAATTCCCTACTGAATTTATCTGATACTTGTGGCCCCTAGTTTTGACAGTATTGCTGGAGGGAGATGGCTGCTGTTGCTCCCACCAACCGAGCACGTCAGTTAAACTGAGGCCAATGTAAAAGGTCAATGTTTTTCAGTTTTACAGATTGAAAAGGAGCTTTCCCGCCGAGACTGCATAATCGAATGAACTACAAAGTCACTGCATCACTCATCCAGCCCGGAAAGAAGAAAACTATTGTTTCCCCCACCACAGCATCCAGTTGGCTCTTGAACAACATTCAGCTTCAGTATGTGGGGAGCCTCTTACGAGAGTTGAGTGCTCCTGAATGTAAAACTCACCAAAAAAAAATCAATCCCAAGTTCTCACACCACCCCCCACCCCACCTCTCCCCCCGCCACCAGTGCCTTATGATCATTGTTCACAAGATAGTGCTCCTGGTTTACCCTTCCTCGACTGCTTCACATCTACTTCTGCAAGGACTGCCCAGCCCACTGCCTCAGTCACTTTCTTTGGAGGTTTAAGTGTTCTAGTTTCTCTGATCTTTTCCCATTGCTCAGCCCTCTGATGTTGGGGATGGTGGGGGGTTGGCTTTGTGGTTCTCTGTTCCACTTTGATGGCTTTAATACAATGCGTGCATCATGGTGACCCAGACTGGACCTAATTATATTAAAGACTTGAAACAATATTGGCCCAAAAACTGGTGTTAAGAAACAAACGGCCCAATTCCTCATTCAGTACCAGATTCTGTATCTTGCAGTTCAGCCAATTCGTTATCTCAGTTCCAGGTTCTGGACTTTGGAATTCAGCCTGCACACAAGCAGCCAAGGCAATACTATCCACCCACTGCCTGGCTCCAGGTGTGATAGGCTCCATATCAAGCTTTGCCTTTGCAGCTCCCCTTGACTGGCAGTGGGTAAATATTCATGTCGATAATGGAAAATAAAATACGTGAGGATATTGAGGACCGCTGCCAAGAACTTGTCGATTTAAAAAAAAAAATCGAATTTAAAATTATTAATTTTTGTTGAAACCCGGTACCAGAAGTAGGACAACAGAACGCAAGGAGACAGATTAAAACCCACTTTAATCCTGAGGGTGGGCGGTGTATTCCTCTTGTCCCAAAGTGACGCATTGAAACCTTGATTCTCTCCATTCTCAATAAGAATGCTTACGTGAGAATTTAGCTTTGCTTAAGCCAGTTAAAATGGTTTTGGGCTCTTTCTCCGCATTCCCCCTCCTTCAGTGCCAGAGCGTGGAGGGTTATCAGGGTAAACCCTATGTTCCATTGAATGACTTAGAATGTCAAAAGCCACTTAACATCCTACAAAATTGTACAACACAGGAGACCACTTGGCCCACCCTGCCTGTGCCAGCCCTTTGAAAGAACTATCCAATTAGTGGATGGTGAGAAGGGGAAATCCTAGTATCCCTCTGTGATGGAAGGAAACTGCAGCTATTGATCCACAGGTTTCTAAGCAGAAAAGGCTGGCTGTTGTGTACATCACTTGCTAAATGGCTAATTTTTCTGTCTCACGCAAAAACATTCTGGCCCGTAGTGTCGATCCACACAGGAAAAATATGCAGGCTGTGAGTAAAGGTGGTAATAGGCAACACTTGGGTAAAAGTTCAAAAATCCAAGCAAAAAATAAGGAACTTGAAAATGAAATCAGTAGAGACAAAATAAAAACCCACTAGAGAAAGTTACAGACAAACAACAGGACACACTGGAAATACATAGCACATCTGAAAAAGTGCTGGCCAACATTTTGGGGGTGGGGGTGTGAAACAGAAAACTCTCACAAAGGTCTACTTCCAAAACTCTTTTCTGTCTTTGCTAATTGCAGAACTTTCTGTTTTTATTTCATCTTTGCAGCAATTGTTGCTTTATTCCCTATTTGCTTTCTTTGATAGATACCGACTGGTCTCCCGTGGCGTTGCTTACAGCGACCGCAGCGGGGGAAAAGAAATAGTTTGGAGGCTGAATACTGCGACGGGTGTGTGGCTATTACCTTGTTTGAATCGTCTCCGTCCTCAGAGTTTATCCACACCCGCCTGTGGTCACCTGCAGGGGAAGCAATAACAGGTTCAACATTAGCTTCACTTTGGTTTTGGTTTTAAGCCGCACTTGCAGAACGGGCTCACTTAACTCATATGATGCTTCACACAGTGATACCTCTTGGGGCTTTGACTAGGATGGATAAGCAAGGATGCAGAGCAAGCACAGAATACAGTATTTCCTCACTTAATGTCCCAGTTGCATTTTCCTTGAAAATTGCGACTTTAAGCGAAACAATGTTAAGCAAATCAGATTTTCCCACTATATGTGGGAAACTAATATGTAAACTGGAGTTAAATTCTTCTGGATGTTTCTCGTCATAAAGAAATAAACATTATAAGTTGAAATATTGTAATGTACAAAACATCCCTAAATGAAATGACTTTTAGAACTTGACATTACAGAGATAGATACAAACTTTTTAAAAATTCTTTCGGAGGATGTGGGAGTCACTGGCTAGGCCAGCATCTGTTGTCTAATTGCTAATTGCTGTCATCCCTAATTGCCCTTAAGAAGGTGGTGGTGAGCCGCTTTCTTGAACTGCTGCAGTCCGTATGGTGTAGGTACACCCACAGTGCTGTTAGGGAGTTACAGGGTTTTGCGACAGTGAAGGAACGGTAAGATAGTTCCAGGTCAGGACGGTGAGTGGCTCTGAGGGGAACTTGCTGGTGGCGGTGTTGCCATGCATCTACTGCCCTCGCCCTTCTAGGTGGTAGAGGTCATGGGTTTGGAAGGTGCTGCTGGTGACTGAGATGATGAAAAGCATCGCAGGAAACAATGGAAGCTGTGCCGTGAGATGGAGAATGTTTCCTGTAGTGAAGAGGTTAATAAGCGGATAGGTAGGGGTGACTATTCTGCAATTTTGCTCTATTCTGTATGGGATTGGCAAGTACTTACACACAAGTTTCCCTCAGGAGATTCAGTGAGTGAGCGGAGCACAGGTCAGTATAGATTGTACAGAGTTATGGAAGCAGTTAGCTCGATGGGTTTTCTCTTGTTCCATGTTTTCTAAGATTCATACAGAATATGATAATTGTCCCTACCTACTATAAACATTTATGCATGCCACTTCATATAATGTGCTTTTTTCATGGTAGCCACTCAATGCTATCATCGGCCTCTTTGATAAATTACCAACTTGTTTTCCCCGGGGTTCACCAAGGAATAGTTCACTCGAAATGTTTAACTCACCATCAACAGAGCCAAACTCCCTCTCGTGGGCCCGTGTCAGGATTTCTTTGTACAGAGCCTCAGCCTGTCTGTACTTGCCTTGCTTTAAGTAGCAGGAAGCCTAGAACGCAGAAGATGAGAATTACAGAGCTCAGGGGCATCTCATTGATACAAAGTGCAGTCCAGACATGAGCTTCTATTTATATGACAAATACGGCCTCCTCACATCTCTATTGATATTACTGTTGCTAACCCACCTGATTCACTGATGTCCTTTGGGGATGGAAATAGAACCATAGAACAGTTACAGCACAGAAAGAGGCTATTCAGCCCACTGTGTTTGCGCCAGCCGAGAAAGGAAAAATAATAAAAAAAGAATCCTGCTATCCTTACCTAGTCTGGCCTACATGTGTCTCCAGACCCACAGCAATGTGGTTGGCTCTTAAATGCCCTCTGAAATGGCCTAGCTAGACTCTCTGTTGTATTCAAGAAGGCAGCTCACCACCACCTTCTCGAGGGCAATTAGGGCTGAGCAATAAGTGCTGTCACAAACATCCTCTGAGTTTTCTGGTTTCTCCGAAGCTGTAAATTCCCCGTCCTCCTTCTCCTTTCCTGCATTCAGACTCCATTGAAACCAAGGCTTAATGCATCAGCTTTTATTCCAGTGGTGCTTTTGTAAGACTTCACATGAAACCTTTCACCACCCTGACTATTCCCTTCCCTCGTACGATCTAAAGCCTCTTAAAACCCAGGCTTGGAGCCTTCTAACTTCCTTTCATCTCACCTCCGACTCTTTTCAATCTTGGTGTCTTTTTTAATTCATTCACAGTTCATGGGCATGCTGGCGTTTATTGCCCAGTCCTAATTTAGAAGGTGGTGATGAATCATCTTCCTGAATACAACTGAGTGTCTTGCTTGGCCATTTCAGTTTGCAGTTAAGAGTCAGCCACATGGCTGTGGGTCTGGAGTCACGTGTAGGCCAGACCGGGTAAGGTCGGCAGATTTCCTCCCTAAAGGGGCATTAGTGAACCAGATGGGTTTTTACAATCCAGCGGTTTCATTGTCACCGTTACTGAGATTAGTTTTATATTTCAGATTTGTTTAATTGTTGGATTTAAATTTTCCAGCTGCCATGCTGGGATTTGAACTTGTGTTTCTAGGTCATTAGCCCAGGGGCTGGATTTTACGATCCCCAGCTGGGCTTGTTTTCAGCCGGGGGACAGGTAAATAAGGACAGGTGGCTAGGCAGCTGCCTTCCCGCCCACCCGCCCACCCACCCACCCCCGTGGGCGCGGGCAGGCAGGGGAGAGTCGGTAGGTCTCTTTTTTTTTTAACCAAACTGGATAAAAGCTGGGAATGAAGGGGTGCTTGTTCTTCGGGGTGGGGTGTTGTTGCCCTGTACACATCAGGGGCACTCAACGCCCCCTCCCCTCGTAACTTCCCGCCTGGCCTACAAAACCCACCCCCAAACCCCCTCCCCAAGCTCCCCGTACAAAACCCCAGACTTACCTGGGGTTTGGATACCATGACTGTCTCCATTCCAGGGCCCGCTTGCAGCCCCATCAGCGGGCACTACTCGGTTCTGGTGGCGCTGGGGCTGCTCGAGCTCCAGCCTAAACAGACTGGCTGGCAGCTCTCGAGGGTGCGACTGTTTCCCACTGAGGGGCAGAAATCCCACTCTCACCTAAAGCTGCCCGCGGCATGTTGTTGCAGTGGGGCGGCCTTGTTTAATGTGGGTCAGCTAGCATCTGACATTTCTTCCGGGGATTGGGGGAGGTGGGAGTGGGCAAGGGGGGTGCAAGCAATATATTCCCCCCACCCCCAGCAACACCCCCCCACCTCCCAATTCAAATTCAGCTGCAAGTCTTTGGATTACTAGGGCAGTAACATAACACAATGCTACCATGACACTTTAACTTGGTTTCTCAAATGAGGAAGGTGTCCATTCCTCATATCTGCCTGGTATAAAAACCAAACAAAACGTCTTCGGAAAGGTAGCATTCTAATGTTTGTGCATCTTTTGTGCAGTACAGGACTGGGGAAATGAAGTATTTCCACATTTTGATCTGAACCACCAGCATTAAGCTAAGCACATCCAGGTCGTTCATAACATGGGTTAGGAATGGAGTAAAGCCCCCTCTACTCTGCAAGGGCAATGTGCCTGAGCCCTTTCCACAGAAAAGCATTCTTGATGCACCAGTGAGGCAGCTTAAGTAGCTCACTATCACATTCAAGAGATGGGCAACGATTGTTGGCCTTGCCAGCGACAGTCACATCCCAAGAAAGAATGGAAAAAAAAGTTCCATTTCGCAAACCAGCCTCCGCGCGGCGTCTCCACAGGTGAGGCTGCCAAATCATGTCTGCAGGGAACTGCATTGGGATTGCCCCATAAAAATCAGGCCCAGGATTTTAATATCCTTTAATAAGAGACAGGTTCCTTTCATTCTAACCTCTGCAGGATTCAAACCGGGATTTGAGAGGTGGTTAGTCTGTGTTTTAACTGCAGCCAGGCCTCAGTAAGGTTGGTTCTGATCTAAATCATATATAAAGGAGGGATGGATTTACTCAGCTACAGTTTGTCTCCAAAATACAACTATAGAATGACCCAATATTGATAGTACAGGAGCAGTTTGTAAGCTGTCCCTTCCCCACTTTCAAATGTTGATCCAATTCTCCTCTGAAAGATGCAATGGTCTGTCTGCTTCAACCATATGAACATTTAATTTAGGAACAGGGAGCAGGCCATTCGGCCCCTCGAGTCTGCTCTGCAATTTGATAAGATCATGGCTGCTCTGACTGTGGCCTCAACCCCACTTCCGTATCTACCCCGCCATAACCCTTGACTTCCTTGTCAATTAAGAAAATTGTTTATCTCCCTTGACTGTCTAACTCAGCCTTAAAAATATTCAGTGACCCCGCTCTCTGGGGAAGAGAATTCCACAGACCAGTGACATTCTGAGAGAAAGATTTCTCCTCATCTCCATCTTAAATGGGAGACCCCTTATTTTTAAATTGTGTCCCCTACTTCTAGTCTCTTCCACTAGGGGAAACATCCTGAACCACTCCCGGTAGCACAACTTTGTTTCAAAGTACTGCTTTGCCTGAAAAGAAATTTCTCCCGACTCCTCTCGTGCCTCTTTAGTGACGATTTTAATATAGCCCTGTGTGATCTGCCTGTTTCTGTTTAAAAGCTATGAGTGGACAACCCCTCGCCAGCTTAGTTGGCAAGTGTAATACTGAGCCAGACTGGCTAAGGGAGGTCTCAGCAATGTTGCCCTATCTGTGCTGGGTCCACTGATTTGCCATGTACTATGAGTGCTCTTAGTGCCTTTGGGCGGGAGGGGGATAATTCAGCCACTGATTTTTCTTAACGTTCTTGGGATATGGGTATTGCCGGCAAAGGAGAGCATTTATTGCCCTTCCCTAAGTTCCCTTGAGAAGGTTTTTGCATCCTGGTGAAACGTGAACACTTATGGATGTCATGCGAGGACAGAGATTAGGGTGGCCTGTGATGCCCCTGTGGTCAAACAGCCTGCTGACACTCAGTTAGATAGCTCATTACGTGAAGAGTTGACATGCTTATTTGCAAAATCTTTCTCCTCTCTGGAATACTGCTGCGAGCTGATTTCCTCACCAAGTTATTCTTCGTCTTGGCCACATTGGGATCCTCTGATCCCAGCTTGGTCTGGTAGATCTCCAAGGCCCGCTCATAGTAATACTCCACCTCCTCATACTTCCCCTGGTTCTGGCATAGCAGTGCCAGGTTATTCAGCTGCTTTGCTACATCGGGGTGGTCCTTGCCCAGCACCTGAGGATTCGTAACATGAAAATTAGCAAAGCTCATTGAAGAAAGCCTCACACGTCTACAACACCTTATACATCTATCAGTAGTGCTTCACTGTCATGAATGGCCTTGAAATGCAGAGACTTTGTTACTTAGGCAGCCAGTCTTCAGATGACAAGATTTCAAAATGAGATGCCTTCTGGAGATGTTGGTTGAGGAAGAAATGCTGGTCACACAGCATAGAAAGAGGCCATTTGACCCATATGCTGGCTCTTTGAAGGAGTTATCCAATTAGTACCACTGCCCTGGTTCTTTCCCCATAGGCCTACAAATTCCCGACATATATCCAATTCCTTTTTGAAAGTTACTATTCAATTTGATTCCCCCACCTTTTCAGGCAGTGCGCTCCAGTCATGGTGACTCGCTGTTTAAAATAAAGAATTCTCCTCACCTCCCCCAATTTGTAAATTGTCTTAAATCGGCATCCCTTCTAACAGTACAAACAGGTTCTCTTTATTTCTGCTCTTCTTTCAATCTGTAACATTACCTGGACAGATAGGTGAGTGTCTGACAGTGCAGCACTCCCGCATTACGTGCTTAAGTAAGGCTTTAATTTTCTGATGCAGACACAAGACACACGCGCGCACTCAAGATGCATGCGCAATCAAATGCTCAGGCACACACACACACACAGGCACACACGTATGCGCACTCAGACACGTACACACACATACGTGTTCTATGCGCGTATTCAAGACATGCACACACACACTCAGACACGCACTCAGACACAGACACACACACTCAGACACACACACACTCAGACACACACACACACACTCAGACACACACACACACACTCAGACACACACACACACACTCAGACACACACACTCAGACACACACACTCAGACACACACACTCAGACACACACACTCAGACACAGACACACACAATCACTCAGACACACACACACACTCAGACATACACACACACTCAGACATACACTCAGACACACACACACACACTCAGACACACACACACACACTCAGACACACACACTCAGACACAGACACACACACACACTCAGACACACACACACACTCACACACACACACACACAGACACACACACAGACACTCAGACACACACACACACTCAGACACACACACACACACTCAGACACACACACGCACACTCAGACACGCACACTCAGACACGCACACTCAGACACGCACACTCAGACACGCACACTCAGACACGCACACTCAGACACAGACACACACAATCACTCAGACACACACACACACTCAGACACACACACACACTCAGACATACACACACACTCAGACATACACACACACTCAGACACACACACACACACTCAGACACACACACACACACTCAGACACACACACTCAGACACACACACACACACTCAGACACACACACTCAGACACGTACTCAGACACAGACACAGACACACACACACACTCAGACACACACACACACTCAGACACACACACACACTCAGACACACACACACACTCAGACACACACACACACTCAGACACACACAAGTGTGTTGCTGTCTGAGCCACACTGACACTTAATAGCTTTGGGAGAAGGGAGACATTTGAAATTAAAGAAGTGTCATGAGAAGTTTTTAAGTTTCGGTAGAATCCTCATTGGCAGCCAATAAAAGGTAAGTAAAAGCAGTGAAAACACACTAGTTATGGTCCTGCCTCTAAATTGCAATGCACAAGGCACCACGAGTTCGCTGCTAATTATATATCCCCCAAAGCACAGGAAAAATAGTTGGCATTTTCATCTTTTAAACTTAATTTGCAGACAGCTCATTTGGGACCTAAACTGGTTAAGGCTGAAAGCCATCTGGGATTAATTAAAAGTCTCTGTAGGAAAGAATTCCTAGGGGGCCACATGGAATAAAAAATTGGATTCAGGCATGCTAAATCAAATCAGCTGTCTTCAGAACTCGGGTCGCACACAAGTATGAAGAAATGTTTTCTGAAAAATTAGGAGACCTTCTGTGATATTATTTACACTATGTCAGAGGGTTCAATCTTCACAAGGAGCAAAGTGTTCTATCCTATCAAACCCAGGTCTTTCAGCTAGGTTACAAACAACAGCAGAACAATATAGAGTTCTACAGCAATATGTGCCACTTGCCCCTTTTTTATTAGTGACAGTCTTATCCTTGTGATATAACATAGCTCTAAATCCTTTTATTAATTAAATGCTTTCCCAGCATTTGCAGTCTTTGATTATAGCTCATCAATTAAAAATGACACATCTAACGAGTACCAGGGTCCACACCAGAGATCCCACACTTTGTTACAGGGCAAAACATTTTCTTTTCTGGATCAGTCAATTGATGTTAGTTGCCTCAGAGCTGGAGCTGAGATTGAAAGAGGGCAGGAGCTATAGGCCATTCAGTCCCTCAGTTCTGTTCTACCCTTCTGTTAGATTATGGCCAATCTGCATCTCATTTCTGTCTATTTGCCTTTGCCCCTAGGTACACCTTCCCAACAAAATCCTGTCCATCTCAGTCTTTTACAGTTTGAATGTTACCAGCATCCACGGGCTTATGTGGAAAGAGTTTTCCAGGTTTCCACCAAGTTTTGCGTGGAGAAAGTACATTCTGATTCACTCCTGAATGGCCTCTCTCCAAATTTATTATGCCCCCTTGTTCTGGATCCCCGCCCCACCAGAGGAAACTCCACATCGACCCTATTCAATCCCTTTATCCGTTCAAACACTCGATTCGATTGGCCCTCAGACTTCCAAACACAAGAGAAACACTCTTAAGCAACCCCCCACCCTGTCATAGTTTAACCCTTTAAAGCCCTGGTATTATTCTGGCAAATATTCACTGCACCCCTTCTGTGGCCTTGAGCTGGAACAAGTCCCATTTAAATTAATAATACATTGTGCAATACCGGCACAGTATCCTGATTCACCGCACTTACCAGAAGCAACGTCACAAGACATCAACTAGTGAATATATTAGTGGATATCCCATGGCATTGCTCAATCTTGTCTTTCTGTGGGGGTACGGGGGGGGGGGGGAGGAGCACACTGAGCAGTATATTGGGGAGGGGGGTTTAGCACACTGAGCAGTATATTGGGGGGGGGGGGTTTAGCACACTGAGCAGTATATTGGGGAGGGGGGGGTTTAGCACACTGAGCAGTATATTGGGGGGGGGTTTAGCACACTGAGCAGTATATTGGGGGGGGGGTTTAGCACACTGAGCAGTATATTGGGGGGGGGGGAGGAGCACACTGAGCAGTATATTGGGGGGGGGGAGGAGCACACTGAGCAGTATATTGGGGGGGGGGTTTAGCACACTGAGCAGTATATTGGGGGGGGGGAGGAGCACACTGAGCAGTATATTGGGGGGGGGGAGGAGCACACTGAGCAGTATATTGGGGGGGGGGGGGGGAGGAGCACACTGAGCAGTATATTGGGGGGGGGGGAGGAGCACACTGAGCAGTATATTGGGGGGGGGGGGGGAGGAGCACACTGAGCAGTATATTGGGGGGGGGAGGAGCACACTGAGCAGTATATTGGGGGGGGGGGGAGGAGCACACTGAGCAGTATATTGGGGGGGGGGGGGGGAGGAGCACACTGAGCAGTATATTGGGGGGGGAGGAGCACACTGAGCAGTATATTGGGGGGGGGAGGAGCACACTGAGCAGTATATTGGGGGGGGGGTTTAGCACACTGAGCAGTATATTGGGGGGGGGGGGGAGCACACTGAGCAGTATATTGGGGGGGGGGGGTTTAGCACACTGAGCAGTATATTGGGGAGGGGGGGAGGAGCACACTGAGCAGTATATTGGGGGGGGGGGAGGAGCACACTGAGCAGTATATTGGGGGGGGGGGGTTTAGCACACTGAGCAGTATATTGGGGGGGGGGGGGGTTTAGCACACTGAGCAGTATATTGGGGGGGGGGGGGAGGAGCACACTGAGCAGTATATTGGGGGGGGGAGGAGCACACTGAGCAGTATATTGGGGGGGGGGAGGAGCACACTGAGCAGTATATTGGGGGGGGGGGGGGTTTAGCACACTGAGCAGTATATTGGGGGGGGGGGGTTTAGCACACTGAGCAGTATATTGGGGGGGGGGGGGTTTAGCACACTGAGCAGTATATTGGGGGGGGGGGGGTTTAGCACACTGAGCAGTATATTGGGGGGGGGGAGGAGCACACTGAGCAGTATATTGGGGGGGGGGGGGGTTTAGCACACTGAGCAGTATATTGGGGGGGGGGGGAGGAGCACACTGAGCAGTATATTGGGGGGGGGGGAGGAGCACACTGAGCAGTATATTGGGGGGGGGGGGTTTAGCACACTGAGCAGTATATTGGGGGGGGGGAGGAGCACACTGAGCAGTATATTGGGGGGGGGGGGGTTTAGCACACTGAGCAGTATATTGGGGGGGGGGAGGAGCACACTGAGCAGTATATTGGGGGGGGGGGAGGAGCACACTGAGCAGTATATTGGGGGGGGGGGTTTAGCACACTGAGCAGTATATTGGGGGGGGGGGGAGGAGCACACTGAGCAGTATATTGGGGGGGGGGGTTTAGCACACTGAGCAGTATATTGGGGGGGGGGGAGGAGCACACTGAGCAGTATATTGGGGGGGGGGAGGAGCACACTGAGCAGTATATTGGGGGGGGGGGAGGAGCACACTGAGCAGTATATTGGGGGGGGGGGGTTTAGCACACTGAGCAGTATATTGGGGAGGGGGGGAGGAGCACACTGAGCAGTATATTGGGGGGGGGGGGTTTAGCACACTGAGCAGTATATTGGGGGGGGGGAGGAGCACACTGAGCAGTATATTGGGGGGGGGGAGGAGCACACTGAGCAGTATATTGGGGGGGGGGGGAGGAGCACACTGAGCAGTATATTGGGGGGGGGGGGAGGAGCACACTGAGCAGTATATTGGGGGGGGGGGGAGGAGCACACTGAGCAGTATATTGGGGGGGGGGGGGTTTAGCACACTGAGCAGTATATTGGGGGGGGGGGGTTTAGCACACTGAGCAGTATATTGGGGGGGGGGGTTTAGCACACTGAGCAGTATATTGGGGGGGGGGGGTTTAGCACACTGAGCAGTATATTGGGGGGGGGGGGATTAGCACACTGAGCAGTATATTGGGGGGGGGGGAGGAGCACACTGAGCAGTATATTGGGGGGGGGGGAGGAGCACACTGAGCAGTATATTGGGGGGGGGGGAGGAGCACACTGAGCAGTATATTGGGGGGGGGGGGTTTAGCACACTGAGCAGTATATTGGGGGGGGGGGTTTAGCACACTGAGCAGTATATTGGGGGGGGGGTTTAGCACACTGAGCAGTATATTGGGGGGGGGGGGTTTAGCACACTGAGCAGTATATTGGGGGGGGGGGTTTAGCACACTGAGCAGTATATTGGGGGGGGGAGGAGCACACTGAGCAGTATATTGGGGGGGGGGGAGGAGCACACTGAGCAGTATATTGGGGGGGGGGAGGAGCACACTGAGCAGTATATTGGGGGGGGGGGGAGGAGCACACTGAGCAGTATATTGGGGGGGGGGGGTTTAGCACACTGAGCAGTATATTGGGGGGGGGGGGGTTTAGCACACTGAGCAGTATATTGGGGGGGGGGGGGTTTAGCACACTGAGCAGTATATTGGGGGGAGGGGTTTAGCACACTGAGCAGTATATTGGGGGGGGAGGAGCACACTGAGCAGTATATTGGGGGGGGGGGGAGGAGCACACTGAGCAGTATATTGGGGGGGGGGGGAGGAGCACACTGAGCAGTATATTGGGGGGGGGGGGTTTAGCACACTGAGCAGTATATTGGGGGGGGGGAGCACACTGAGCAGTATATTGGGGGGGGGGGAGGAGCACACTGAGCAGTATATTGGGGGGGGGGAGGAGCACACTGAGCAGTATATTGGGGGGGGGGAGCACACTGAGCAGTATATTGGGGGGGGGGAGGAGCACACTGAGCAGTATATTGGAGGGGGGGAGCACACTGAGCAGTATATTGGAGGGGGGGAGCACACTGAGCAGTATATTGGGGGGGGGGAGGAGCACACTGAGCAGTATATTGGGGGGGGGGGTTTAGCACACTGAGCAGTATATTGGGGGGGGGGAGCACACTGAGCAGTATATTGGGGGGGGGGAGGAGCACACTGAGCAGTATATTGGGGGGGGGGGGTTTAGCACACTGAGCAGTATATTGGGGGGGGGGGGGGAGGAGCACACTGAGCAGTATATTGGGGGGGGGGGGGGAGGAGCACACTGAGCAGTATATTGGGGGGGGGGGTTTAGCACACTGAGCAGTATATTGGGGGGGGGGAGGAGCACACTGAGCAGTATATTGGGGGGGGGGGAGGAGGAGCACACTGAGCAGTATATTGGGGGGGGGGGGGGAGGAGCACACTGAGCAGTATATTGGGGGGGGGGGGGAGGAGCACACTGAGCAGTATATTGGGGGGGGGGGGGGAGGAGCACACTGAGCAGTATATTGGGGGGGGGGGGGGTTTAGCACACTGAGCAGTATATTGGGGGGGGGGTTTAGCACACTGAGCAGTATATTGGGGGGGGGGGTTTAGCACACTGAGCAGTATATTGGGGGGGGGGGGAGGAGCACACTGAGCAGTATATTGGGGGGGGGGGGAGGAGCACACTGAGCAGTATATTGGGGGGGGGGGGAGGAGCACACTGAGCAGTATATTGGGGGGGGGGGAGGAGCACACTGAGCAGTATATTGGGGGGGGGGGAGCACACTGAGCAGTATATTGGGGAGGGGGGGTTTAGCACACTGAGCAGTATATTGGGGGGGGGGGGGAGCACACTGAGCAGTATATTGGGGGGGGGGGGGAGGAGCACACTGAGCAGTATATTGGGGGGGGGGGGAGCACACTGAGCAGTATATTGGGGGGGGGGGGAGGAGCACACTGAGCAGTATATTGGGGGGGGGGGTTTAGCACACTGAGCAGTATATTGGGGGGGGGGGTTTAGCACACTGAGCAGTATATTGGGGGGGGGGAGGAGCACACTGAGCAGTATATTGGGGGGGGGGGAGGAGCACACTGAGCAGTATATTGGGGGGGGGGGGAGGAGCACACTGAGCAGTATATTGGGGGGGGGGAGGAGCACACTGAGCAGTATATTGGGGGGGGGGGGGGAGGAGCACACTGAGCAGTATATTGGGGGGGGGGGGGAGGAGCACACTGAGCAGTATATTGGGGGGGGGGGGAGGAGCACACTGAGCAGTATATTGGGGGGGGGGGGGAGGAGCACACTGAGCAGTATATTGGGGGGGGGGGTTTAGCACACTGAGCAGTATATTGGGGGGGGGGTTTAGCACACTGAGCAGTATATTGGGGGGGGGGGGTTTAGCACACTGAGCAGTATATTGGGGGGGGGGGGAGGAGCACACTGAGCAGTATATTGGGGGGGGGGGTTTAGCACACTGAGCAGTATATTGGGGGGGGGGGTTTAGCACACTGAGCAGTATATTGGGGGGGGGGGTTTAGCACACTGAGCAGTATATTGGGGGGGGGGAGGAGCACACTGAGCAGTATATTGGGGGGGGGGAGGAGCACACTGAGCAGTATATTGGGGGGGGGGGGAGGAGCACACTGAGCAGTATATTGGGGGGGGGGGGAGGAGCACACTGAGCAGTATATTGGGGGGGGGGGGGAGGAGCACACTGAGCAGTATATTGGGGGGGGGGAGGAGCACACTGAGCAGTATATTGGGGGGGGGGGTTTAGCACACTGAGCAGTATATTGGGGGGGGGGGGGAGGAGCACACTGAGCAGTATATTGGGGGGGGGGTTTAGCACACTGAGCAGTATATTGGGGGGGGGGGAGGAGCACACTGAGCAGTATATTGGGGGGGGGGGGGTTTAGCACACTGAGCAGTATATTGGGGGGGGGGGTTTAGCACACTGAGCAGTATATTGGGGGGGGGGGGAGGAGCACACTGAGCAGTATATTGGGGGGGGGGTTTAGCACACTGAGCAGTATATTGGGGGGGGGGGAGGAGCACACTGAGCAGTATATTGGGGGGGGGGTTTAGCACACTGAGCAGTATATTGGGGGGGGGGAGGAGCACACTGAGCAGTATATTGGGGGGGGGGGAGGAGCACACTGAGCAGTATATTGGGGGGGGGGGGAGGAGCACACTGAGCAGTATATTGGGGGGGGGGGTTTAGCACACTGAGCAGTATATTGGGGGAGGGGGGGAGGAGCACACTGAGCAGTATATTGGGGGGGGGGGAGGAGCACACTGAGCAGTATATTGGGGGGGGGGGGAGGAGCACACTGAGCAGTATATTGGGGGGGGGGGGTTTAGCACACTGAGCAGTATATTGGGGGGGGGGGGTTTAGCACACTGAGCAGTATATTGGGGGGGGGGGAGGAGCACACTGAGCAGTATATTGGGGGAGGGGGGGAGGAGCACACTGAGCAGTATATTGGGGGGGGGGGAGGAGCACACTGAGCAGTATATTGGGGGGGGGGGGGTTTAGCACACTGAGCAGTATATTGGGGGGGGGGGAGGAGCACACTGAGCAGTATATTGGGGAGGGGGGGAGGAGCACACTGAGCAGTATATTGGGGGGGGGGAGGAGCACACTGAGCAGTATATTGGGGGGGGGGGTTTAGCACACTGAGCAGTATATTGGGGGGGGGGGGTTTAGCACACTGAGCAGTATATTGGGGGGGGGGGGGAGGAGCACACTGAGCAGTATATTGGGGGGGGGGTTTAGCACACTGAGCAGTATATTGGGGGGGGGGGTTTAGCACACTGAGCAGTATATTGGGGGGGGGGAGGAGCACACTGAGCAGTATATTGGGGGGGGGGTTTAGCACACTGAGCAGTATATTGGGGAGGGGGGGTTTAGCACACTGAGCAGTATATTGGGGGGGGGGGGTTTAGCACACTGAGCAGTATATTGGGGAGGGGGGGTTTAGCACACTGAGCAGTATATTGGGGGGGGGGGAGGAGCACACTGAGCAGTATATTGGGGGGGGGGGAGGAGCACACTGAGCAGTATATTGGGGGGGGGGAGGAGCACACTGAGCAGTATATTGGGGGGGGGGGAGGAGCACACTGAGCAGTATATTGGGGGGGGGGGAGGAGCACACTGAGCAGTATATTGGGGGGGGGGGAGGAGCACACTGAGCAGTATATTGGGGGGGGGGGGAGGAGCACACTGAGCAGTATATTGGGGGGGGGGGAGGAGCACACTGAGCAGTATATTGGGGGGGGGGGAGGAGCACACTGAGCAGTATATTGGGGGGGGGGGAGGAGCACACTGAGCAGTATATTGGGGGGGGGGGTTTAGCACACTGAGCAGTATATTGGGGGGGGGGGGAGGAGCACACTGAGCAGTATATTGGGGGGGGGGGGAGGAGCACACTGAGCAGTATATTGGGGGGGGGGGGGAGGAGCACACTGAGCAGTATATTGGGGGGGGGGGTTTAGCACACTGAGCAGTATATTGGGGGGGGGGGGGAGGAGCACACTGAGCAGTATATTGGGGGGGGGGGTTTAGCACACTGAGCAGTATATTGGGGGGGGGGGTTTAGCACACTGAGCAGTATATTGGGGGGGGGGAGGAGCACACTGAGCAGTATATTGGGGGGGGGTTTAGCACACTGAGCAGTATATTGGGGGGGGGGGGTTTAGCACACTGAGCAGTATATTGGGGGGGGGGGGAGGAGCACACTGAGCAGTATATTGGGGGGGGGGGGAGGAGCACACTGAGCAGTATATTGGGGGGGGGGGGGAGGAGCACACTGAGCAGTATATTGGGGGGGGGGGGAGGAGCACACTGAGCAGTATATTGGGGGGGGGGGTTTAGCACACTGAGCAGTATATTGGGGGGGGGGTTTAGCACACTGAGCAGTATATTGGGGGGGGGGTTTAGCACACTGAGCAGTATATTGGGGGGGGGGGTTTAGCACACTGAGCAGTATATTGGGGGGGGGGTTTAGCACACTGAGCAGTATATTGGGGGGGGGGGAGGAGCACACTGAGCAGTATATTGGGGAGGGGGGGAGGAGCACACTGAGCAGTATATTGGAGGGGGGGAGGAGCACACTGAGCAGTATATTGGGGGGGGGGGGGGAGGAGCACACTGAGCAGTATATTGGGGGGGGGGGAGGAGCACACTGAGCAGTATATTGGGGGGGGGAGGAGCACACTGAGCAGTATATTGGGGGGGGGGAGGAGCACACTGAGCAGTATATTGGGGAGGGGGGGAGGAGCACACTGAGCAGTATATTGGGGAGGGGGGGAGGAGCACACTGAGCAGTATATTGGGGGGGGGGGGAGGAGCACACTGAGCAGTATATTGGAGGGGGAGGGGTTTAGCACACTGAGCAGTATATTGGGGGGGGGGGTTTAGCACACTGAGCAGTATATTGGGGAGGGGGGGAGGAGCACACTGAGCAGTATATTGGAGGGGGGGGGAGGAGCACACTGAGCAGTATATTGGAGGGGGGGGGAGGAGCACACTGAGCAGTATATTGGGGAGGGGGGGAGGAGCACACTGAGCAGTTTCAGCTCTGCCGCTGGAACGTCTTCTTGTCTTTCTCACCTTCTCTCGAATTTCCAAAGCTCTCTTGCAGAGCGGTTCAGCTTCTTTGTACTTTCCTCTCTTGCCAAAAAGTACGGCAAGATTATTCAACGTGGCAGCTACCTGTGCAGAAAGAATGAAAAGGCCAGGTTAGCACAAGGTGCTTTTTAGTCTGCCTTCTGTAATTTCCTGGTCCTGAAGATGTGAAGGCTCCTTCACTGTTCAGCATTCTATGGGCACATGTTCCAGTAAATTGTACGACCGTTTGGGGGGTGGGGTATGTAAGACCGATTAGTCTGAATCCAGTAGGCATGTTACTGTATGGTGATCAGCAGCTGAAACTCTGGCCCATTTCTTCCCGCCACCCCCCCGCCCAACCCTGCCTAATTCAGGGACATTAAACTCAACCGCAGGGTCCCTTTGCCATTCTGGTGGAGATCAATCCACTCAACACAGACCAGCTATTCAGGAACTAACATCAGCTTCTCCGGTAGTTACAGCACAGAAAGAGGCCATTCAGCTCAACAGGTCTGATACCACGTGAGACTCCTCCCATCCCTCTTCATCTCACCTTATCACCATATCCTTCGATGCCCTTCTCCCCAATGTGCTTATCAAACTTTCCCTTAAATGCGTCCATGCTATTTGCTTTAACCACTCCCTGTGCTAGCAAATTCCACATTCTCACCACTCTCTAGATAAAGAAGTTTCTCCTGAATTCCCTCATAGATTTATTAGTGACCATCTTTTACTGATGCCCCCTGGTTCTGGTCTCACCCTCCAATTTACACTATCCAACCCTTTCATAATCCTGAAGGCATCTATCAGGGTCTTGAGACATTAGGTTAATTTACACAATTTTTTGGTTGATTAAAAAGACTTGCACTTATGTAACGCCTTTAAACAGCTCAAGGTCCCAAGGCGCCTATTATTTATTTTTCCAATGTAGTCAGAAACCAGCAGCCAATTTGCACATAGCAAGATCCCACAAGCAGCAATGTGATCATGACCAGATAATTTGTTTTTAGTGCTAACTGAGGGATAAATATCAGCTGGGTCTTCCTTGCTCTTCTTCAAATCATCGTAGGATTTTTCACATCCATTTGAGAGGGCCGATGGGGCCTCGGTTTAATATCTGATCCAAAAGATTGCACTTGTGACAGGATGGCACTCTCTCGGTCTTGCACTGGCAATGTCAGACCAGAAAACATGCTTGCGTCTCTGTAGTTGCAGTTGCACCTACAAGTTTATGTTTAGAAGTGAGAGAGTGCTAGCCAAAGAAGCCTCGGCAATATATAACGGGTTGGCGTGTTAATGGAGCAGCTGCTGCCCTATGGAATTGCAGTCCAGCAATTGTGAAGAGCACTCAAGAGAGGACAGAAAACTGAGGGAGGCAAGCTCCCTGACTTTTAACCACCCATCTGCATAAAGCACCTACTATCCCACTGCACCCTGACAATCCTTGTTTCTAAATCCCTTCATGGCATTGCCCCTTCCTTTTTTTGTAACCTCCTCCCCTTCCTACAACACTCAAGATTACTGCTCTCCTCCAATTCTAGCCTCCTGCATCCCCAATTTTAATCACTCCACCAGTGTCGGCCTTGCCTTCAGCTGCCTGAGGCCTAAGCACTGGAATTCCCTCCCATAAACCTCTCTACATCTCTCTCCTCCTTTAAAACCGACCTCTTTGACCAAGCTTTTGGCATCTGCCCTAATAACTCCTTATGTGGCACAGTGTCAAATTTTGTCTGATGACACTCCCGTGAAGAGCCTTGGGACATTTTACTACTTTAGAGGTGCTATGTAAATACAAGTAGCTGTTGTATCAGCTGACAAGCCAACCTTTCTGCTCCAGGTATTGAACTGCATTGGGCAGCGATAGATCATCAGACTATCCAGCCCGGTTAAAGGCTGCACATTAAAACAACAAAACTGACCGCTGGATGGTCCTGGCCCAGGGTTTTCTCCCGGATCGTCAGGGCATCGTTCAAGAGGTTTGCAGCTTCTTTGTATTTGTTCTGATCTCTGCAAAACAGGAGAAGGAGGATCGTTAGGAGGATTTCTGAGAGGCACTGTGAATGTAGTGGATGCAGCAAACAATTAATGTTGTCTGCCATTGACTGCCCTTGGAGTGGCTGAGAGAGTGCAGGCAGCAAACAATAAAAAAAGGGAAGTGTTCAGTTAAGGACTAAGTAACAAAGCAGAGCGATAATTCACCCGGAGCGCTGATGGGTTTTGGAGAGTAAATCATTCCCACTTCCCAACATTATTTGCATTTTCAAACTGAAAGAGTTTGGACATCCACTGAAATATAATGGGCTGCTTTGCTTCTCTTGTTACAAGTGCAGCACATGGCATTTTTAATCATTCTCCTAAAGTGTTCTATAAGATTGCAACCTCCATGTGTCAGGGCAATCTGGTCCCTGGTCTCCCTCAGTATTGTCCTTCTCTGCCCTCCTAACCCCGTGAGGAGCAGAGAAAAATAACAAAACAAAAGGGATGTGCGAGAAGGGGCTGCTTACTACAACAAAACGTTCTCTTTTGCGCTGTGAAGTAATATTTTTTTCCTCCTACCCTTCCTCTTTTCAGCCTCTTTGTGTCCTCCTCACAGCTTGCATACTCACCTGGTTTTGTATCATCAGGAAAATTAGATACACCGCTCAGTCTCTTTGTCAAAGTCACTAATATAAATTGTCAATAGCTGAGGCCCCGGCACTGATCCTTGCAGCCCTCCACTGGTCAACGTTAATCTTACGCTAATTGTATTGTTAAGGTTAAGGATAAACAGGTGGAGGGTATTGATTGATTAAGTATCTTAAGCACATGTGAAAAGGGACTCTGGCTCCGCGGGGGTTGGGGTGCTTTATCGACCCCCTTAATCACATTTTGATTTGATGTTTGTAAGTTTTCTTTAAACTTTGTCTTTGGTTTTACAGCTAACCTAACTTAGGGGCTGTGTTTATTTTATCCCTCATTCTGTTAATTTGGTTTATTTGGTTGGCTTTAAAAGAGTTAAAAAGGGACTCTTTGTTACGGTGCCCCACCAGAACTATCACCCCCTCAATTATTAATTTTTGTTTAATTTATTGAGTTTTGTTTTTTCTAAAAAGAGTATAAAAAGGGACTGCCCCTTTAAGAGGCTGTTAGTTTTATTTGTTAATTAGTTTAGTTGGTTACTTGGTGCTCAAAAGAGTATAAAAAGGGACTTGGGCGCCACAGGGGCTGGAGTGTGTCATCAGCCGCAGAAAAGGCATTCTAATTTAATTTGCTAAATTTCCTTTAAAGTTTTGTCTTTTTGTTATAGTACACCTTTAAGGGGCTGTTATATTAGTTTATTTGTCAATTTATTTTTATTGATATTACAAAAGACTATAGACACTCCCTTTAATGGGTGGTTCTTTAGTTTAATTATTTATTTGATTTACTCAAAAGGGTATAAAGAGGGGCTGCACATGGTGTCCGCTGATACACTTGAGGCCTTATGCGAGCAGTGGGTGCCGCAGGGGCTGGGGCGCATCAGCCCCCAAAATATTATTTTCGTTTAACTTTGATCTGTTTCTGTTAAGGCTTTTGATTTTAGTTACAGTGCCCTTTAACGGGCTGTCAATTTGTTAATTATTTTATTTGTTCTAATGGTACACTCATTAGAGTATAAAAAGGCACTGACGACAGCCAGTTAGTTCAGATGGTTAGAGCGTAGTGCCAATGCCAAGGTCCAGGGTTTGATCCCCATACTGGCCAGTGTGCCTGCTCTAAAAGAAATTGTATCAAAAATAATTTGTTTTCCCCTTTAATTGGGGCTTCATTAGTCAATTAGTTTATCTGATACTCAAAAAGGTATAAAAAGGGACCTGCTGGGACACTGGGTTGGTTGGCAGGTAAGAGGCGGAGATATATAATGCCGTCAAGTGTTGGCACTCTGGTTTCCATCTCAAAGCAAAACTCTGGTTTTAGAGTTGATAAAGAAACTAAAATTGAAATATTGGTAAACTGTTAAATGTAACTTCTAGTTCTGACGTAAGGTTATCTATCGACTCGAAACTTTAACTCTGCTTCTCTCTCCACAGGTGCTGCCTGACCTGCTGCGCTTTTTCAGCATTTTCTGGTTTTATTTCTGATCTCAAACAGCCACAGTGGTTTACTTTTATGTGAAAGTTCTACTGTTGTTAAATGCATAGTTATGCTCACAGTAAGATTATGCCTTGATTGGGATGCTGAGTAACGGGGAGATCTTTGTCCCGCAACTCGTGTGAATAAACTGACTATCAAGAAATGGATCTGTATCTAGATTCATTCTTCACCATCTGGCTTGGTTTCTTATAACAGACATGGCCTGGGTGGCGTTCTCCCTAATTCTGCCTGAAGCCCGGCTTTAGATGAGCAACAACCCGTGTGACCCCATTAACCAAACTTCATGCTGGGGCCTTTACTCCATGTTCTGTTCTGCCCCTAGCGACTCAAAGTTGCCTTTACAATGGCGTTTGCTTTCTGGCTGCTGGCCTTGGCAAATCCTGGCAACTTCACCGTCAAGTAAAGAATATGGGACACCCTTGCTGTCAAGTTTGACCGTGGTGAAAATATCCCTTCACAGGCACTGCACCCGCTTCTGCATGTGCTTTTGTAATGGTCCTAACAGCTGAGGAAATTGGTCAGGGTCAGAAGCAGCATGATATAAAAGCACCTTCAGCAAAAGGTTATGCTATGTGTCAGGAGAAAAATTATCTTTAAGATCAAAATGCTCTTCTGGAAATATAGTAGAAAGAACACAAAGTGCCTCTGAGTGAATTGAAAAGCACTAATCCAATTCTCGGATTAAGGCTAGCCTTTTAAAATCTTGATGACCTTCTGTAAACTCAACAGCATTAATTCCTTCAGGTATTCATGATCCTCTTAAAGAACTAAATATAGTTAATCTGCTGCCAAAATTCACCTTCTACATTGTGGAAGCTTGATGGAAATTTAAAAAAATACTGCTTTTGCTTCAGATTTTTGCAGGTGCTATTTAGACACAAATTCCCAACTAAAAGGACGTGTCGGGCTGTGGGACAAAGATCTCCCCATTACTCAGCATCCAGATCAAGGCATAATCTTACTGTCAACATAAATATGCACTTAATGACGGTAGTACTTTAACAAAAGTAAACCACCGTGGCTGCTCGAGATCGGAGATAAAAACCGAAAATGCTGAAAATACTCGGCAGGTCTGGCAGTACCTGTGGAGAGAGAAGCAGAGTTGAACTTTCAGGTCGATTACCTTACATCAGAACTGGAAGTTAGATTTAACAGTTTACCAATATTTCTATTTTAGTTTCTTTATCAACTCTAAGACTGGTGTTTTGCTTTAAGATGGAAACCAGAGTGCCAACGCTTAATGGCTCAGTTGGTATTTGCCTTGTGTGGAAAGGAGCCATTCTGCCACACTTAATCCCTGACAACTAGAAAGGGAGCCTGTGCAGACACAGCATATAGCTGCTGTAGGATAAGGAGAGGACATGGCAGCAGAGCCCTATAATGTCTTTAAATGATAAGGCAATTACTATTACACATGCACACATGCACTCCCAGGGACCCCCTGCAATGACTGACACACTCATGTGGACCCACTGCAACTACTGACACACTCCTGGGTCCTCCTGCAACTACTGACGCACTCCTACACACCCCCCTGCCAACAACTGACGCACTCCTGGGAACCCCGTCCAAGCACTGACACACTCCCGGGGACCCTCTGTAAATACTGACCCATTCCCCGGGGACCCCCTGTAAATGTTGACACATATCCCGGGGACCCCTGTAAATGTTGACACATATCCCGGGGACCCCTGTAAATACTGACCCATTCCCCGGGGACCCGCTGTAAATGTTGACACATATTCTGGGGACCCCCTGCAAATACTGACCCATTCCCCTGGGGACCCCCTGTAAATGTTGACATGCTCCCGGGCGCCCCCTGCAAATATCGACGCTCTCCAGGGGACTCTTGCAATTTCTGACACTCCTGGGGATCCCATTACAAATACTGTCACACTTCCAGGTCCCAGGTACCAATACAGAAATTTTCTATTAAAATATTGTTTTTTTAATAAAAATACAGCACACGTCTGTTATCTATGAAGAGGTGGGCTGTTTAAAAAAAACTCAACAGAAATATTTTTTAAAAGTAGAGTATACTCCAGCAGAGGCAACGCGCCAGTAACTCAATGAATAGAGAAAGGATGCAGAAACCTAGGGCAGGATTTTCCCCCCATCGGGGAGGGGGGAAGTTGATGGGCGGGCGCGCACAGGTGCGCTTCCAATCGGTGCCCCCAGTTGGGGGCGCAGCACCATTTTACGTGGGTGGGCCAATTAAGGCCCGCCCAGCATGACGTCCGCACAGAAGCGCTGTGCGCTCCCTGTGTGGGCCGGGTTGGGGTGGTGGGGGGGATTCCCAAAATCGAGAGTGTGCTCTTTCGCGCATGTACACGATAGAGTGCACTCATCCCCCTGAGGCTAAGTTCAGTCTCAGAGAGATCGGCTGTAAATATCAAAAAGCTAAAAATAGAAAAATAAAACTTCCCTAACATGTCCCCTCGTGTGACACTGTCACATGAGTTGGGACATGTCCATAATTTTTACAAAAACTTTCTTATAATTTTTAAAAACCTACATGAAACCTCACCCCGCCCGTGGATGAGGTTTCATGCCTTTTCTAATTCGCGCTGGGGCTCCTGGCCTGCCTGCCAACCTTAAGGTTGGACGGGCAGGTCCTTTAATTACTTAATTGACTCTGTCAATGGCCTCAATTGGCCACTGAAAGGTCGGCGGGCGCGCAACTGATTTTGCTGCGCCCCTGCCTTCCTGAAAATTTAAATGGGGCGCGGTGACGTCAGAAGTTTTGTCTGACGTCACCACGTGTCATTTTACGTGTCGGCGAGCGGGCCCCGCCCACACTCGCCGATGTGTAAAATCCTGCCACTAATATCCCTGCATGCTCTGCATTTGTACTAAATGGTCAGCTGTGGCCAGAACAAAGAAAGCAAGTTAAAGTTTTTAAGTAAGCATATCACACAAGGTGCAACTACCGATGCACTCCTGGGGACCCTCTGTAAATACAGACACTCTCCTGGGGACCCTCTGTAAACACTGACACACTCCTGGGGACCCTCTGTAAACACTGACACACTCCTGAGGACCCTCTGTAAATACAGACACACTCCTGGGGACCCTCTGTAAATACAGACACACTCCTGGGGACCCTCTGTAAACACTGACACACTCCTGGGGACCCTCTATAAACACTGACACACTCCTGGGGACCCTCTGTAAATACAGACACACTCCTAGGGACCCCCTGTAAACACTGACACACTCCTGGGGACCCTCTGTAAACACTGACACACTCCTGGGGACCCCCTGGTATAGGTCAATATATCATTGACTTAAGTGTAATCTCATTCCTTCTGTCCTTATTGTCAGTATTATTAAGTAAGCTTGCAGTGTGATTCTGGAGCAATAAAGGGATCATACCTGTACACCAAGGCGAGAATATTTAGCATGGTGGCCACGTCGGGGTGATTGTGGCCTGACGTTTTCTCCAGGTCCTCCAGTGCTTGTTTACAGAGTGGAACAGCCACTTCATAGCGGCCTTGTGAAGCATACTGTATGACCAGGTTGTGCAGTGTTCGCAGTCGTGCTGGGATCTCATACCCGCCCTGCTGGGCAGCAGCTGCTGCACTGCTGTGTGGCTGATGCACTGCAACACACAAGTACACAAATAAATCACTTCAGTTTCCAGTGCCCTCTCTTCCGTTCAATAAACACTACTTCCTATTCCAAATTGTCTTCCAACCCCACAATGACTTGTGTTCACAGGGGTATAGGATGCTCACACTTACCTCTTCCAAGGAGATCTTACTTAGCTTAGGCAACAAGGATTGACAGATTATTCAATTACAGAGGCGTCACTGCCAAAGCCAATGTCCTCAGTCCAAACTGACCACTAACCAGAATTTACCTGACCAGCCAAATCACAGAATGACAGAATTGTTACAGCACAGAGGGAGGCCATTTGGCCCATCATGTCTGCACCAGGTCTATGAATGAGCAACTCACTTAGTGCCATTCCTCCACCTTCTCTTGCACATTCTTCCTTTTCAGGTAACAGTCTAATTTGCTTCTGGATGCTTCAATTGAACCTGCCTCCACCCTACTCTCAGACAGCGCATTCCAAACCCTAGCCACTCTCTGCATAAATGAAGTTTCTCCTCATATCACTTTTGCTTCTTTTGCCAATTATCTTAAATCTGTGCCCTCTCATTCTCGGTCCTTTCATGAATGGGAACAGTTTCTCCCTCTCTACTAAAATAAAAGCAAAATGCTGCAGATGCTGGAAATCTGAAATAAAAACAAAGTGCTGGAAAAACTCAGCAGGTCTGGCAGCATATGTGGAGAGAGAAACAGAGTTAACGTTTTGAGTCCGTATGACTCTTCTTCAGAGCTGAGGTAAACTGAATAGTCAAAACGCTAACTCTGTTTCTCTCTCCAGAGATGTTGCCAGACCCGCTGAGTTTTTCCAGCATTTTACGTTTTTATCTCCCTATCTACTCTGTCCAGACCCCTCATGATTTTGAACACCTCTATGAAATCTCCTCTCAACCTTTTTTTTCTCCAGGGAAAACAGTCCTAACTTCTCTAATATAAATACTGTGGCTACAAGAGCAGGTCAGAGGCTGGGAATCCTGTGATGAGTAACTCATCTCCTGACTCCCCAAAGCCTGTCCACCATCTACAAGGCACAAGACAGGAGTGTGATGTAATACTCCCCACTTGCCTGGATGAGAGCAGCTCCAACACTCAAGAAGCTCGACACCATCCAAGACAAAGCAGCCTGCTTGACTGGTACCCCATCCACCACCTTACATATTTACTCCCTCCACCACCTGCACACTGGCTGCAGTGTTGACCATATTCAAGATGCACTGCAGCAGCTCGCCAAGGCTCCTTTGACAACACCTTCCAAACCTGTGACTTCTACTGCCTAGAAGAACAAGGGCAGCAGGCATGGGAACACCACCACCAGAAAGCCTCCCCCCAAATCACACACCACCCTGACTTAAAACATATCGCCGTTCCTTCAGTGTCATTAGGTCAAAATCCTGGAACTCCCCCCATAACCGCACTGTTGGTGTACCTACACCACAGGGACTGTAGTGGATCAAGAAGGCGACTCAATGCCAAATTCTCAAGGGCAAGCAACCCCAGCAGCTGCTTCAACTAAGACTGGTTAATGCATCGCAGGTTGGGGTCAAACATGGGACCTTTCTGGCCTGTATAGCTCAGCAGCTTCACTTAGGAGTTTTGATATTGACTTCTGAGTCCTGGGAGAAGCTCGCCCAGGATCGCGGCACTTGGCACAATGAAAAAAAAGTGCGGCCTCCTTTGAAATCAAGCGCATATCGGACACGGGGAGAAAACACAAGGAGAGGAAATCCTGAGCCAAACTGTCTGCAGTATCCTGTCCTATTTGCAGCAGAACCTTCCAGGCACGGATCGGCCTTTGCAGTCAGCTATGTGCCCATTGGAATCCCACCTAACACCTCTATGCTGTACATAGTCGTTTTCACCTTAAAGGATGAAGAGAGCTCAGTAGCAATCCATGCCTTTATTAATTGAGCTACCATGGGAATTGTGAATCAACGGTTGACACAGATGATGCTCAGCTATGGTGCTGCAGTGATTATGGTGTTGGGCTTGCAATTCAGATGTCCTATGTCAAGCCCGGATATGCCGATTTGACAAATTGAGTGCCATCAAACTGGTAACTTGTGGGCTGGCACCAGTAACAAATTCACTGCAAGTGTGGGTTTTTGTAAAAACCCAAGCAGTTCACTCATGCCTTTGAAAGGAACAGGAGCAGGAGTGAGCCAATTGGCCCCTCCAGCCTGCTCCTGTATTCAAGCAGATCATGGCTGATCTTTTACCTTAATGCCACTTTCCTGCCCTACCCCATGATTCTGTTAGTGGCCTGTCCTACACATACTCAGTGACAGGACATCCACTGCCCTTCCTGGTAAAGAATTTCAAAACTTCATAACACTCCTGAACATAAAAAAAAATCCCCTCATCTCAGATCAAAAAGGCCGAACCCAGACTCTGAGATAATGTCCTTCAGGGAAGGGTACCTGCCATCTTGACCCTATCTAGCCTATACGTGACTCTAGTCTCAAGTTATACAACAGCACAAGAATTAGGAGCAGCAGGAGGCCATTTGGCCTCTCGAGCCTGCTCCACCATTCAGTAAGATCATGGCTGATCTGATTGTAGCCTCAACTCCATTTTCATGTCTGCCTCCCATAACCTTGACTCCCTTGTCTATCAAAAACTTATCTAACTCTGCCTTGAATATATTCAATGACCCAGCCTCCACTGCTTTCTGGGGAAGAGAATTCCACAGACTAACGTCCTCTGAGAGAAAAAAATTCTCCTCACCTCTGTCTTAAATGGGAGGCCGCCAATTTTTAAACAGTCTCCCATGCTTCTAGGTTCCCCACAAGAGGGTCCTCTCAGCATTCACCCTGTCAAGTCCCCTCAGGATCTTATATGTTTCAATCAGGTCACCTCTCATTCTTCTAAACTCCAATGGTCATAGGCTTAACCTGCTCAACCTTTCCTCATAAGATATCCCCTTCATCCCAGAAATCAGTCAAATGAGCCTTCACTGAACTGCTTCTATTGCAATTATATATCCTTTCTTAAGTAAGGACACCAAAACTGTACACAGTACTCCAGATGTGGTCTCACCAACTGTACACTAGCATAACTTTTCTACTTTCACACTCTGTTCCCCTTGCAATAAACGGCAACATTCCATTTGCCTTCCTAACTTCTTATGTCACCTGCAAACCATACTGTAGTTGGCTCTTAATGAAGTAGCAAGCCACTCAGCTGTACAAATGATCGCTACAGAAGATAGCCCGCTCCTGCCTTTGCAGGGCATCTAGGAATGTGGGCAGCCTTGTCAAACATCACCCCAAACTTCTGAGAGCTAATTTCTTTCTAAAAGAATCACTGGAGCAAGGGAGACTGTTTAAGTAGGATAGGAAAAAGAAACACTAATTACTTAATCTGTTAAAAAAAAATGCTGAAATGAGACAGCCATCTAGCTCTCCATAAACCTCAACCTCATCAAACCCAACCAAGTATTTAAAATAGTACAAAATAACAAATAGCAGCATATTTCAGTCCCTCACCTTCAATTATCCCCACCCTTTTTCTGCGAGATGTCTCCATATCTTTTATAAAACCTTTCATCTCTCAGGTGCAGGAACTTGCCTGCTTTTCTTTTTAGGATTTTTCCAAAAAAAGCTTCCTGCTCATCTACCAGTGCGGACAGTTTGTTTTGCGTGCTCGTTCACATGTCCTCTGTCTGAAGAAACCCTACCGGAATTCCCTGACACTTGAGTTTTGCTGCGATCGGAAGCAACAACCGAGAAGCTTGCGTCGGACTTAGGGGAGGGAGGAACTGAATTTCCTTTCAAAATAGGAGCAATAGAATTCAAAAGTTAGCTCCCGTAAGGTTTGCAGTGTACGTACGTTGAGTCGGCTCGTCCTCGCTGGGGAACAGGTCATCCAGCGGACCCTTTGCGAACACACTGACTTTATCTTCCTGCCAAATAGAGAAGGGAAGTGGGGAGAACAGTCATAAGAGATTAAGAAACACATTACAACAGTGACTACACCTCAAAAGGCTCTTCATTGATGGTAAAGTCCTTTGGGGTATCTTGTGGGTGTGAAAGTGACCCCTGATAAAGAAGGCTTGATTTTCAATTACCTGTGGGGCGAGGTTGGGTGTGGGTGCGCTTTGAAAGCAGCGCTCCTGGGTGGGTGTCCGTCTTTTAAAGCCTCCGAAAGCACTGCTATTTTCGAAGTGTAGTGGGGGAAGTCGGCAGCCCGCCCACCTCCAACTAACTGCCTGCTAAGCTTCTTGAGGAGCTTGCTAATGGGTTGGGTGGGGGCGAGAAGGCAATTTTCAAATCGCAGGTCAGGAAAAAGGAACAAACTAGTGCACGGCTGTTGGGAGTGAAGCAAGTCATTAAGTAATGCTTCTGCTGAAGTTAAATGGTTGGAAAAAAGGTTTTTTTTATTTACTCATGGGATGTGGGTGTCGCTGGCTGGGCCAGCATTTATTGCCCATCCCTGGTTGCCCTTGAGAAGGTGGTGGTGAGCTGCCTTCTTGAACCACTGCAGTACATGTGGTGTAGGTACACCCACAGTGCTGTTAGGGAGGTCCAGGGTTTTGACCCAGTGACAGTGAAGGAACGCCAATATATTTCCAAGTCAGGATGGCGAGAGACTTGGAGGGGAACTTCCAGGTGGTGGTGTTCCCATCTATCTGCTTCCTTGTCCTTTTAGACCGTGACCCCTAGTCCCAGACTCCCCAACCAGCGGAAGTAATTCCTCTCTGTCTGCCTTATCAGCTCCCCTTAATATCTTGAAAACTTGATCAAACCACCCCATAATTTTCCAATGACGAATGAGCAGAGGCAATATAAACTAAACAGTTTAATTCTAAAAGGGGTGCAAGAACGGAGAGAATTGGAGGTTTATGAGCACAAAATTGTTGAACATAGCAGGGTAGTTTGTGAAAGAGTTAGAAAAGCAGACAGAATCGTATTCACACATGGTTGGGCCCTGTACCTTTTCATTGACCGTTTGGCTAATTCTCTGCACCAAAGAGCTGCTGGTCCTCTGAACTCCTGCCTGTTCTATTCTGCAAGGCAATGGCAAGCCCAGCAATGGCTGCCGTCTGCCTTTGAGCGTTGCATTCTGGAGTCAGTTCCCATCTCCTGGCAAGGTCTGGCGCCACAGAGTGCCGGAGCTTGCAACCAACCTAATTAAGGGTGCATTTTAAAATAGAGACGCGGCGCACACGTGGAGATCACACGAGGGCACGATTAGCTGTCAACACATGCCAAGTTAAGGCATGGAGAATTGGCGCTTCGGCATGGTGCCCAGAGGGGTGCTGCCCCTATAGAACCAGGGTGTTCTGATGGAGTCAGCACCTTCTTGTCAGAAGGCAGGAAAAAAAGGGAAGAAATAAAAAAAAATCATCAAATCATACAGCACAGGTGTTGGCCATTCTGACCATCGTACCTCTGCTGGCTCCTTGAAAGGGCTTCAATTAGTCCCACACCTCTGCCCTTTCCCCAGAGCCCCTTCAAATTTCCTCCCTTTTGAGTATTTAGTTGTGGCGCTGCTCTTTGACGTACCCCTGCCTCCTCCTCGTCGTACTTTTTGATTTGGTTCATGAATTCAAGATGCTTCTTCTCCTCCTCCAGCTGTGCCACCATCTGCTCGCTCTTCTGCAGCTTCTGCTGGGTGCCAGCCAGCTCATCCCGCAACCACTGGTTCTCCTGGCACAGCCGGCGCACCTGTGCTCGTAGCTTCTGCTTCTCTGCCTCCACGGTGCTGAGATGGGTCGACAGAGCGGTCACCACCTGAAATATAGGTCAAGAATAAAAACACATGGGCAAGTCGTCCAAATGCCTCCAGCTCCTCCAGAAACTCACTTCAATGGCTTCTCTATTTCCTGCTTCTCTGAAGAAAAGAACATTAAACGGTAAATATTTTAGAGCCAACATGCTGTTCAATAGAGGTTTGGGGTCTGTTATGTCCAGGAGTCAGGATCTGCAGCAACATGAAGGCTGTTGGGCCTGTGGAGTAAACAGAAATGATGCAGTTTTGTACTGCTAGAGGGAGCACCGTTGTCTCCATGGCTCAGAGAAACTCGGGTGATCCAGTAACTGGTACTGCAGCGTTGCAATGTGAAGACACATCCTTGTCAAATGCCTCGGGATCTGATTATTTTCACAACGTGCAGGAGAAAGGTTTCACCCTCTCTATGTCTGCTTTTCTGTAAAACCATACGGTTTTAAACCAACTTTGGGGGAAAAAAGTCAACAAAAAGCAGGATCTAAAGATTAGATTCAAGATCTTTGGAGGAATGCGCATTGAAGTCATTCATTTGTGGAAGGTGCTGTGAAATTTTCACTTTCAGGCGCCTGTCAGGGTTTTTAACCACTACAGTCGTTCGACAAAGGATTTGAAGTTGCTGAGGTAAGGCGTCCCTCCAACTAAGTTGGTGTTGGTTGGTTAAGCTTATTTAGTGAAATGTTTCAGCCAAACATTGTCTCGAGGAGTTTGATTTCTTAACAGTTCAGGGACCTATTAGTCAAAACCATAGGTTTAGTTTGTATCTCCCCTAGTGGGTAAGCACAAGTGGTGCCTCTTCATATCAAAGTATTCACCCAGAATGGATGGTGAGGTACTCCTATCATCCCTCCACAGCAGAGGGAAGGACAGGCCTGTGGAGGGACGATAGGAGAAGCAAAACCCAGGAACGCACTCCAGATGGATTGGTATTTTTCCCTGCAGGGTGGTGTTATTTTTCCCCTTTAAGTGCCTCCTGCCCCTGGATGGTGTACCCGGTGCCACTGGTGACAATCATGTCCATGCCCATCAGCTCCACTCAGTTATTGGCACCAAGATGGAACGTTCACCAGTCAGTTGGAATAATTGAGAATGTTGCTACAAGAGGAGCTGTAAGCTTCAGGATCAGCGAGGTTGAGGAGGGAGGATGCACATGGGCTAAGAAAATGAAGGAGTACCTGGTGAGAGTACAGGGGTGTGTAACTGTGTAAAAACAGAGGGACTCAAGAATGTGCTCAGTGTGTACAGGGACAGTGCCAATTGGAAATCATACCCCATAATTTTCTTCTCTTTGAAGGAGTATTTTGCATTTCTGTATCTTTGAAAATCCACAAGTGCTACAACCCTTGAAAAATGAGCATTCTTGGGAACTTAGAACAGGAGGAAGCCATTCAGCCCTGCAAGCCTGTTCCACCATTCAATGAGATCATGGCTGATCTGTGACCTAACTCCAAATACCTACCTATGTCCCATACCCCTTAATACCTTTGAAGAACAAAAATCTATCAGAGTTTTTTAAATTAACAATTGATCTAGCATTAATTGCCATTTGTGGAAGAGTGTTCCAAACTTCTCCCACCCTTTGTGTGTAGAAGTGTTTCCTAACATCACTCCTAGAAGGTCTGGCTCCCATTTTTAGACCATGACCCCTAGTCCCAGACTCCCCAACCAGTGGAAACAGTTCCTGTCTGTCTACCCTATCAGTTCCCCTTAATATCTTGAAAACTTGATCAAACCACCCCATAAATTTCCAATGACGAATGAGCTGAGGCAATATAAACTAAACAGTTTAATTCTAAAAGGGGTGCAAGAACAGAGAATTGGAGGTTTATGAGTATGAAATTGTTGAAGGGCAGTTTGAGAAAAGTTTAGAAAAGCATACGGAATTCTATTTATAGCTAGAGGCAAAGAGTGTACATAAGAAAGGAAGCTATGATGAACCTTTATAAAGCACTGATATGGCCTTAACTGGAGTATTGTGTCCAACTCTGAGCACCTCACTTCAGGAAGGAAGTCAAGGCTTTAGAGAGGGTGCAACAAAGATTCACGAGAATGGTTCCAGGGGTGAGGGACTTGGTTGGCCACTTAGACTGATTGGAGAAGCTGGGGTTGTCCTCCTTAGAGAAGAGAAAGTTGAGAGGAGATTTGATAGAGGTGTTCAAAATCATAAAAATCTAGATAAGAGTAGATAGGGAGAAACTGTTACCAGAAGGGTTGAGAACCAGAGAACACAGGTTTAAGATGAATGGCAAAAGTACCAGAGGTGACATGAGATTACGCAGCAAGAGGTTAGGATCTGGAATGCACTGCCTGAGATAGTGGTGGAGGTGGATTCAATTGTGGCTATCATAAAGGAATTGGTAAGCACAAGGGAAAAAAATTGCACGAGTACAAGGAAAGGATGGTGGAGTGGGACTAGCTAAATGCTCTTTCAGAAAGCCAGCATGGACTTGATGAGCTTAATAGCCTCCTTTTGTGCTGTAACCATTCTATTCTATAAATTCTTGGGAATACAATCCCAGTTTTGTGTAGTGTCACCTTGTAATTTAATATTCAGTCCTACCTGTGCTTCACTTAGCCCCAGCTCAATCATCTCCAGTGATCTCTGGACCAGACAGGTCTTCTCTTCCACCAGGTGAGCTTCTTCATCTTCAGTCAGACCATTCAGGGTTTCTTGCAGGTTCTGTAGGATGGCGTTGTTTTCATTCCTCAGTGCCTCCAGCCCCTGGATGACCTGCTTGGTGCCGGTAATGATCTCGTCCGCACTCAGCTTTTCATTTAACTGCACCATTGTGGACATGACGCTCTGGGCCCTATGCACAGGAGATAAACAGTCCATTAGCGGGAATTAAATATTCATTTGCATTGATGTGAGCTGCCTATCATGGAAAAGACAATGCCTTAAGCTTTCCCAAAGGCTAAATGAAAGTAAGCACTACCTGCTGTTTTACTTGGCCATACAGACCAGAGGTCCCAGATTTATTTCGTAGTCTGGGATGAGTCAGCTCCTCTCAAATGGGGAAGGGGGTGAACAGCCAAAATTGTCCTTTCAACCTGAGCAGGAAAGGGGAAATAAAGACAGAACTGCTCCTACAGCCAAATAACCTGGTGAAATTCTTCACCTAAACCCATACTTGGGAGTGCCCATGCATTCTAGAAAGATGTAATGCCCATGAAACAGCGTAGTAGGAACAGTCAGCTCCTTCACGAAAGGCGGGCAGAAAATTAGAAGGGAAACAAGAGACGAGGGACCCAGGGTCACGCAGGGCCTTAAATTCCTCCCCAGCATATCTGAAAGGTTTTTGAATTTAAATAGCATTTTATCGCATCTCTCAAAAGTATTTCACATAATAGTACAGTCATGGTCTGGAGGCAGGCATTTTACATGCTGCAAGGTCCCACAAGCTGCAATTATGTGAATGACCAGCTAATGTTTTCCCGGATGTTAGGGGGAGCATTGCTGCCGGGATGTTTGAGAACTCTCCACTCCTACATGAATAGTGCCCCTAATGTCTACGAAACCACCCTGCTTGGTTCTGCAGATGATGAATTATATAGGTGGGCAACCAGGCAATATTTACTGCCAATACCCCCACAATTGCGCTCATGGACCATCGTGGTTGAAGGGGGAAGGCCCACCACCATCACTTGAGGACAACTAGGGATTGGCAATAAATGTGGCCTTAACAACATTATCCTGAAAACAAATTTAAACAGAAATATGCAGAACAAAATGTTTTTAAACTCAAAGTTTAGTCCTCTATCACATGTTGTGAACATACAAGACAGCAGGGAAAAATGAGGAAAAATAAACTGCTTTTTGGTGAGTGGTTTACCTCAGAGTTTTCCAGGAAAGACACTGAGAAACCAGTTGTCTATCTTGAAGTTGAGGAAACTGAGGAGATAAGAGCTGTGGAACATCCTTTCTATAGCACCTTTCATGACCTCAGGATGCCCCAAAGCATTTTGCAGCCAATGAAGCTCTTCTGAAGTGTTGTAGGAAATACGGCAGCTAATTTGCGCACTGCAAGCTCCCACAAAAAGCAATGGGATGACCAAGTAATCTGTTTTAATGATGCTGATTGAGGGATAAATATTGGGCAGAACACCAGGGAAAATTGCCCTTCGAAACTGTTCCATGGGATCTTTTACACTTACCTTAGAGCACAAGAGACCGTGCTTTAACATCTCATCTGAAAGGCCGACAGTGTAGTGCTCCCTCAGTACTGGCACCGGAGTGTCAGCCTTGAGCTTTGTTTTCAAGTCTCTGAAGAGGGACTTGAACCACACACAAATGGTTGACACTTGGGTAAGTAAAGCTGAGAGGAAAGGGGGAGGGTAAGTGTCGGGAGCAGGTGGTGGGGCGGTGGTGGGCAGTATTACTCTAATCTCTGTAGTGACATTGTAAACACAATGGGTTAGGATAACACCGCCACCTGGAAGTTCCTGTCCAAGCCACTCACCATCTTGGCTTGGAAACAGATCGCCGTTCCTTCACTGTCACTGGGTCAAAATCCTAGAACTCCCTCCCTAACAGCACTGCGGGTGTACCTACACCACAGGGATTCCAGCAGTTCAAGAAGGCAGCTCACCACCACCTTCTCAAGGGTAATTAGGGAAGGGCAACCAATGCTGGCCTAGCCAGCGGCACCTACATCCATGAATGAATAAAAAAATATTTACCATGTGGATAGCGGCTGAGGAAACTCTCCTGCTGGAGTTTTTCTCTTGAGCATATCTTCACACACTTTTTTTTCCCCCTTTGGGGAATAGTTGAGAGTTTGTGGAAGGATTAACAGGCTGATTAACAGCCCATTGAACTGTGTCACGAACACTCCTTCCATAGCCAACGAGACCTGGCATGAGGCTTGAACCCAGAGCTTTTGGCCCAGAGGTAGGGATACTACCACAAGGCCCACTCCTCCCCGAGTGACAGATGGCAAAAGCAGAGAAGATTAAAACAAAGAATGAATAACGATTGCTTAAGTGTCCCATCTTGCCTCGTTAGCTTTGAAGACATACTTCTCTGAGGACATTGCAGCTCTTTCTACTGTAATTACCAATGTGCTGTAATTAGCGAAGGGTTACGTTGCCACACTATCACGTGAGTTATAGAGGGTGCTACAAGGTTGTTTCTGCAATCACACTCCCAGCTACTATGCAGCATTTATAGTGAGCCAAACACTGAACTGTTCATTCCCATCCACTGCCCTCCCACCAGATAAAATCCTGACTCAAACGTAAATATCGAAACACAAACAACCAAGCTTAAATATAAAATAATCTCCTAATATCAGGGTTTTTAAATGATCAGTTCACCAAAATAGTCAGTGCACTAACTACGGTTCAGCTAGCAATAACAGTGAGCTTCAGTTAATCTCCCACAGTTGGTACTCTGGAGCATGGGTGTGAGTGTGATGTTTAGCTGCTAACTTGGCCTATCATCCCTTTCAGGACCACCAGATAGCTCAAAGCACTTTACAGCCAATTAAGTACTTTTGAAGGGTGGTCACAGTTGTAATGTAGGAAATGCAGCATCTAATTTGGGCAATGCAAAATCCCACAAACAGCAAAGTAATGACCAGATAATCTGTTTTTGTGATGTTGATTGAGGGATAAATATTGGCCAGGACACTGGGGAGAACTTCCCTGCTCTTCTTCAAAATAGTGCAATGGTACCTTTCACATCGACACAAGCAGACAGATGGGGCCTCAGTTTAATGTCTCATTGAAATTTGGCACTTCGACAAGCATCACTCCTGCAGTATTGCACTGGAGTGTCAGTCTCAGTTTTTGTGCTCAAGCCCTGGAACTTGAACCTGGAACCTCGTGACTCAGAGACGAGCATGCTACCAACTGAGCCTGGGCTTAATGTTAGCACTGGGTGTCTAATATAGAAAGTTCCATCAGCAATACATCTCACCTTGTACAGCGTAGAAAGTATAATTTTTGTTTTAAAAAATGGCTGAATTCGAAAGATTAACTAGCTGGCTGTTTCAGCTATGCATTTCAGGAATCATGATGTATTCATAATACACCAGTCCGACGATTAGAAACTGTCGGAGGTAGCCTGGCCAATAAGGCTACAGCTTCAATCATCAGTCTGTGCTATTGGCTGATCCTGGCCAAGGCAAGGGGTTATTACAATTGGTAATATTATCCTGGGGGTTACCATTGACTGGAATCTGAACTGGACTAGCCATATAAAAACCATGGCGACAAGAGTAGGTCAGAGGCTGGGATCAGATGTCAGAGGCTCCTGACTCCCCAAAGCCTGTCCACCATCTACAACACACAAGTCAGAAATGTGATGGAATACTCTCCACTTGCCTGGGTGAGTGCAGCTCCAACAACACTCCAAGAAGCGTGGCAAAATCCAGGATAAAACAGTCCGCTGGATTGACACTCCATACAATACCTTAAACATTCACGCCCTCATGCACAGTAGCAGCAGTGTGTGTACCATCTACAAGATGCACTGCAGCAACTCATCAAGCCTCCTTTGACAGCACCTTCCAAATTCGTGATCCCTATCACCTAGAAGGACAAGGGCAGCAGGCGCATGGGAACAACTTCAACTGCAAGTTTCCCTCCAAGCCACTCACCATCCTGACTTGGAACTATATCGCCGTTCCTTCACTGTCGCTGGGTCAAAATCCTGGAACTCCCTCCCTAACAGCACTGTGGGTATACCTACACTACATGGACAACAGTGGTTCAAGAAGGCAGCTCACCACCACCTTCTTAAGGGTAATTAGGGATGGGCAATAAATGCTGGCCTATCCAATGGTGTCCACATCCAATGAAAGGTTAAATTTTTAAAATGCACTACATTAGTGAGAGACAGAAAGAGAGAGTGAGAGAGGCAGAATGTACACGGAAAATTATTGAAGAATGGAGTGCTTTTCTGCTAAGGATTGGATGAGACTGAGACAAATGTACCTATACGGGAAAGGTGAACAAATACTCAAAGCGGAGAAAAAGATAGGACTATGAGGAGACAGCAGGACAGTGAGATGAGGTTTGGATCGCTCTAGCAAGGAGGTGGTACAAACATAATGGGTAAATGTCTCCTGTCATTAACTTCTATCGTTAAGGACTTTTTAAAAATTCTTTCACGAGATCTGGGTATCATGATAAGGACAGCATTTATAGCTCATCACTAATTGCCCTTAAACTGGCTTGCTAGACCATTTCAGAGGGCAGTTAAGTGTCAACCACATTGCTGTGGATCTGGAGTCACATGTAGGCCAGACCGGGTAAGAATGGCAGATTTTCTTCCCTAAAGGACATCAGTGAACCAGATGGGTTTTTATAACAATCGATGATAGTTTCATGGTCACCATTACTGAGACTAGCTTTCAATTCCAGATTTTTTATTAATTGAATTTGAATACCTCCAGCTGCTGTGGTGGGATTTGCACCCATGTCCCCTGAGCATTAGCCTGGACCTCTGGATTACTAGTCCAGCGACCTTACCACAGAATTGTTACATAGGAGGCCCATCATGTCTGTACCGGCTCTCCTACTGAGCAATTCACTTAGTGCCATTCTCCTGCCTTCTCCCCGTAGCCCTGCACATTCTTCCTTTATCAGATAACTGTCTCATTCCCTTTTGAAGGCTTTCATTGAACCTGCCTCCACTACGCCAGGGGAAACACAGGGCAGAACAGGAATTCAGACCCTCGTGCATCATTCACAATGGCTGAGTGCCATCATTCAATGGGTGACTGATCACGACCCAGTGATCCTTGCTGGAAGAGCAGGTCTGTGGGCGCTGTGTGAGAATACAGTTAGGCTTGGGTCACATTTCTCCATTGAACCAGGGTCCCTCAGCTTGAACCTTGCAAAGCTATCTGAGCAACAAAATCTCTCCCACTCTCCCATCCTGCTGTCAAAGTCCCTGAAGGAGTGAAAGCTCTTTTAAGCACTTTGGAACCACGGTGTACTTAAAACCTAGCCTGCAGGCAACATTCTTAACCAGGGGACTGGATTAGAATGAGAATGGCAGATTATCAAACACAATCAGACAGGGCTTTGCGCAAAACACGTACAGGGTTTGTCAGCCTCTAGCATTTTCTGGTATCTTGCCCAGGAGTTGTAACCTTCTAAAAAAAGAGAGAAGGACAGGGGGAATGTTTTGACAAACCCAAATTTAGTTGGGTATCTGTGAAAACAGTACTACCAGTTTTCCCTTCTCCCTATCCTCCCCCACCGTCACAACACACGCTGCTTTGCAGTGACCAAGGAGACGGACAGATCTCCGCAACCACATAAGTGATGAAGCATACAAATGTAGAAATCTAGACTAAGAGCAGGAAACATTCAGCAAAGCACAGCTGTATAGCCAGCCTTTGGAAAGAGAGACTAATGTTACAGGCAGGTAGTTTCATCAGAACCGTAGGAAGTTCCACATGCCTGCCTTCCCAAGATCCTTGCAGATGGTCCCACTCGGAATGCTAAGGTACCTTTTCGCTTTCAGATGCCAAGTTGGCACTCTCTGTTTTCATTCAAGCTCCTGGTGGTGCCAGCACTTGGCACGTGGACACACAAGAGCTTCAATAGCGAACACGCTGCCAGGTATTTCACCCCCGGAAGGGAAACTCACTGCATCGACCATTGTCGGAAATGATTTCCATAGCAGAGAGATCAGTAAACAAGGGGCGTAGATTTAGAGTCGTTCGCAGAAGGATTAGAGGAAACTTCAGGAGAAATACTTTCACCCAGAGGGGCGGTGAGGGTCTGAAGCTCACTAAAATAAAAGCAAAATACTGCGGATGCTGGAGATCTGAAATAAAAACAAAAAATGCTGGAAGAACTCAGCGGGTCTGGCAGCATCTGTGGAAAGAGAAACAGAGTTAATGTTTGGAGTCCGTATGACTCTTCTTCAGAGCTAGCATGTTCAGACCGAGCTGAGTTTTTCCAGCATTCCCTGTTTTTATTTATGTCTGAAACTCACTGCCGGAAAAGGTGGTCGGGGAAGGAAACCCTCAAGGCTTTATACACCTGGAGTGCCAACAGGGCTACAGACCAGGAGCTGTAAAGTGGGATTAGGCTGGATGGCTCTTTTTTGACTGGTATGGACAGGAAGGGCTGAATGGCCTCCTTCTTGTGCTGTAAATTTCTATGATGCTCACGCTGTGCGTTTTCAAACATTGTATTCTGTCATCACAGCTGCCTTTTGCTTACAAATCCAGGCCCGTGGGCTTTCCACTCTTGTCAAAGAAATGCAAAATGAATTTCATAATTCATGCGAATGTTTCGGTAATTTATCCAATCGGTCCTGAATGTGTTCTTTGACACAAACTGCACAGTTTAAGAGGAAGGGCTTTAAAAACGATCACAAAGACTATTGGCACAGGGCTTAAGGAGCCTTTATTTTTGCTTTTCACAGAATCACTGAATTGTTACAGCGCAGGGGGAGGCCATTCAAAAAAAAAAGTTGTTAGTTTTTGAAAAAGAGTTAGCTTCTCTTCGGTAATGAAAGCACCAGAAAGGGCAGTGCCTAGCAGCGTTATCAGCAGTACCGTGACATACCTTTGTTACTGAATCAATGAGATTCAAATATTACCAATTCTAATTTACACCTGGATCTGATGAGACCACAATCCAGCACACAGGCTAATGTGACTTTCTAAGCAGTTTACACAGGATTTACATATGCAACCATTACCGCACTGAATGGGCACTAGTACTGGGGAAAGTGGGAGCTGTACTGTCGGGATGGTCTTCAACTGAACTGTGCTGGGACCAATGTTCCAGCAAGTCATGTAACCAGGGCAGTGGAGAGGGCTTTAAACTAAATATTGCAAGCATTTTGAATTCAACAAAGGAGGACCAAGAAACTAAGAAAGAAAATAGAATATGAAAGTAAACTAGCCAGAAACATAAAAACAGACTGTAAAAGCTTCGATAGGTGTGTAAAAAGGAAAAGATTAGCAAAGAGAAATGTAGGCCCACTACAGGCACAGACAAGAGAATTTACAATGGGGAATAAGGAAATGGCAGAGAAACTAAACAAATACTTTGTGTCTGTCTTCACAGAGGAAGATACAAAAAACCTCCCAGAAATACTAGAGAACCAAGGGGCTAACGAGAATGAGGAAATGAAAGAAATTAGTATTTGTAATAAAGTAATAATGGAGAAATTAATGGGACTAAAAGTTGATAAATCCTCTGGGCCTGATGATCTACATCCCAGAGTGTTGAAAGAGGTATGTGTAGGGATAGTGGACGCACTGGTGATCATCTTCCAAAATTCTAGAGATTCTGGAACAGTTCCTGCAGATTGCAAGGTAACAAATGTAACCCCACTATTTAAGAAAGGAAGGAGAGAGAAAACAGGGAACTACAGTCCTGCTAGTCTGACATCAGTAGTAGGGAAAACGCTAGAATCTATTGTAAAGGATGTGATAACTGGTAGGATTGGGCAGAGTCAACATGGATTTATGAAAGCTAAATCGTGTTTGACAAACCTGTTAGAGTTTTTTGAGGACGTAACTAGCAGAATTAATAAAGGGGAACCAGTGGATGTGGTGTATTTGGATTTTCAGAAGGCTTTCCGTAAGCTCGCACACAGGAGGTTACTGCGCAAAATTAGAACACATGTGATTGGAGGTGTTATACTAGCATGGACTGAGAATTAGTTAACGGACAGGAAACAGAGAGTAGGAATAAACCGGCCATTTTCAGTTTGGCAGGCTGTGACTAGTGGGATATCGCAAGGATCAGTGCTTGAGCCCCAGCTATTCATAACCTATATCAAGATCTGGATGTGGGGACCAAATGTAATATTTCCACAAGTTTGCTGATGACACAAAACTAGGTGGGAACGTGAGTGGTGAGGAGGATGCAGAGAGGCATCAAGGCGATTCAGACAGGCTAGTTGAGTGGGCAAGAATATGGCAAATGGAATATAATGTGTAAAAATGTGAAGTTATCCACTTTGGTAAGAAAAACAGAAATGTACAGTATTTCTTAAATGGTGAGAGATTGGGACGTGTTGATGTCCAAAGGGACCTGGGTGTCCTTGTTCATAAGGCAAATTGTACGTTGGCCTTTATTGCAAGAGGATCTGAATAAGGTAGATGCAGAAAGGATGTTTCCCCTGGATGAGGGATCTAGAACCAGGAGAGTCAGTGTCAGAATAAGGGGAAGGCCATTTAGGGCTGAGATGAGGAGGAACTTCTTCATTCAGAGGATGGTGAATCTTCCGAATTCTTTACCCCGAGGGCTTTATAGGCTCAGTCATTGAGTATGTTCAAGACAGAGATCGATAGATTTCTAGATACTAAAGATATCAAAGGATATGGGGATAGTGCAGGAATAAAGTGTTGAGGTAGATCAGCCATGATCTAGTTGAATGGTGCAGCAGGTTCGAGGGGCTGAATGGCCTACTCCTGCTCCTATTTCCTGCGTTCCTATGAGTGAAACTAGGTGCACTGCTCTTGCAGAGAGCTAGCACAGACATGCTGGGCTGAATGGTCTCCTTTTGTGCTGTAATAATTCCATGATTCTTGTATGATTCAGCAGCACAAAAGCAGCAGCTGCATGGGAACACCACAACTTGCAAGTTCCCCTCCAAATCATGCACCATCCTGACTTGGGAATGCAAAGCCATTCCTTCAGCATTACTGGGTCATAATCCTGGAACTCCCTCCCTAATAGCACTGCGGGTGTACCTACAACACATAGACTGGAGTTGTTCAAGACAGAAACTCGCCACAGCTTCTCAAGGGCTGTTAGGGATGAGCAACAAATACTGGGGAGGCGATGGCATAGTGATATTATGCTCTGGGGACCCAGGTTTGAATTCAATAAAAATCTGGAATTAAAAGTCTAATGGTGACCATGAAACCATTGTCGACTGTTGTAAAAACCCACCTGATTCACTAATGCCCTTTAGGGAAGGAAATCTGCCGTCCTTACCTGGTCTGGCCTACATGTGACTCCAGACCCACAGCAATGTGGTTCACTCTTACATGCTCTCTGAAATGGCCTCGCAAGCCACTCAGTTGTATCAAACAGCTGCAAAGTCTCAAAAAAGGAATGAAACTGGATGAACGACCCTGCATCGACCTAGGCACCGGAAACGACAAAGGCAATCTCAGCCCTGTCGACCCTGCAAAGTCCTCCTTACTAACATCTGGGGGCTAGTGAGAGCTACCTCACAGACTAGTCAAGCAACAGTCTGACGTAGTCATCCCCACGGAATCATATCTGACAGATAAATGTTCCAGACACCACCATCACCATCCCTAGGTATGTCCTGTCCCACTGGCAGGACGGGCCCAGCAGAGATATATGGTTGGGAGGGAACTGCCCTGGGAGTCTTCAACATCGATTCCGCACCGTATGCCATCAGGTCAAACATGGGCAAGAAAACCTCCTGCTGATTACCACATACCCCCCTCCCTCAACTGATGAATCAGGACTCCTCCATGTTGAACAGCACTTGGAGAAAGCATTGAGGGTGGCAAGGGCACAGAATGTACTCTGGGTGGGGGACTTCAATGTCCATCACCAAGAATGGCTCAGTAGCACCACTACTGGCCAAGCTTGCTGAGACCTAAAGGACATAGCTGCTAGAGTGGATCTGCGGCAGGTAGTGAGGGAACCAACAAGAGGAAAAAACGTACTTGACCTCATCCGCACCAACCTGCCTGCCGCAGATGCATCTGTCCATGACAGTATCGGTAGGAGTGACCACCGCACAGTTGTTGTGGAAGTGAAGTCCTGCCTTCACATTGAGGATACCCTCCATTGCGTTGTGTGGCATTACCACCGTGCTAAATGGGATAGATTTCGAACAGATCTAGCAACTCAAGACTGGGCAGCCAGGAAGTGCTGTGGGCCATCAGCAGCAGCAGAATTGTACTCTAACACAATCTGTAACCTCATGGCCTGGCATATCCCCCACTCTACCATTACCATCAAGCCAGGGGATCAACCCTGGTTCAATGAAGGGTGCAGGAGGGCATGTCAGGAGCAGCACCAGGCATACCTAAAAATGAGGTGTCAATCTGGTGAAGCTATAACACAGGACTACTTGTGTGCCAAACAGTATAAGGAGCAAGTGATAGACAGAGCTAAGCGATCCCACAACCAACGGATTAGATCTAAGCTCTGAAGTCCTGCCACATCCAGTTGTGAATGGTGGTGGACAATTAAACAGCTCACTGGAGGAGGAGGCTCCACAAATATCCCCATCCTCAATGATGGGGAAGCCCAGCACATCAGTGCAAAAGATAAGGCTGAAGCATTTGCTTCAGCCAGAAGTGCCTAGTAGATAATCCATCTCGGCCTCCTCTGGAGGTCCCCAGCATCACGCATGCCAGTCTTCAGCCAATTCAATTCATTCCACGTGATACCAAGAAACAGCTGAAGGCACTGGATACTGCAAAGGGCCCTGACAATATTCCGGCAATAGTACTGAAGACTTCTGCTCTGGAACTTGCCGCGCCCCTAGCCAAGCTGTTCCAGTACAGCAACAACACTGGCATCTACCCGGCAATGTAGACAATTGCCCAGGTATATCCTCTACACAAAAAGCAGGACAAATCCAACCTGGCCGATTACCACCCCATCAGTCCACTCTTGATCATCAGTAAAGTAATGGAAGGGGTCATCAACAGTGCTATCAAGCAGCACTTGCTCAGCAATATCCTGCTCACTGACGTCCAGTTTGAGTTCCGCCAAGGCCACTCAGTTCTTGACCTCATTACAGCCTTGGTTCGAATATGGACAAAACAGCTGAACTCCCAAGGTGAGGTGACAGTGACTGCCCTTGACATCAAGGCCACATTTGACTGAGTGTGGCATCAAGGAGCCCTAGCAAAACTGGAGTCAATAGGAATCAGGGGGAAAACTCTCCACTGGTTGGAGTCATATCTAGCACAAAGGAGATGGTTGTGGTTGTTGGAGGTCAGTCATCTCAGCTCCAGGACATCACTGCCGGAGTTCCTCAGGGTAGTGTCCACAGCCCCACCATCTTCAGCTACTTCATCATAAGGTCAGAAGTGAGGATGTTCATTGATGATTGCACAATGTTCAGCACCATTTACAATTCCTCAGATACTGAAGCAGTCCATGTACAAATGCAGCAAGACCTGAACAATATCCAGGCTTGGGCTGACAAGTGGCAAGTAACATTCGTACCACACAAGTGTCAGGCAATGACAATCTCCAACAAGAGAGAATCTAACCATCACCCCTTGACGTTCAATAGCATTACCATCACTGAATCCCACACTATCAACTTCCTGGGGGGTTACCATTGACTAGAAACTGAACTGGACTAGCCATATAAATACTGTGGCTGCAAGAGCAGGTCAGAGGTTAGGAATCCTGTGGCAAGTAACTCACCTCCTGACTTCACAAAGCCTGTCCACCATCTACAAGGCACAAGTCAGGAGTGTGATGAAATACTCCCCACTTGCCTGGATGAGTGCAGCTCCCACAACTCTCAAGAAGCTTGACACTGTCCAGGACAAAGCAGCCCCACTTGATTGGCACCCCATCCACAAACATTCACTCCCTCCACCACCGGCTCACAGTAGCAGCAGTGTGTGTACCATCTACAAGATGCAGGAATTCACCAAGGCTCCTTAGACAGCATCTTCCAAACCCATGACCACTACCATCTAGAAGGACAAGGGCAGCAGATAGATGGGAACACCACCACCTGGAAGTTCCCCTCCAAGTCACTCACCATCCTGACTTGGAAATATATCACCGTTCCTTCACTGTCACTGGGTCAAAATCCTGGAACTCCCTTCTTAACAGCACTGTGGGTGTAGCTACACCACACGGACTGCAGCGGTTCAAGAAGGCAGCTCACCACCACCTTCTCAAGGGCAACTAGGGATGGGCAATGAATGCTGCCCTAGCCAGCGAAGCCCACATCCCGTGAATAAATAAAAAAGAACACATCTCATAAACAGATAAAAGAGATGAAACCACTACACTGATGAAAAAGGTGTTCAATTCATCTCACTACCATTCCAAACATTAAAAACAAAAGAATTCGCTAAAGAATAAGATGCTTTTCAAAAATGATTAAGTGTGTTGTGCCAAGATGTTTTGGGTAAGTTATAACACTCTCGTCTGAAGCAGGAGGTTGTGGGTTGAAGTCCCATACCAGAGGCTTGGGCACAAAATCCAGGCTGACACTCCCATTGCAGTAAAGAGGGAGTGCCGCACTGTTCGAGGTGCTGTGCCATCTTATGAATGAAGCATAAAACTGAGGCCCCATCTACCCTCAGACGTAAAAAGTCCCTTTGCTCTATTTGAAATAGAGCAGGAGATTTCGCCCTTGTGTCCTCCATCTATTTATCCCTCCACCAACATCACTAAAACAGGTTACATGGTCACTGTGGATCGTGGGATCTTGCTGTGTGTCAATTGGCTGCTGCGTTTCCAACATTTCAACAGTGACTACACTTCAAAAGTGTTTCATTGGCTGTAAACTAAAATGCTTTGTGACGTCCTGAGGTTGTGAAAGGCGCTATAGAAATGCAAATTCTTACCCTCTGACCTCTGCCCCTCTTTCCCTTTGTAAACACATTAGAAGTTCTGCACCACATCAAGGATTCAAGCAGAAAATTAAACTATTTTTGTGCTATTAACTCCACGAATATCTGCAGCACGATTAGCTGTCAGGAAAGGAGGAGCGGAAGAATCAATGGGAATCTCATTATTAATAGATTAAGAGGCCACACTCCAGCTACTTGGCCACGTTTCAATGCTGAATAACTTGTTTTCCATTCTTCGTTCTCGGGTTTCTGCTGAGACGGCAGGGGTGCAGAGTAGCAGTTGCTACAATGCACACGGTGGGTCTGCCCATTCCAGAAGCTTTTATCACCAGGTGTCTCCATAAGAACAGACGCGCACACATTTAAAACTCATTGGAAGCAGACCGATATTTCCTCTACCCTGCTTTTCCCCGCCTGCCCAATCCCAGCCTTATTGTTTACTGGAGTACAGCTCCGCGAGTGAGGGAGGCCTCCCTACCCTTCACCTAAGCGGCCCTCCCTGCATAAGAACCTAAGGAATATACAGGTGGGGCGTTTGACTGGACATGAAGTCACAAACACAATTCTCTGCCCACACCATCAGCAATGAAAAACTGCCTGCTTGTTCCTCATCCCTCACTTTGCCCCCACTATTCTCACCCCGACTGAGATCAACTAATTGCGGCGGTGACCAGGCATACAGGACGGGGCTTTCCTGGTCTGTCCGCCTCTGTTACACATTAAATAATACACTTACTCACAGCGCCATCGACAAGATCACATCCATTGCTGTCAAACCAAATTTGAACTCAAGATAGAAGCATGAGCTTAAAAACTGCAGGTTGAAGGACAACAGAGAGAATCACCACAGCAGATTAGAGACAAGAGAATAAAAAGCACCAACATTACTCACAAGCTAAACAGTTGCTATGCTTCTCAGTCTTCAGTGAAGCCAGAGAGTAGCTTTAGTTGGTCGACGAGCAGAACTCCCCAGCTTCAAGAGAGGTGCTGACATTAAGCGTACAATTAATATTCATATAATTATATGCTTGTTCACAGCTTTGTTGAAACAGCCGATTAAATGGTGAGCTATTCCAGCAAGTCAGCACAACCTTTCAGATAATGACTAGTAAAATACAGGCAAATTAAGGCATGTGAATTAGATGTAAAAAAAAAATTACCTCATGTTTAACAGTTCCTCTTTCTCGGCAAGGCTGCTCTTTAGAGAAAGCTTTACAAAAAAAAAACCCTTTCCTTTTCTATATGTATCAAAACAACATCTCCCAGGATAAGCACTTTGCAGAGGCAATGGGGAAGAATTGTTTTGAAGGTTGATACCGTGTGCCCCACCTTGTGCCAACACTCTCAGTTACAGCCAGCCGCTCTGTTTTGATTGGAAGAAAACAAAGAGAAGGGAAAATGGGCGAGGCACTAGGTAGCACACATCCCAACAGATGCTTCTGTAAACTTAAAGCCAACAGGGAATTCCTGAGGATGCTTAATCTCAGCGGTATCCACGATGCAGAAGATACAGTGTGCTTTGTTGGGGGCTGAAATATATAACTGCAAACCAGGGAACAATGTTGTTACTACATCTCTCTAGGGTATTGGTGTCAGCTGCACTTAAACTAACGCACTTGCATGTCACGCCAGCATGTTTTTGCTGTAATACTTTTATCATTCCCAACACAAATGATAGGTCTGTAATGATTACTAATTCATCTTCACGTTTGGCTGTGAGAAAAGGCCCCCTCCCAATACACGTCGAGCTCAGAAGGGCAAAACAACTCTTGCTTGGCATTTACTATTTAGGTAGACGCGACGTGAAAATTCCACAACAGGATCGCAGGGAAAACACTGGGAAGAATATCTCCAAATTGCTAACCTGGGAGTGAGCCCCACTATAGCTCCTTGCCTGGGGAGATGTGTGTTACACTGAAGGAAAATGAGGTACGCATCAGGCAAACATACAACGTAGTTATGAAAACAAATCGTCACAATATGACACCAGAACAGAGAGGATATGCTTGTCAGGAAACCGTGTCAGAAGTGACTTAGCTGGTAGCACCCTCACCTCTGAATCGCAAGGTTCCAGGTTTAAGTCCCACTCCAGGGCTTCAGCACAAAAATCAAGGCTGACACTCCAGTGCAGTACTGAGGGAGTGCTGCACTGTCGGAGGTGCCGTCTTTTGGATGGGATATTTAACCATTTGGATGGGATATTTAACCAATCTGATGGATGTAAATGAACGCACTGCATTATTCTGAAGAACAGCAGGCGAGTTCTCCTGGCCAATATTTATCCTCAACCAACATCACTAAAAACTAGACGATCTGGTGATTATCATATTGCTGCGCGCAAATTGGCTGCCTTGTTTACAACAGTGACTACTCTTCAAAAGTATTTCATTGGCCGTGGAGCACTTTGAGATCCAGTGGTTGTAAAAAGCACTATACAAATGCAGGTCTTACTTTCTAACCCTAAACAGGCAGGGGCTCTTTTCTCTAGAAAAGGGAAGGCCTATTGGTGACCTAATGAAGGTCTTTAAGATCGTGAAGGGATTTGATAGGGTAGACATAGAGAAGATGTTTCCGCTTGTGGGAGAGACCAAAGTTGGAGACCATAATTGGAAGATGGTCACTAATAAAGCACTCAGGAAAGAGAATGGTGAGAACTCACTACCACAGCGAGTGGTTGAGCTGAATAGTATAAATGCATTTAAGAGGGAAGCTGGACAAGCCCCTAAGGGAGAATTAAGGAGTAGAAAGTTATGCTGACAGGTTGAGATGAAAATGGAGGGGGGCGGGATGGGGGTTTGTTTGGAGCATAAATAAATCAAGGAATAGAGCGGCTAAGTGTTGAGGTAGTTCTGCCACGACACTGAATGGAAGAGCAGGTTTAAGGGACCACTCCAGCTCCTATTGTGTTCATAGAGACACCAGCATAGAAGTGTTGGGCTGAATGACCTCTTTCCATGCTGTACCTTCTATGAAAGCAGAAAATATTTATCCGACTTGCTTCTGTCAGAACTTGACTGTTGCTGAAACTTGCATGAAAGACATTAACACAACATTAACTGGGCTTTCATGAAAGGCAGCTAGTCAAGATGAAAGTTTGGATTGGACAGCAGTCCACTAACCGCACTCATCCTCAAACATGCCCTCTCCTGAGTTCATTCCTGAATGTATTTGATTTATTGTTTGCGTTGTAACTTCACAAAATTCTAGTAGAGATCATCTTTCCATGTTGCCAAATTTAATCTTCAGCCAGTCTGATTAATTAGATGTTTGATTATTACCTGGGTGAACCGTTAAACGTGAAATCATTAAAGTAATAATCATTCAACTGATTGAAGAGTTAGACAGGCGCAAAGAATTTGTGTTGCATTATTGGTATGAGATTACAAAATGAGGGAATAGTTGTACAATTAAATTAATTAGTCTAAATTGCTCACTAATTGTCTCATGAGCAGAAGGTGTTAAGTTAGTGAATAAATTTGTTACCTAATTTACTAATTATCAGTTAAATAAAACTAGAAGCAGGAGTAGGCTATTCAGCCCCTCGAGCCTGCTCTGTCAATTAATACTGTAGGATTGTTTCTGATCTTCCTGCCCTATCTCATACCCCTTAATTCCTACAGAGTCCAAAAATCTATCACTCGGTCTTGAACATACTCAACAACTGAGTATCTACAGCTCCCTGGGGTAGAGAATTCCAGAGATTCACAACCCTAAAATAAATAAAAATAATATTAAGTATGAATTAAATAAAATATAAAAATTAAATGATAAATATAAAATATAGGCAAAATTTAAAAATATATTAGAATATTGAACGTAAAATTAATGAGGTTAAATGTAATATAAAAAAATTAAAAACATAAAATAAACATAAATTAAAATGTAAAGTAAAATATTGAACAAAAATAAATTACACATAAAATATCAAAAAAGTGAAGATATTAAATATTAAACAAAATAGAGATAAAATATTGTACAATAATTTAAAATAAAATATTAAAAAACAAATTCATAATAGAGGATATTAAACAAAAATAAAACTAAAATATTAAACAAAATGAAAATAAAACATTGTACAGAAATTTAAAATAAAGTATTTTAAAAATTCATAACAGAGGATATGAAACAAAAGTAAAACCAAAATATTTAAACAAAATAGAAATAAAATATTGTACAATAATTTAAAATAAAATATGAAACAGCAAATTCATAACAGAGGATATGAAACAAAAGTAAAACCAAAATATTAAACAAAATAAAAGCAAAACGCGGTACAGAAATTTAAAGTAAAACACGAAACAAAAAACTCATAAAGTAGGATTACAAAAATAAAACTAAAATATTAAAACAAAAGTAAAAATAAAACATTGTGCGGAAATTTAAAATAAAATTCATAACAGAGGATATTAAACAAAAATAAAACTAAAATATTAAAACAAAGTAAAAATAAAACATTGTGCAGAAATTTAAAATAAAATTCATAACGGAGGATATTAAACAAAAATAAAACTAAAATATTAAAACAAAGTAAAAATAAAACATTGTGCAGAAATTTAAAATAAAATTCATAACGGAGGATATTAAACAAAAATAAAACTAAAATATTAAAACAAAGTAAAAATAAAACATTGTGCAGAAATTTAAAATAAAATTCATAACGGAGGATATTAAACAAAAATAAAACTAAAATATTAAAACAAAGTAAAAATAAAACATTGTGCAGAAATTTAAAATAAAATTCATAACGGAGGATATTAAACAAAAATAAAACTAAAATATTAAACAGAGGAATAAACGAAACCTGGTACAGAAATGTAAATAAAACATCAACAAAATTTAAAAAAGATTAAATGAAAAATTAAAATGCAAAATGAAGATAATTTAATAGACAATTAAATATTAACTATGTGTAATATAATATTAAGTATATTATACTTATATATTAGATATGAAATAAACAAAAAATAAGGAAATAACTTAAAACATTGAATTTCTAATTAGCAAATAGAGATGAGTTTTGTGTTAGTTAGTTAGTTAGTTAGGTGCTGGTTAATAACTGGTTAATGGGTTAACCTGCACCATCCTACCCATCACTAGGGGAGGGTTGAGCCTGAGGGGGTGGGGGGGATGATTTGAGCCTTCGGCTTTCCCGCTGCTGCACTCACCGCTCTCCGCCGCGCTCGGGGCCGGTGCTGCAGTGGTGGGGGGGGGGGGGGTGGCGGTGAGGGGCCCTCCTTGCCCGGTGCCCGGTGCCCGTCCCTCCTCCGCCGGTCTCCCAATCTCTCGCCTCCCGTCACCAAGGGCCCCGTTGCTAGGTGACCGCCCCGCCTTGCCCCGCCCCGGGGAGGAAAGCCCCGCCCCCGCCGTCATGGGGAGGGGGGGGGTGCCTGGGTCCCGTCGCGTGTGACGGGGAGTCGATGACGTGACCGAGCGGCCGAAGGGCTCTGCCCCGATTGGTTCGCGTTTCCGTCCCGTCATTGTTCCGTCACGTGACGGGGATGCGGTGACGTAATCGGCTGGCCCGAAGCCCGTCACGTGATCTCAGCACCGTTGCCTTTAGTCAAGTTGATGCCAAACTTGACCTCTTTGTGTTACATTCATCACAAACCATTGCTATCCGGAATTTTTTTACTTTAAAATGCGATTCTTTTTCCAAAAGACAGTCCCAAAGCAATTTACAGCCAATTAAATACTGTTTTTGAGGCGCAGTCACTTTTGCGATGTAGAAAAAGTGCAGCCAATTTGCGCACAGCAAGCTCCCACAAACAGCAATGTGAAAGACAACCACTTCATCCGTCTTCCTGTTGTTGGTTGAGGTTAAATGTTAGCCAGGAAACAAATAGTGTCCACCACTTGGGCAGATTTGGCCTCAGTTTAAACACTGGGAGGGTCAGACTGGATTACATACTCAGGTCTGCGGAGCAGGACTCAAAACCACCCACTCTGGCTCAGGAGGTGAGAGCACCTGTCCACTGAGCTCCAGCTGACAGGCTTGATTTTCACCCATCTGACGTCAGCACCTACCTGCAACCACTGACCCTTGGGCTCCTGCTCAGAGTCACAGAATTCTGACAGAATTCAATGTTTCCAGTTGCTTCCTTTTATTTTAAAATTCTCATCCTCAGGCCTTGCCCGCCCCCTTACCTCCCTAAACTCCTCAAGACCTATAACTCTGCCAAATTGGATAATTTTATCCTCGTGTCTCCAATTTCCATCGCGCCACCTGTGGCGGTCGTCCCTTCAGCTGGATCCTTAACTCTGGAATTCCCACCCTAAACCCCACTGCCTCGCTACCTCTCCCCTCCTTTAAGATGCTCCTTAAAACCTGCCTTTTTGGCCAAGCTTTTGGGCATCAGCCCTAATATTTCCTTATATGGTTCAGTGTCAAATTTTATTTCACAATCGCTCTTGTGAAGCACCTTGGGGTGTGTTGCTACTTGAAAGATGCTATATAAATATGAACATTTCCTCTTGCAATTCTGCTGCTAATAGATGGGGTCCCAGCGGCTGCATATTGTAGGCAGAGACTCACCATTCCTCCGATGGATTCCCTTCTCCTTGCACTGGCATTGAGTGGGCAAAGGGCCTGGCACAATCAGGTCCAGCTTGAGTGGTGAGGATGAAAGGAAATGAATGGTATAAAATGGTCTGATAAGTGGCAAGTAAAATTCGCGCCACACAAGGCACTTGTGCTGTCCTGGATCTGGCACAGGCAATGACCATCTCCAACAAGAGAGAATCTAACCATCGCCCATTGATGTTCAATGGCATTACCATCACTCAATTCTTCACCATCAACACCCTGGGGGTTACCATTGACCAGAAACTGAACTGGACTAGCCATATAAATACTGTGGCTTACAAGAGCAAGTCAGAGGTTGGCAATTCTGCAGCAAGTAACTCACCTCCTGACTCCCCAAAGCCTACCCACCATCTACAAGGCACAAGTCAGGAGTGCCTTGTCTGGATGAGTGCAGCTCCCTCAACACTCGAGAAGCTCCACACCATCCAGGACAAAACAGTCATCTTGATCACCTTCCACCACCTTAAACATTCACTCCCTCCATCACCGACGCACAGTGGCAGCAGTGTGTACCATTTACATGATGCACTGCAGGAACTCACCAAGACTCCTTCAACAGCACCTTCCAAGTTCGTGACCTCAACCACTTAGAAGGACAAGGGCAGCAGGTAGATGGGAACACCCCCACCTGAAATTTCCCCTCCAAGCAACTCACCAACCTGTCTTGGAAATATATCGGCCGTTCCTTCACTGTTGCTGGGTCAAAATCCTGGAACTCCCTAACAGCACTGTGGGTGTACCTACACCACATGGACTGCAGCAGTTCAAGAAGGTGGCTCACCACCACCTTCTGAAGGGCAATTAGGGATGGGCAACAAATGCTGTCCTTGCCAGTGACGCCCACATCCCGTGAAAGAATAAAAAAAAGGGTGCAGGTAGGGGAGAGGGGAAGGGACAGCAGCAACTAGGAGCTGGTGTGCAGGAGGCAGGAGAATGTCACCATTAACTGAGGGCGAGTGGGAGAGAGAGTTCCAGCAACAATTGCGGGGGGAGGCAGAGAGGATTGGCTTGGATGAAGCAGCGTTGGAGGGCAGGTGACCGGAGGGTGGGGAGAGTTTTGAAGAAATATTTGGGCACGGACTGGTAGGGGCGGGGAGGTTAGTTAGAAGATGAAGATAGCTGGAGTGAGCAGGGCTCCTCTGTGAAACTGGGTGCAGGCTGGAATTGGGAGAGTGGCTGTTTTGGATAAGGGATGCTCTGTTGGAATCAGAGTCAAAGAGTGATTTCAAAAGGAAATTGGACGGGCAACTTGAGGGAAATAAACTTGCGGGGTTAGGGGGATCGAGTGTGGGGAATGGGACTGGGTGGATTGCTCTGCAGCGAGCTAGCATGGACTCGATGGGCTGAGTGGCCTCCACCTGTGCTGTAATTGGCTCTATGACGGACCTGTTCAAAATCGAGATGTCACTCCCTTTTTCCCCCTTTTCCTTAATAACGGCCAGCTGTCAATTATAAAGCGTAATACGGTGTAGAAGATTCAACCACTTTCAGGGCTCTGCTCCCTGACCCAGTCGGAAAGGTTTCCGGCATCTGGATATTGGTTTCAGGTTTTTATCCATCTGTGTGTTGTCCTTCCCCCTGTACAAGCCACACAAAGATGGATCTTCTGAGATCTTTACGATGCGCAGCCTGTGGAGCCGCTGGTCTTTGTGTCATTAAAAGCTCACAGTCATCGTCAACAACAACAACTCACATCTGTATTGCACCTTTAATCTGATAAAATGTCGCAAAGCACTTTGCTGGAGCGTGGCAAGGCAAAAATCGATCAGATCCGGCAGCCTTCCATCTGGTGAGAACACGGTTTGTGCCGGGGTGATCAGCTCCGTGTTAAAGCAGCGCCTGGCGCGCCTCCAGAGACCCCACCCCAGCCTGGCAGCCTCTGCTGCGTTTGCTGCGGAGGGCGACGGTGCGCCTGAGAAGGCCCACGACTCATTGGCCTCTGTTTGCTCTGGTGTCTCTTGGCCAGCTGAGATTTCCCATTCACCTCGCCTCTTCCAGCCCCACTCCGAACAGTCGGCCTTCAGAAGCCCAGGCCGTCAAGGTCTGGGTCAATGTCTGCCACCTCCATACCTTGCCTCCAGGTGTCCTCATGGTGGAGAAAGGGGGTCCAGCAGGTCATGACCCAGTGGCTAGTTTACCGTATGGAAGGTCTTTGGTTCTATGGCCATCACCTAGCCAGCGAACATGTCTGAGCCATCGCAGACATCGTTCTCTTAGTAATGAGTGAAGGAATGGCGATATATTTCTCGTAGCGGACGTAATGTACAAGAACGCTCCACTCCGGTTAATTAACGTGTACGGCCCGTCACAAGGGGCCGAGCGGCTGGTGGTTTTTCAGCAGCTCCCACTGCTGCTGGCGAGCTCCAGGCCGGTCATTCTGGGCGGTGACTTCAACTGCATCATCGATGCGGCTGGACGATCCGGCAGGGCCGACAGCAGATTGGACGCTACGTCCAGATCCCTGATGGAAACAGTTAAGGATGCCAAGCTGCACGACGTCTTCAGCAACCCTGCAGACGGAGCGCAGCGTAGATACACCTGGTCGTGGCCAGACGGGTCCATCCGTTTCAGGATAGACTTCCTGTTTGTGTCCCGTGCGTTCGCAGTCAGATCCACCGATGCCAAGCTGGTGTTCTTCTCTGACCACTGCCTCCTACTGGCTGACTGTCACTTAAAGGAAGACCAGAGGGTGGGCAGGGGGGCATGAAAGCTAAACGTGCAACTGCTGACCCCAGAGAACATTGAGGAGCTCAAGAGGGATTACAAAGGTTGGAGAACCGTGAAACCCCTCTTTGAGTCCCTGACACACTGGGGGGAAGCGATCAAGGGAAACATCAAGAGGTTTTTCATCCTCAAAGGCATCCAGAAAGCTAGAAAGGAACAGAGGGAAATGTCCCGACTCCAGAAAAACATGCAGAACCTGCTCCGGCTGCAGTCGATGGGGGTCGATGTCAAGGAGGAACTCCAAGAGGTGAAGAGCCAGCAAGACTCGCACTTTGCCTCGGAGGCCTCCAAGATCATCTTCCGTTCCAGAGTCCGCTCCGTGGAGCAGGATGAGACGTGCTCACGTTTCTTCTTCCAAAAGGTACACAGAGAGAGCTCTGTGATCAGCAGCCTGAAGGAAGAAGACGGTTCAGTAAAGTCATCACAGTCCGACATCTTGAGGATCAGCAAATCCTTTTATGCCGGATTGTATAACGTGAAGCCCACAGACAGCGCGGACTCCCAGTCCTTCCTGTCCTCTATCACGGAGAGGTCTTAGACGACAGTACACGGGAGAGCCTGGACAAACCGCTAACTCCTGACGAACTGACTAAGGCCCTTGAGTCCTTCGAGAAGAGTAAAACTCCCGGAAGCGACGGCTTGCCGGCGGAGTTGTATTCGGCTCTGTGGGACTGGATCGGTCCAGACCTGCTAGAAGTGTACGAGAGTATGCTTCTGGCCGGCAGCATGTCAGAATCCATGAGGAAAGGCATCATCACCCTCATCTACAAGCACAAGGGGGAAAGGGAGGAAATTAGAAATTGGCGACCCATTTCACTGTTAAATGTGGACTATAAGATTCTGTCCAAGGTCATCGCCAATCGGGTCAAGTCCACTCTGGAATTGGTGATCCACCCTGACCAGACCTGCACTGTGCCAGGCAGGAAGGTTTCTGACAGCCTGGTGCTGCTCAGGGATACGATTGCCTATGTACAGGACAGGGGTGTGGACACCTGCCTCATCAGCTTGGATCAGGAGAAGGCCTTTGACAGAATATCGCACATCTACATGGTGGATGTGCTCTCCAAAATGGGGTTTGGGGAGGGAATTCACAATTGGATCCAACTGCTCTGCACTAACATCAGTAGCGCAGACTCAATCAATGGGTGGGAATCAGAAAGCTTTCCGATTAAATCTGGAGTCAGGCAGGGCTGCCCTCTCTCGCCTGTTCTTTTTGTGTGTTGCATAGAACCCTTTGCTGAGTCCATCAGGAAGGATCCGGGCATAAGAGGAGTGACGATCCCAGGCAGTGGAGGCACTCAGGTCAAAGCCTCCCTGTACATGGACGATGTCGCCGTCTTCTGCTCGGATCCGCTGTCGGTGCGCAGACTGATCCACATCTGCGACCAGTTCGAACTGGCCTCGGGAGCCAAAGTAAATCGTGGGAAGAGTGAGGCCATGTTCTTTGGGAACTAAGCTGACCGATCCTTTGTCCCCTTCACTGTCAGGGCTGATGGCCTGAAGGTGCTGAGGATATGGTTCGGAGGGACCAGAGCATGCGTTAGAAACTGGAAGGAGCGAGTGTCTATGGTGAAAAGGAAACTGGGCATGTGGGAGCGACGCTCCCTCTCCATTGCGGGTAAGAACCTGGTCATCAGGTGTGAGGCACTCTCGCTGTTGCTGTACATGGCGCAGGTCTGGCCCATTCCAGACTCCTGCGCGATGGCGATCACTCGAGCCATCTTCCGCTTTATCTGGAGGTCGAAAATGGATCGTGTCCACAGGGACGCGATGTACAAGCCTCTAGCTAAAGGGGGAAAAAACGTGCCCAACATCGCCCTCATACTGATGGCCACCTTTGTGTGTGGCTGCGTCAAGCTGTGTGTAGACCCTCGGTATGCAAACACCAAGTGTCACTACGTGCTGAGGTTCTACCTGTCCCTGGTGTTGCGAAGGATGGGTCTGACCACGCTGCCGCGGAACGCTCCAAGTAGTTGGACCGTGCCGTACCACCTGTCCCTGGTGGAAAAATTTATGCAGAGAAACATCTTTGACCACAAGTCCATCAGGCAGTGGTCAACAGTTAATGTCTTAGAGGCCCTGCGGGAAAAGGAGAGGGTGGACCCTGTGGGATGGTTCCCCGAGCAGACTGTCAAAGTCATTTGGCAGAATGCCTCATCGCCAGAACTTTCCAACAAGCACCAAGACGTAGCTTGGCTGGTGGTGAGAAAGGCCCTCCCTGTCAGATCCTTCCAACACGCCAGGAGTTTCATCCCCTCCGCACGTTACCCTCGAGGTGGCTGTGGTGGGGAAGAGACCGTTGTTCACCTCCTTGTGGATTGTGCCTTTGCAAAGAAGGTCTGGAGAGAGATGCAGTGGTTTCTATCGAGGTTCATCCCGAGCAGTTCTGTGACACAGGACTCTGTGCTCTACGGGCTGTTCCCAGGGACACACACCGAGACAAACATCAACTGCAGCTGGAGGATCATCAACTCGGTGAAAGACACTCTTTGGTCTGCCTGAAACTTGTTGGTCTTCCAGCGCAAAGAGTTGTCCCCGACCGAGTGTTGCAGACTGGCACATTCCAAAGTCCAGGACTACGTGCTGAGGGACGCACTAAAGCTCGGGGCAGCTGCCGCAAAGGCTCAATGGGGAAGGGTCGCTGTCTAAGACCTTTCTGATACAGTGCACCGAGGGGCTGGGAACTGTTGAGAGCCCCTCGGGCTGTACAGCTCAAAATGAATGTCTGCATTGAATACTAATTGTATTATAATTGTATTGAAGCACCTCAGAGTGCAACATGATGTATGTTGATAACTCCAATCCCATTGTCTGATTGTCTGTAATGACTGTATTGAAATGACTGTAATATTCATTGATTGTATTGATGCACCTCGTGATCCATGTGTAAATGTGGAATCTGATTGTACTTTTGTGATGGGGATTTTGAAATGTTCTAGAATGTTCTTCCAGATATTTTATGAATAAAGTATATTTTTCAAAAAAAATATTATTTCCAAGTCAGGATGGTGAGTAGCTGGGAGGAGGTTCCCCTTCCTAACAGCACGGTGGGTGTACCTACACCACTGGGACTGCAGCGGTTCAAGAAGGCGGCTCACCCCCACCTCCTCGAGGGGCAATTAGGGATGGGCGATAAATGCTGGGCCCAGCCAGCGAAGCCCACGTCGCGCGAATGAATGAAACAGATAAACATGCCGCTGGAATTAGCACGATGCAGGGCCTCCGAGTGGGTGACCTGCTCCCGCTAAGAGGTGCCGAGGATACGTCTGAGACAGCGAAGGTGGAATCGGCCTTTCCTCCTTCCTCGCGAGTGTTGCCCAGGTCTCATCACTGCAGAGCAACGTGTGCTGAAGACGCAGGCTGGGCAGACTCGCAGTCAGGTCGCTGTCTTTCCGACACTCGCTTACTCAGCTTGGACGTAGCAGCCCCAACTTTTGCAAGGCAGGAAACTGGCCGGTAGAACGGAATCACGGAACACTTACAGCACAGAAGGAGGCCTTTCTGCCCATCCAGCCTGTGCTGGCTAACAAGAGCAATTTAGTTAGTCCCACTGTACACCTCCCCCACTATCCTGGTGACACCCAGCCACATCCAGAGGTATGAATGCAGGTGGCTAACAACCTAGTCAAAGAGCATGTTTTCATGGAGGGCTTAAAGGGGGAAGGTGAAGGGGAGAGGCAGATCCCAGAGTTAGGGGCGTTACAGCTGAACGGTGTGTCCTCTGTTGTTTGTGAAAATTCAAATTATTTTCTCATTCATCCTAACTTGTCTATCTAACTTTTATGAGACAGCCTTTCAGTAAAGCTGAGGTGTTTAAAAATCCCAGAGGGAAGCTTTAAACAACTGTCATAACCTATATTTTTAAGTGGTTATGTTTGAGATGCAGCTCTAAATTCAGGAATAAGACCACCAGTTCTCGAGAGGTTTTATATTAAACAAAATGAAACATTTTATTAAGTTACAACACGTTAAACACATACACATGGCTACAAATTACTACGATCATAACTTTTAACAAATTCCCAGCCTAATCTCCATTAAGGCAACAGCAACCCATAGACTTAACCAGACACCAGGCAAAGCATTTTCATCTTACAAATTCAAAATGAGGTTCCTTTCACTTTGGTTTCTGTGGAGGCAGTTGGAGGTTTACAGCTGCCTTTTGATCTCACATTGCCTCTGCCCTGCACACACACAACTGCTGAAGTTATACTTAGCACAGCTCATTGAATGTAAGTTCTCATTGTATCACCAGCCTCTTCTAACAATAAAACCCCTTTCATAGTATCAATTTTATTAGTAATATAAACATTGCTTGGTCTCTTCTAGCTAGGTGCCAGATTTCACCCCACTTCTTGAATGCTCTATTCAAAAAATGCACATGCGCTCTATCTCTCTTACACCTCAAAACTAGTACAAATCAAAGCACCCAGACTAGCTGGTTTTAATCCAATTAAGACACACCCACAGACTAAACCTCTATTTTAAAAGAAAAATATTTTCCAATAATATTATATACATTAACACTTCAGGATGCTTCAGTGCAGAGGGATCTGGGTGTCCTCGTGCATGAATCGCTGAAAGCTAGTATGCAGGTACAGCAGGTAATAAGGAAGGCAAATGGAATTTTGGCATTTATTGCTAAAGGAATAGAGTATAAAAAATAGGGAAGTGTTGTTGCAACTGTACAAGGCATTGGTGAGACCGCACCTGGAGCACTGTGCACAGTTTTAGTCCGCTTACTTGAGGAATGATGTAGTTGCATTGGAGACGGTTCAGAGGAGGTTCACTAGATTGATTCCAGAGATGCGGGGCTTGTCTTATGAGGAGAGATTGTGCAGTTTAGGCCTATACTCGCTAGAGTTTAGAAGGATGAGAGGATCTAATTGAGGTATACAAGATGCTAAAGGGAATAGACAAAGTAGACATGGAGCGGATGTTTCCCCTTGTGGGGCATTCTAGAACGAGAGGCCATAGTTTTAGGCTAAGGGGTGTTAGATTTAAATCAGAGATGAGGAGGAATTACTTTTCTCACAGGGCCATGAATCTGTGGGATTCACTACCTCAGAGTGCAGTGGATGCCGGGACGCTGAATGAATTTAAGGAGGAGATAGACAGATTGTTAATTAGTAACGGGTTGAAATGTTATGGGGAGAGGGCAGGAAATTGGAGTTGAGGCCGAAATGAGATCGGCCATGATCATATTGAATGGCGGGGCAGGCTCGAGGGGCTGAATGGCCTACTCCTGCTCTTAGTTCTTATGTTCTTATTAGTAGCTTCATGACACTAACACTGTACTGATTTTGTTAAAGTAAATTCTCCCTGCTAATCCTGCTGACCAGGGTTCTATGGCAGATTGGGGCAAAAAAATCGGAGGCATTGTACACAATGTTTAAAGTGACAAGGCATCGAATAATATTAAAGTGACATCCCTGGGACGATATTTAGTTCTGGCCTTCCCTGGTAAACCCTGCTGCTCAGCGCTCTGCCCTGTGGGTGAAAAGAGGGATTATAAGTGTCATTGCCTGTGCCGGCCACAAGATGGGGAACACGAGCAACCCAAGGGCAAGACGACTCCAACAGGATGGCTTCGTAGACCAAACCAACGCCAATCCCAAAACTCAGCCTGGTTCACCAGCTTTCGCTTCTGTCCACTGCGCAGATCGAGTCTCTCCCCAAGACTGACTCAGCAATGTGTTTGAGACCACGTAAGACACCAAGATACATACAGAGAACAAAATCCTGGTCAGAGAGGTGGGCTTTTCAGGTGCATCTTAAAGGAGGTAAGTGAAGTAGGGAGGCGGAGAGAGGTGTAGGGAGGGAACTCCAGAGCCTGGGACCCAGGCAGCTGAAGGCACGGCCGCCAATGGGTGGGGCGATGGGAATCGGGGGGGAACGGTCAAGAGGCCAGGACTAGAGGAGTGCAGAGATCATGGAGGGTTTTGGACTGAAGGAGGTTCAAGAGATAGGGAGCAATGAGGGCACGGGGGGATTTGAAAGCAAGGATGAGAGTTTTGAAATCAAGATGTTGCTCGACTGGGAACGAACGTAGATGAGCGAGTTTTACTTTTATTCTTTCATGAGACGTGGTCGTCGCTGGCAAGGCCAGCATTTGTTGCCCATCCCTAATTGCCCTTGAACTGAGTGGCTTGCTAGGTCAGTTCGTCAGTTGGTAGCAGTATTGGCACTCAGTCAGAGCGATGTGGGGTCAGGCCCCACTCCACGGCTTCAGGAAACCCCAGCTCCTTTCTCTTTCCCTTTCTCCCTCTCTCTTTATCTCTTTTTCTATTTTTCCCTGCGCCCATCTGGGTTCAGCCAATGCAGTGCCGACCAGGACATCGATCTGGCATCTTCTGCCCTCTCCATGGCTCGGCGGGTGGCACTCTTTGCCTCTGAGGCAGAAGGTCGTGAGTTCGGGTCCCACTCCCGAGGCTTGAGCATAAAATCCCAGTTGGAACCTCCCAGCGCAGTGCCGAGGGAGTGCGGCACTGTCACATGCGACCCTCTCAAGTGGAACCGCACTTGGTGGATAAGAGCGCAAGGGAGAGGGGGGATGGAGGGGTTTGTTGATGGGGCTGGATGGGGTGGTGATGGGAGGAGGCGCGTGTGGAACAGAGACTGAAATGGCCTGTTTCTTGTAAACTCCAACCCACCTGGCGATGTGCACTATAGCTGCCTGTCAGCTGCCGCACTGTAAGGTCAATTTTCTGCTCTAATGCTTACAGGAAATGACAAACCCCAAGGCAGTGATATTCTGTCCATTTGTTTCAAGTCAACATCGGGCTAATGGTCTGAGGCTCAGCTGCCCTGTGGGACAGCGCTCATTCGCCAATAGGATGAGGATTAGCAGAAGGACTTTAGATCACAATTCACTTAGTATCTGATGGGCAGGGAAAGGACTCATGACATATGTTCCCTGGAATTTAGAACACTGGGAGGGGAATCTCACAGAAGCGTATAAACTTCTTCGAGGGCCTGAGAGTGTTGACGCTGAGAGGATGTTTTCGCTGGCCGGAGACTCTCGATCGCGGGGGTCAAGTCCTCAGGATAAGGGGGGTGCGGCCATTTTGATTTTGGACTGAGGCGAGGGGAAATGTCTTCACTCAGAGGCCTGTGGACCGTTGGAATTCTCTACCCCAGAGAGCTGTGGCTGCTCCGTCATTGAGTATGTTCAAGGCAGAGGTCTATAGATTTTTGGGATTCGAGAAGGAAAGGCTTGCATTTGTATAGCGCCTTTCACAAGCACCAAATGTCTCGAAGCGCTTCCCCGCCACTTTTGAATTGCGGTCCCTGTTGTAATGTAGGAAATGCAGCTGCCAATTTGCGCACAGCAAGCTCCCACCAACGGCATTGCGATAATGACGAGGCAATCTGTGCTAACGACATTGGCTGCAGGATAAATATTGGCTGGGACACTGGGGAGAATGCCTCTGTGAATAGCGGCAGTGGGGTGTTTTATGCCCAGCCGGTGGGGCGGGGGGCAGACTGGGCCTCAATCGAACATCTCAGCCGAGGAATGGCGCCGCCGACAGTGCAGCACTCCCTCGGTACTGCAGTGGCGCGCCAGCTGAGATTTTGCTGTCCAGCCGCTGGAGCGGAATTCGAACCCTCGGCCCCTGTGACTCAGAGTCGAGCATGGTTCACTGGATGGGGGAATGATCAGAAACCCCCCCCATGTGCACACGGGGAGATTGCAAAGCGATTTGCAAGGTGGATAACTGGGAAGTAGAGAGAGAGAGAGAGTGGAAAAGTGGGAGGGGGAGGAGGGTCAAGGGATCTCTGAGCCTAGGCTGCTCCTTTCATTCTCCTGCTCTTTCACATTTGAAATCATTCACTAAACACCCCCCACATCCCACCACCACCCCAAGCTGCAAAACACCAGAGAACAGTCTTGCTCATCCCTTCATTTATAAAGAGGGACAGGAAGCTCTGCTGCAGCCAGGCAATGACCGTCTCCAACAAAAGAGAATCCAACCATCGCCCCTTGACGTTCAATGGCATTACTATCACTGAATACCCCACTATCAACACCCTGGGGGTTACCATTGACCAGAAACTGAACTGGACCAGCCATATAAATACTGGAGCTACAAGAGCAGGTCAGAGGCTAGGAATCCTGCAACGAGTAACTCACCTCCTGACTCCCCAAAGCCTGTTCACCATCTACAAGGCACAAGTGAGGAGTGTGATGGAATACTCCCCACTTGCCTGGATGAGTGCAGCTCCAACAACATTCAAGAAGCTCAACAGCATCCAGGACAAAGCAGCCCACTTGATCGGCACCCCATCCACAAACATTCTCTCCCTCCACCACCGACGCACAGTAGCAGCAGTGTGTACCATCTACAAGATGCGCTGCAGCAACTCACCAAGGCTCCTTAGACAGCACCTTCCAAACCCACGACCACTACCATCTAGAAGGACAAGGGCAGCAGATAGATGGGGAACACCACCACCTGCAAGTTCCCCTCCAAGCCCCTCACCATCCTGACTTGGAAATATATCGGCCGTTCCTTCACTGTTGCTGGGTCAAAATCCTGGAGCTCCCTCCCTAACAGCGCTGTGGGTGTACCTACACCACACGGGACTGCAGCGGCTCAAGAAGGCAGCTCACCCACCACCTTCTCAAGGGGGCACTTAGGGACGGTCAATAAATGCTGGGCCAGCCAGCAAAGCCCACACCCCACGAGTGAATAAAAAAAAAATGCTGAGGTATTCGCAGGCAGCTGGGAGATCGCCCTCTCTCCGCTTTCTCAGCCACAGCGTAAGGGTTGTTTTAGAGCCGTGTGCAGTTATCCCTCCCCAAGCAGGGGGAATTTCAGGTCAGCGGGTGCTTTTCCCTCTGAGTCACGTAGGTTGTGGGTTCAAGTCCCACTCCAGCCACCTGGACACAAACCCTCGGCTGACACCGTGTAGGGCAGAGTTCTCTGCTCGTCGGGGGTGGGTATACGCCCGACACCAACGGGCGTAAAACGACGGGCGATATTTCGGTTGGCGGGCGCTGTGGGAGTTGGCAACACGCCCGCCTGACAGTGAAAAGGCCCATTGAGGCCATTAACAGTCCAACGGACTTCAATTCCTCGCTGCCCGTCCAGCCTCACGGTCAGCGGGCGGGCGAAAAGGCCAAGCGGCCTTTGCACTTTTTGGCCAAACCTCATCCGCGGGCGGGAGGAGGTTCCGATCCGTCTATTCAAAAAGAATGAAACCCTTTCGGGCCAATTTCTGACATGGGCCCCGCTCAGGGGAAGGAGTCACGTTGGGGGGGGTGGGGGCGTGTTTTGCGACATCTCACAACGCTTTTGTTTTTCATTTTCCAAACTGCTCATCGCCCCGAGGCAGCTCTGCGCCTTCCCCCCCCCCGCCCCCGGAGCTTTTCCAGCGGGCACTGGCGGGCAGGCGCCAAGTTCCCCGCTCGCTCTCCCCCCCTCCTCCCCCACCACCCCATTTCTTGCTGGGCGGGTCTTCTGGCCTCGATCGCGGGCGGCAAGTCATCTTCCCAACCCCTCCTGACCACCATCCCCCCCCACCCCCCCCCCCCCCCCCCCCCCCACCACCCCCCCACCGAGCCCGCCTGGCGAGGGCAAAATCCTGCCCATCGTGCGGTACTGAGGGAGTGCTGCACTGCCTGAGGTGCCAACTTCTTATCAAGGCATTAAACTTGAGGCCCTGTCTACCCTTTCAGATGGGTGTAAAAGATCCCATGAGCTGCTGTTTCAAAGGAGAGTGGGGGGAGGGTGGGTGGGTGGGTGGAGTTATCCCCAGCGTCCTGGCCAACATTCATCCCTAAAGACAAATGATCGGATCGTTTCCGCGTTCCAGTTTGTGAGGTCAAATCGAAATGCTGCCGATGCTGGGAACCCGGAATAAAAATGGAAAAAAAATGCTGGGAGCGACTCAGCGGGTCTGGCCGGCGTCTGTTTGTGGGATCTTGCTGTGCCGCTGTCAGCTGCGAGACGCGGCGCAGGGACACCCTGAGGTTGCGAAAGGCGGCGAGGCATCTCAATGCCAGGTCAGAGGGCGGGTGAACGCTAACTCCCGCGGGCGTGGGTCAGACCGTGCGGGCACTGCCCATTCTGACCGGGGTTGCCCTCCTGGGGTTGCCCAGGCCTGCGGGCAGCGCGGGTTCCAGGCTGGAGGGGGTGGGGGGGCCACAGGTGGAGGGGGTGGGGGTGGTGGGTGGGGGGAGCGGTGATGGGATGTTGCTGGTTGCCAAAGGGTTAAATGAAATTGAGCATAAGTGTCTAGGAGCCCGAACTGAAGGGTAGTCGATAAGTGAAGACAGCTGAATGGGGAGAGGACTCCGCAGTTTCGTAAGCTGACAGCTGTGCCTCTCAGCTCATGCCTGGAATGTGGATTGTGACAGACACTCAATACAGGGGCTGGTCTCTCGCTAACCTATAAAACCCTGAGAATATCAGCCACACAGCACTCTGCCCTCCCCAGCCCCCAGCCCCCAGCCAGCTCTGCTTCTGGTATTATTCATTGCCCACCACACCCAAGCTCACACTGGGACACTGAATCGCAGAATCTTAACAGCACAGGAGGAGGCCATTCGGCCCATCGTGTCTGCACCAGCTCTCCGTATGAGCTGGTGCCATCGCCCTGCCTTTTCCCCGAATCCCTGCACATTGTCTCCATTCACAAAATCACCTGATGTCCTCTGGAATGCCTCGATTGAATCTGCCTCCACCACATTTCCAGGCAGCGCGTTCCAGACCCGAACCACTCGCTGCGTGAAAAAGCTTTTTCAAATGTGCTTCTTTTGCAAATCACTTTAAATCTGTGACTCTCGTTCTTGACCTTTTTACGAGCGGGACCAGCTTCTCCCTTTCTACTCTGTCCAGCCCCCTCATGATTTTGAACATCTCTATCAAATCTGCTCTCAGCCTTCCTCTCTCCAAGGAGAACAGTCCCACCCTCTCCAATCTATCCTCATAGCTGAAATTTCTCATCCCCGGAACCATTCTTGTAAACCTCTTCTGCACTCTCTCCCATGTGTTCACATCCTTCCTATAAATGTGGTGCCCAGAACTGTACACAATATTCCAGCTGAGGTCTAACAAGTGTCTTATATAAATTCATCATAACCTCCCTGCTCTTGTACTCTATGCCCCTATTAATAAAGCCCAGGATACTATGTGCTTTATTAACTGCTCTCCCCACCTGTCCTGCCACCTTCAATGATCTATGCACATTTACACCCGGGTCTTTCTGTTCCTGCACCCCCTTCAAAATTTCACCCCTTATTGCACTTGCCCAAATGCCTCCTCCTTCCATGGAATGAGCTTGATTAGTGTGTGCGCTGTGGGCTATTCAACTGCAAGGGGCATTGCCATTCCACCCAATCCTGCCTTCAATGAGCACTCACACACACGCTCACACACACAGTCACACTCACACACTTACACACACACGCTCACACACACACAGTCACACTCTCACACACACACTTACACACAGTCACACACACACTTACACTCACACGCTCACACACACACTCACACTCTCACACACTTACACACACACGCTCACACACACAGTCACACTCTCACACGCTCACACACACACGCTCACACACACACGGACAGTCACACTCTCACACACTTACACTCACATGTTCACACACACACAGTCACACAATCACACACATGCACACAAACTCACATGCACACACTCAGATACACGCGCATGCACAGACACACACACATGCTCACACACTAACACACACTCTCACATGCACAGACACACACAAAATGTTTCCAACTGAGGCCTTAGAACATTCTAGAGTGGGACCCCTGGTAGTTTTTTTCACCTCCCCCATCTTTTTCGTGGCCTGAGGTTCTGAGGCCAGTTACAAAGTTCCAGCTGGGATCAGTGGACAGAGCAGGAGCCCCCAATCTGGAATCTTCCAATCCGTGATCTTCCAATCTGGGATCTTCTGTCCCTACTCCAGTCGCTACATTTGTCCCCTGAAAATTCACCGTCACCTCATTTTTTGATGTCCCAATTTTACTGGTAGAGTCAGGAGAATATGAGACGGGGCTGAATGCCCATTATTGAGACACATAATGTCTGCAAACAGGAATATTGCCTTCCTCTTCATATCCAGTGAGAGATTTTGAAAGGGGAGAGAGATGCTCAGAGAAAGAAAAACAGTGAGAGACAGAGCAAGACAGAGGGGTATATGGAGAGCAAGAGACAGAAAGAGCCTTACCTGGAGATGCAAGGGGGAAATGTGGAGAAAGTGAGCGAGACACTAACAGGAGGAGAGAAGGTCAGAAATAGAAGATGTGTGAAAGGGAGAGGGAGACAGGGGGGTATGAAGGAATGCAGAAGGTAAGAGACACTTGAGGAGACGCAGGGAGGGAATGGGACATAGAGAGAAAGGCATTCAGACTGAGGGGGTGAGGGAACAGAGCGAGAGAGATAGAGTTAAAGTGAGAGACAGAGAGAAGGAGAGAGCAAGAGGGATAGGTGACAAAGAGAGTATGCAAAGAGATGGTGAGATATCTAGAGAGTGGACAACAGACCTTGTGTGGGGCAGTTTAATTTTACCTTGGGGGTTGAGATGAAGTTAGAGAGGCCATAGACAGCCACCAATGAGAAGATAATCTGCTTTAGTGATGTCAGTCAAGGGATAAATATTGGTCAGGAAACAGTGAGATTATTTCTTTTACGTCCACTTGAGAGGGCAGACAGCAACTCAGTTTAACATTTCAACCAAAAGACAGCACCTCTGACAGTGCAGCACTCCCTCGGGGGTGGGGCGGGTATTATATACTGGGGCCTCTGGGACTTCAACCCATGATCTTCTGACTAATAGTCATTCGGTGGTACAGAACTTGAGTGTTGCTGAAAAAAAGAGACATGTCGAAGCTTTCCATCTTGCACTCATCAGGACACTTTGCAAGAATAAGGGGTAAACAACAATTTATACTGTATGTGAAGAGAGTGCACTCTCTCCACATACAGTATAAATTGTTGATCTTCTGACTCAGAGGTGAGTCTACGATCCACTAAGCCAAGGCTTATAACTGCCTGGGCAATTTGCCGGCTGATATTTAGCTCCTGAAACAGCTCCTGGTGCCACTCCCGCTCTACGTCGGTGCATGAAGCCCGGACACTGGGTTCATCAATACTTTGAGCTCTCTCTATTTACAAGCCAAGGAGGTTGCACTGCATGATCTCAGCCTTTAACTCTGGATAGCTGCGCGCTGTCTCCTCCAGGCCTTCTGTTTATGGCCAGGCCGTGCGTCTCCTCATCTCTGCCACATCGATGTAACTTGAATTCCTCCTGTCTCCATTCACATGCTTATTTGGCTGCAATTCTAGACTAGAGCTTGTTACATCTTTCCCCACATTATCCAACACATCAGGAGCATGTTTCATTATGTTACGCTTCCTTCCATCTCTTTTCTCTTTCCCTTGGGGCTCTTATTCCCTGTCTTCTCTCCTTCCTGTCGGCAATTCAGTTTCTGGGACACAGCTGTAGATTGGCTACAATTGGTTATACCTGGATTATAACGGGATTATAACTGGATTAATAAACGGGGAGATATAAATTCATATCTCACCGTGGCAATTTGTGAATGAAATAAATCCAGAAGTTGGAAAGTTAATATTGGTATTGGCAGCCAAGATTGGTGTTAAAAACCCATCTGGTTCACTAAATACCTTCTAGGGAGGGAAATCGGCCGTCCTTACCCGGTCTGGCCTGGTCTACACGTGACTCCAGACCCACAGCAAAGTGGTTGACTCTTAACTGCCCTCTGAAATGATCTAACAAGCCACGCAGTTGCCATGAAGGTGGCTCAGCACCACCGCTTTCTAGATGGGCAATAAATTCTATCCTTCTCCAGTGGGTCTCCGCTCTGAACAGTGCTATATAAATGCAAGTCTTTCTTTAGTTCTCACTATAAAGTATTACATTTCAGGCTGTCACTCCTCAGGGCTTTGATCTGGGAGCCAGTATAGGGCGTACGAACATACGATTTAGGAACAGGAGTAGGCCTCTTGGCCCCTCGAGCCTGCTCTGCCATTCAATGAGATCATGGCTCATCTGATTGTAATCTCAACTCCACATTCCCGCCCACCCCTGATAACCTTTTACCCCACTTGCTTATCAAGAATCTATCTACCTTTGCCTTAAAAATATTCAAAGACTCTGCTTCCACCGCCTTTTGAGGAAGAGAGTTCCAAAGAGTTCCCTCTGATAGAAAAAAAATTCTCCTCATCTCTGTCCTAAATGGGCGACCCCTTATTTTTAAACAGTGGCCCCTGGTTCTAGATTCTCCCACAAGAGGAAACATCCTCTCCACATCCACCCTATCGAGACCCCTCAGGGTCTTAAAGGTTTGAATCAAGTCGCCACTCACTCTTCTAAACTCCAGCGGATACAAACCTAGTCTGTCCAACCTTTCCTCATAAGATAACCTGCCCAATCCAGGTATTAGTTTAGTAAACCTTCTCTGAACTGCTTAGTGGGCAGAGGTGTGATGGATGAACAGGACTTGGAATGAGTTAGGATGCGGGGGGAGGAGTAGCAGAATTGGGTGAGTTGCAGTTGATGATATTGCTGAAAAAAAGAGACATGTCTAAGCTTTTTGTCTTGCACTCATCAGGACACCTCTCAAGGATACCAATATGAGGGGAAAACAACAATTTATACTGTATGTGAAGAGAGTGCTGATTGGTTTTCAAGTGGACGCTGATTGGTAGAGGTGTTGCCATGGAGAATGCACCAGTGATGGTGACTGACAGTTAACTGCCAAGCATTGTTTGAAATTTAAACCAGGCGGCTTGACCCTGATTGGTCAAGCCGTTGCCCTGAGGGATGAGGCATTGCCCTGGTGAGTTGATGATATCTAAGCTTACGAGGTATGTTTACAGCAACGATATAATTAACGGACAGTGTGTACCCCTCCCCTTCTCCCGTGGCTGTAAGCATTTGTGGAACGGCGCTGGTGGTCACAATCTTCAGGAGGGAAGCAGGGAGGTTAGCACGAGGACCCCAAAAAAAAGGGTCAAGCTATGAGCCGCCGGGTCAGGGAGCTGCGGTGACTTTGCGCGGTCATAAATCCACTTTTCCTCTCCCAGCTCTTTTCCTCCCTCATCCGTTAATGCGGCTGGAACTAGCCACTGAATATCCAGGCTGACCACGCAGGCAATTCCAGGCCAACTTATCTGTGAGGAGCAGGAGAGGGGATTCTGTTACACACGGGTGTTATAAAAAGAGAGACTGAACCATTCAAACATGCGGGTTGACATTTATTATTGGAGCTATTTTTAGTTCCCATCTTGTGAGGAATGTTTCCCCTGACGGATGGGGTTTGCGTGAAGGTTTTATTCCATTTCTGCGCTCCTCGACAGCAACAGCCAGAGCAGCGCGGCTTGCATTGAAATAGCGCCTTTGAAGCTGGGCGTTCCCGAATGACATTTGGCCCTGAGCCACATGAGGAGCTATTCAGGCAGGTGACCAAATGCTTGGTCAAGGATTTCAAGCAGCATCTTAAAGGAGGAGGGAGAGGGCGGGGGGAGGTTCAGGGAGGGAATTCCAGAGTTTAGGGCCCGGGCAGCTGAAGGCGCGGCGGCCAATGGTGGGGCAGATGCATCTTTTAGGGGCTGGATTTTACCAGCCCCTCCGCCTTCCAACCCCGCCAGCCGAGGAGTGTCAAATTCAGCCTCATGTCTTTGTGTACGTTCCTGGGAGTATGTGTGTGTGTCTGTGCATGTGTGTTATATGTGTTTCTGTCGGGGTGTGTACATGTGCGTGTGTGTGCGCGCATGTGTTAGCGAACAACGCACTTTCAAAGTGTCGTCACAGTTGTAATGCAGGAAATGCGGCAGTCAGGTTGTGCACAGCAAGATCCCACAAACAGAAGTGACCGGGTTGTTTAAAGGGTAAATATTGTCCAGGATGCACTCCCCTGCTGTTCTTCAGAACAGTTCCAAAGGATCCTTTATATCCGCCTGAGACGACAGCCGTCTCATCTGAAAGACAGCACCACCGACAGTGCAGCACTCCCCTCAGTACTAGCACCAGGAGAGTCAGTCCGGATCTTTATGCTCACTTGGCCAGAGGGGGGAGGTGAACCCTTAACCTTCAAGACTAATAGCCAAAGAGGGCTACACACTGAGCCAAGGTTGACACATGCTGTCACCTGGTAGATGGTAAGTTAAGCATATGGGCAACAGTCCAATGGAGGAAAAGCTTCCATTACTGTGACATCAAAATGCTTGCGATCTGGGGCATAGGACTGGCATGGTCAGTGTGTGCTTAAGATGGGCATTCCAATATTGGCGTCACTCAGCATGAGGATGCCAATGTGTGCATACACACGGAGCTGGGAATACCACAGAACAGCTGTGGTTTTAGAGAGAGGGCAGGGTGGCAGACACACAGTACAAGTGGAACTCAGGGCACGGACCCCACTAAAGGCAGATGCCTGCCGGCTTAACGTGAAATCGGAGAGGGATTACGGCCAGCATAACGAAATGGACTTTCAGTCCCAAGGCAACTGCTCAAAGCCCAGCAACTGGCTGAGCCTCAGTCACAGGGAAGGTCGTAGAGCACAAACCCCTTCTCTGTGTTGAGACGGCTGCTGTTGACAGGGGAGTTACAGCTGCGTGAGGCATCCCAAGGTTAGGGAGGGAGAAAGGTCACGAGGGTTCCAGCTCCCCGTGGTTTTCACTGAGCTCCTTGTGTGTGGATATGGGTGGGTGGGGTTGGGGTGGGGTGTTGGTTGCGGGAGGGCAGTGGGACGGGGCCCCCAATTGCGATAGAAAAGGCACCAATAAACTGCCAACGTAAAAATTCCAGGACTAGAATCAGACGTCATGGAAAAAGAAAATAACTGATCTCGTTGAGGGATCTGAGTTACCCAGTTCAGACAGTGCAGAGGGAGCTTTATTCTAAATCAAACCCCGTGCTGTACCTGTCCTGGGAGTGTTTGATGGGGACAGTGCAGAGGGAGCTTTACTCTGTATCTAACCCCATGCTGTACTTGCCCTGGGAGTGTTTGATGGGGACAGTGTAGAGAGAGCTTTACTCTGTATCTAACCCCATGCTGTACCTGTCCTGGGAGTGTTTGATGGGGACAGTGTCGAGGGAGCTTTACTCTGTACCTAACCCCGTGCTGTACCTGTCCTGGGAGTGTTTGATGGGGACAGTGTAGAGGGAGCTTTACTCTGTATCTAACCCCGTGCTGTACCTGTCCTGGGAGTGTTTGATGGGGACAGTGTAGAGGGAGCTTTACTCTGTATCTAACCCCGTGCTGTACCTGCCCTGGGAGTGTTTGATGGGAACGGTGTAGAGGGAGCTTTACTCTGTATCTAACCCCGTGCTGTACCTATCCTGGGAGTGTTTGATGGGGACGGTGTAGAGGGAGCTTTACTCTGTATCTAACCCCGTGCTGTACCTGTCCTGGGAGTGTTTGATGAGGACAGTGTAGAGGGAGCTTTACTCTGTATCTAACCCCGTGCTGTACCTGTCCTGGGAGTGTTTGATGAGGACAGTGTAGAGGGAGCTTTATTCTGTATCTAACCCCGTGCTGTACCTGTCCTGGGAGTGTTTGATGAGGACAATACAGAGGGAGCTTTACTCTGTATTTAACCCCGTGCTGTAATGGTCCTGGGAGTATTTGATGCGGACAGTGTAGAGGCAGCTTTATTCTGTATCTATTCCCGTTGTGTACCTGTTCTGGGAGTGTTTGTTGGGGACGGTGTAGAGGGAGCTTTACTCTGTATCTAACCCTGTGCTGTACCTGTCCTGGGAGTGTTTGTTGGGGACAGTGTAGAGGGAGCTTTACTCTGTATCTAACCCCATGCTTTATCAATCTGTGAGTGTCTGATGGGGACACTGCAGGGGAAGGTTTACTCTGTATCTAACCCCGTGCTGTACCTGTCCTGGGAGTATTTGACAGAGACAGTATAGAGGGAGCTTTACTCTGTATCTTACTGTCTGCTGTATCTATCCTGGGAGTGTTTGATGAGGACAGTGTAAAGGGAGCTTTATTCTGTAACTAACCGCGTGCTGTACCTGCCCTGGGAGTGTTTGATGGGGACAGTGTAGAGGGAGCTTTACTCTGTATCTAACCTTGTGCTGTACCTGCCCTGGGAGTGTTTGATGGGGACAGTGTAGAGGGAGCTTTACTCTGTATCTAACCCCGTGCTGTACCTGTCCTGTGAGTGTTTGATGGGGACAGTGTAGAGGGAGCTTTACTCTGTATCTAACCCCGTGCTGTACCTGTCCTGGGAGTGTTTGCAGCTACCGTTGGTACTCCAAGTGGGTAAGCGTCATATTCTGCAGTATTAACACCCTTACTGTGAACGCGCACCAAATCCGTATTCCCAAAAAATGAAAGTTGGCCTGACGCTGTTTCATGGAGGCCATTGCCCTTTGAAGAAGGAGAAAAGAAGGGCAATTCGTTCTGGCCGGGCAGGAATGACCCCAACATCTGGCCGCTGCTCCAGATGGGAGCTCCTCGCAGTGAGCTGGGAATAGCCCTGACCTTTCAGTGGGCCCGTGAGCCCGCTCCCTCTCACCTGTGCTGCAACCAGTTGTTGTCCTGCCTCTGACAGCTCCAGTCTTACACGCTGTGTGTGTGTGTGTGTGTGTGTGTAAATCCAGCGAGAGTGGGAGCAGCAGTGATCAGGTTTCAAGCTGAATTACTGCATTTTCTTGCAGGCTGTCCATTCCTTCCCTGTCCCCTCGCTGTTTTTTTGTGTGTGTGTGTGCGGCATTACTCTGGGACTTGTCTGTTCAACGTTGCTTTATGTTTTGCCGAACTTGAGACTGGTTTTCCACCTGCGGGTTACATCGCCGTACAGTCACTGCAGCGCTGCTCTGTCCAGCTTATTCTCCGCTCGAAAGAACTATACTCGATGGAGTTTAGAAGGATGAAGGGGGATCTGATTGAAACTTACAGAATACTGAAAGGCCTGGATAGAGTGGACGTGGGGAAGATGTTTCCATTAGTAGGAGAGACTAGGACCCGAGGGCACAGCCTCAGAGTAAAGGGAAGACCTTTTAGAACAGAAATGAGGAGAAACTTCTTTAGCCAGAGAGTGGTGAATCTATGGAATTCATTGCCATAGAAGGCTGTGGAGGCCAGGTCATTGAGTGTATTTGAGACCGGGATAGATAGGTTCTTGATTGGTAAGGGGATCAAAGGTTACAGGGAGAAGGCGGGAGAATGGGGTTGAGAAACTATCTGCCATGATTGAATGGTGGAGCAGACTCGATGGGCCGAATGGCCTAATTTCTGCTCCTATGTCTTATGGTCTTATGGTCTTATGGTTTTCCAATATGTGCTCCTGAAGATCAACGTGCTCTCCAGGAACACACATCAGTCCTGAAGATTAGGACCTGGTGATATGAGTCACAGTGCCTCGGGAGGTGAAACTCATGTGCACAATCCTTCACTACGAAAACAAAAATACCTGGAAAAACTCAGCAGGTCTGGCAGCATCTGTAGGGAGGGACACAGTTAACGTTTCGAGTCCGTATGACTCTTCAACAGAACTACTAGAGTCCTTCACTACCTTGGTCAGGAGAGTGCTAAAATTCTACAATGTGGACCTTTCTGCGAGGAGTAATTCAGAGTAGGTGAAAGGTTTTCCCCACTACCCAGCAAGCCCTTGTGGAAATTATGACAGGCGGGGCAGGGCAGGTGGGAGGTTCCATCACACTGCCATGGTCGAATAGCTGCTGGCAGACCTTGTCCAAAACCACAGATCAGAATCGGTCACCTAGGTGAGGAATGACCTCTTGGTGCCATCCCCCCATCTCCCCCTGTAAACTTTGGCCCCAAATTCTGCCGCCCATATCCGAACCCGCGTCTAGTCCCGTCCACCCATCACCCCTGTGCGCGCTGATCTACCCGATCAGCAGCTCAAGCACCAATCCCTCCATGGCCTCGCCCCTCTGCAATCTCCTCAAGTCCCCACAAACCTCCGAGATCTCTGCGCTCCTCCAATTCCGGCCTCTTGTGCATCGCCAGTTTTAACCGCTCCACCATTGGCGGCCGGGCCTTCAGCTGCCTGGGCCCCAAGCTGTGGAATTCCCTCCCTAAACCTCTCCTCCCCTCTCTCTCCTCCTTTAAAGAGGTTCCCACCTCTTTGACCAAGATTTTGGCCGCCCCCCCCCGCAATAGCCCCTTATGTGTCTCCATGTCATGTTTTGTTTTATAATGGTCCTGTGAGGCGCCTTGGGATGTTTTATTGTGTTAAAGGCGCTATGTTTTTGTTTGACATGCATAGTGTTGGCCTATCGTCTGGTCGTGGAGAAGTAAAGCTGTTAAAAACGGAACTCACAACAACACAAGTCTCAGATGTGAAGCCCTTACAAGTTTAGAATTAATCCAAGACGATGGGGCGGGGGGCTTTTACTTCTGCTCAGGTTTCTCCGCAGCTGTCCTGAAGCTGGTTTAGCTCAGGCCCACGTGACTCCTTGACTACGAACAGCTGCCCCCCTCCCCCCACTCGGTCGGACAAGCTGCCAAACATGCCAATGCACAACGGGGGCCTAACCGTGAGGCCCCTGACCCACCCCATCCCCCACCCCCCCCACACCCCCCCCACCCCCCCACCCATCCCCCACCACCACCCCCCCACCCCCACCCCCATCCCCCACCCACCCCACCCCCATCCCCCACCACCCCCCTCCCCACCACCCCCCGTCACCCAGTCCCCAAGGTTAAATACAAACACGGCTAGTGCGTTCCAGGGAGCAGTCCTTATAAGGAAATGGTGGTTCATGTAGCAAATATTTGCGTTGACGAGCACTCCTCAAACCACCCCACCCCCCACAAATAATCTACCCATGGAACAAGAGGGAAAAGATGAACTTCCCAAACAAGCCTCTCGCCAACATGTGTAGGTTCCAGTGAGCAGAATGGCCTGGATAAAAAGGAACAAGAAAGAGAGACTTGCATTTATATAGCAACTTTCACGGCCACCAGATGTCTCAAAGCGCTTTACAGCCAATGAAGTAGACATAGAAACATAGAAACTAGGAGCAGGAGGAGGCCATTCGGCCCTTCGAGCCTGCTCCGCCAGTCATTATGATCATGGCTGATCTTCCAACTCAATAGCCTGCTCCCGCTTTCTCCCCATATCCTTTGATCCCTTTTGCCCCAAGAGCTATATCTAACTCCTTCTTGAAAACATACAATGTTTTGGTCTCAACTACTTTCTGTGCTAATGAATTCCACAGGCTCACCACTCTCTGGGTGAAGAAATTTCTCCTCATCTCAGTCCTAAGTGGTCTACCCCATATCCTCAGACTGTGACCCCTGGTTCTGGACTCCCCCACCATCAGGAACATCCTTCCCACATCTACCCTGTCTAGTCCTGTTAGAATTTTATAGGTTTCTATGAGATCCCCCCTCATTCTTCTGAACCCCAGCGAATATAATCCTAATCGACTCAATCTCTCCTCATATGTCAGTCCCGCCATCCCAGGAATCAGTCGGGTAAACCTTCGCTGCACTCCCTCTATAGCAAGAACATCCTCCCTCAGATAAGGAGACCAAAACTGCACACAATATTCCAGGTGTGGTCTCACTAAGGCCTTGTACAATTGCAGCAAGACATCCCTGTTCCTGTACTCGAATCCTCTCGCTATGAAGGCCAACATACAATTTGCCTTCTTTACCGCCTGCTGCACCTGCATGCTTACCTTCAGCGACTGGTGTACAAGGACACCCAGGTCTCATTGCACATTCCCCTCTCTCAATTTATAGCCATTCAGATAATAATCTGCCTTCCTGTTTTTGCTACCAAAATGGATAACTTCACATTTATCCACATTATACTGCATCTGCCATGCATTTGCCCACTCACTCAGCTTGTCCGAAGTACTTTTTGAAGTGTGGTCACTGTCGTAATGGAGGGAACGCAGCAGCCGATTTGCGCACAGCAGGCTCCCACAAACAGCAACGGGTTGATGACCAGGTCATCTGTTTTTTTGTGATGTTGATTGAGGGATAAATATTGGCCAGGGGATCTTTCACATCCACCCCTGAGCAGGCAGATGGGGCCCCGGTTTAGCATCTCATCCAAAAGACAGCACCTCCGACAGTGCGGCACTCCCTCAGTACTGGCACTGGGTGTATCAGCCTTAAGTTTTTGAGCTCAAGAGTGGACTTGTACCTGCAACTTTGTGACTCGGAGACGAGAGTACTACCCACTGAGCTGCAGCGGGCATTGGTGGTGGGTATGCTGCCATGTCCTTTTGTTTGTTCCTGGACTCTTTTGCTATTGGACCAGTCTTACTGGAATAAAGAAAATAGGCTTGAGATGAGGTTTCCAATGCCTCAACTGGTATTAAAAGCTGTAGCGTAGCCAGAGGAGCTCCTGGGCTGAGGTTGTTGGGATAACTCAATGGGCCAGTGTTCCATTCATTGAGGTAGTTGAGGCACAGGCACCAGGGTTCAATGGTTATAGCTGGGGTGAGCAGAGCAGAGAGGGGGTGGGGGGGGTGGTGTCAAAATGGACTTCAGCACCCCCTAGTGCTCGGAGGGGTTTCAGGGTGGGAAATCGGCCCATGTTCCCCCTCCTACAGTTGTACAAAGCCTTAGTTAGACTAGGGCTGGAGTACTGCCTTCAGTTCTGGGCCCCAAATCCTTTGGATGAACACATTGTCCCTGGGTGGAGAACAGCGCGGATTTAGCAGAATGAGACCTGGACTCAAAGGGTTAAATTACAAGGAGAGATTACACAAACTAGGGTTGTACTCCATGGAATTTAGGAAGTTAAGAGGAAGTTTTCAAGTTATTAAGGGGAACGGATAGGGTAGATAGAGAGAGACAATTTGGCTGATTGGGGAGTCTAGGACTAGGGGGCAGAGTCTAAAAATTGGAGTCAGACCTTACAGGAGTGAAATTAGGAAACACTGCTACACACACAGGGTGGGAGAAGAGAGTTCCAAACTTCTACCACACTTTGAGTGTGGATGTTTGGAACTCTCTTGCAAAAATAGCAGTTGATGCTAGATCAATTGTTAAGCCAGTGCAGACTCGATGGGCCAAATGGTCTCCTTCTGCACTGTAAAGATCCTGCGATTCTGTAAAGTTAAAACTGAGATTGATAGATTTTTGTTAACCAAAGGTATTAAGTGATATGGGACAAAGGCAGGTTATATGGAGTTAGGTCGCAGATCGGCCAAGGTCTAATTGGATGGCAGAACAGGGTCAAGGGGCTGAATGGCCTCCTCGTGTGCCTATGTTCCTGGTCTCTACTTCACAATCCACAGTGGAAAATGTGCACCAGACGATCATCTTGATGGGTCCCAATCCCATGTCCAGCCAGATACTCATTGGTTAGACTCAGGCATGGCTGAATTTTGACCAGCTCCCATTGCATAGCTGCCCCACCATGTGACTTTCCCTCAGAAGAGCCAACACCTTCAGGAGATGATGGGGGTAAGATGGAGGAGAGATTGGAAGTGAGCTCTGTAGCCCTCCTACCTGATAGGAGTCGGATTTTATCCTTGGCTGTGATGACTAGGCCGCCTCCTGCAGCTAAGAGGGCGTTGGCGACCATGGACTTCCATCAGATTGGTCCACGATGACGCTTGGCAAAGTACAGCAGCGGTCAGTATGGCTGACCAGGAAACTCTTGTCACCTGCCGTCAGGCATATTGAAAGGATTTAGAGGACTTACAGGGTGACCATCAACCTGTTTGGCCATGTCATGTAAATGATTATGCCACAGTTATTGATCACAGCAAAAAATTAATTTGCTGGGTTTTTCTTTTGGAAAAATTACCTCAAAATTTATTGTCTCACAATTTTGTCTGATAACGCTCCCATGAAATGCCTAGTACATAACATGAGAACATATGAATTAGGAGCAGGAGGAGGCCATTCAGCCCCTCAAGCCTGCTCCACCATCCTATAAGATCAAGGCTGATCTGACTGTGGCCTCAACTCCACTCTCCTGCCTGCTCCACCCACCTTGCCTCCCTTGTCAATAAAAATCTGCCTAACCCAGCCTTGAATATATTCAATGACCCAGACTCCACTGCTCTCTGGGCTAGAGGATTCCAAATGCCAACATTTCAGGTGTTATATAAATGTGTGTTTTTCTTGTTAATTAATAATGTGTTACTACAACTGCTGAAAACATAGGTTAGACTGATTATTAATGGCTGCATTTTGGGCCTGGTAGTGCAATGGTTAAGTTCCTGCATGAGTAACCCAGAGACATTCAATGATGGTGTGTTCAAACCCGACCATGGGAATTTGGAGTCAGCTTTTTACAAACAAAAGTTGGAAATAAAAGTTAGTCTCAGTAAGAGTGACCAGGAAGCTGTCGGGTTGTTGTTAAAAACGCCCTTTAAAGGAAGAAAATATTACCGTCCTTACCCAGTCTGGCCTACACATGACTCCAGACCCACGGCAATCTGGTTGACTCTTAACTGCCCTCCCAAGTGGCCGAGCAAGACTAGGGTTGCCAACCCTCCAGGATTGGCCTGGAGTCTCTAGGGAATGAAGACCAATCTCCAGGACACTGCCGTGGGCCATCCTGGAGAAAAATCATTGGGACATTCAAAAAAAATTGTTTTTTTTGTCATTTTCTTTGAACGTTTCTCTTTGCCAGATATAAAAATATTAAAAATGGGAGAGAAAAAGGCTATTGGGCTGACAGTCAAGCATCATCTGATTGGGTAATGAGTCTTGTTGCTTTCCGATTGGCGTAGGAAGGCCGTACGTCACAAGGATGGACGTGTTGGCCGACTAATGGCTGGAGCGTGTGGGGGGCGAGTCATGTGATGAAACCTCCAGGAATACATTTTAATCACAGTTGGCAACTTCACGCAAGACTCTGAGTTGTATCAAGTAGAAGAAGGATGATCACCATCTTCCCAGGACAACTGGGGAAGTAAGGGGTTTAAATGTCAGCCATGTCAGCGATGGCCAATTCCTGGAAATGAATTAGCAATTCGAGTTGTAGGGATGGGAGGCAGAGTATGGACAACGGTGTGTGTGTGTGTGTTGGGGGGGGTGGGGGTGGTGGGGGGAGGTGAGGTGAAATTGTTGATCTACTGGGACAGAGCAATGGTTAAGCGATGATTAACCGACAAGGCCTCAGTCTCGTTGGAGGCCCCTAAAAGAATGGACATTCCTCTTTTACGGTGCACAACAGAACCAGGATGACATCAGATGGGGGGGGGAGAGAGAGAGGCTTTGAGACACTGATATTATTTCCCTGTGCAGCTGCCAGGGGTTGGAGAGGAAATTTGAAACAGATTATTTGACAGGTTGGATCCTCCACTGAGTCTCGGAGGCTGTCAGCTGCAGCTGTGACCCTGTGGGAGGTGCAAGAGGAGGTCACGAGTACCTAGCAACCGAACCCTGGGGTTCGGCGGGAGGGTGGGGGAGATGGGCGTGGGGGTGGGGTGGGGTTGTCAGCGGAGAAGGGAGAGGGGCAGTCTTGTCACTAGGACTCCCCTGGGGGTAGAGGGGTGCGCGTGTGTGTGTGTGTGTGTGTTTGTGGGTAGCTTGTGAATCTAACAATGAGGCCAACTAACTTTTCAATCTGATCGAGCAAGAAGCCAGAGAGTTGTTTCTCAGTAAGAGTCCTTTGGCATATTTGGGCTCGGAGTGCGTTGTGGAATAATGTGCAGTCACCAACATTCCAGGCTCCAGCAGCAAGCTCCACAAGCTTAATCATGAGAATTTAATCCTATGTTGTGACCCCCTGTAAGAGAGAACAGAACGATTGGTATTCGTTGGCTTTCTATATTTAGCCAAGTTCAGGTTTCAATTACAGTGCAGCTATCCCCATGCCTTATCTTCCCCAGAACTTTCTCTTCCCTCCTCCATAGGTCTAAACTGATAAAATGTTAATGATAAAGCAAACAGGCCTTTATATAAATAGTTAAAGCTAAGAATCTAAGCTCGGTCTTTATAAGCCTGAGATTCACTGGCACTCTCACCGTTGGGTCTGATCAGAATGTCATGGATTCAAGCCCCACTCCAGAGACTTGAGCACCAAAGTCTAGGCTGGCACTCCCAGTGCGGTACTGACGGAGTGCTGCACTGTCGGAGGCGCTGCCTTTTGGGTGAGGTGCCAAACTGAGGCCCCGTCTGACCTCTGGGTGAACGCAAAAGATCCCATGGCACCACTTCAATGAAGAGTAGGCGATCTCCCCGGTGCCCTGGTCAACATCCATCTCTCAGCCAACATCACCATGACAGATGACCTGGTGAATTATCACGTTGCCATTTGTGGGATCTTGCTGTGTGCAAGATGGTTGCTGTGTTTCCTACATTGCACTTCAGTGGCTGCACTTCAAAAGTACTTTATTGGTTGTAAAACGCTTGGGGGCATCCTGAGGTTGCAAAAGGTGCTACAGAAATGCAAGTTCTTTCTTTTATCGCCGGTTACACCACAGCTGGGGTACTGAGTCCAACTCTTGGCACCGCACTTTAGGAAGGATGCCAGGGTCTGGGGGAGGCTGCAGAGGAGATTTACTGGAATGGTACCTGGGTTGAGGGACTTCAGTTAATGTGGAGAAGCTGGGATCGTTCTCCTTAGAGCAGAGAAGGTTAAGAGGAGATTTAATAGAGGGGTTCAAAATGTCGAGGGGTTTTGATAGAGTAGACAAGGAGAAACTGTTTCCAGTGGTAGGAGGGTCGGTAACCAGAGGGACACAGATTGAAGATAATTGGCAAAAGAGCCAGTTGGATGTGGAAGATTTTTTTTTGCGCAGCGAGTTGTTGAGATCTGCCTGAAAGGTGAAGGAAGAAGATAAATTCTCTGCAAAATCCCTCACCCCTGAATCTCCTCCAGTCCCACTTCTTAGCGCACACTCATCGCTTTTCTTAAAATGGGCTGTTATACATCGTCTCCCGCAGCCCCTCCATTCCACCATTGGCGGCAGAACCTTCTGGAACTATCTCCTTAAACTCTGCTCTCTTTTTACCTTCCTTGAAAAGTCTTTGACCTCGCCTCTGGCAGTACCTTTACTAACTGATACACGGTATCCGTCTTCTCAATTAAAAACAGAAAATGCTGGAAAAACTCAGCAGGTCTGGCAGCATCTGTGGAGAGAGAGAGAGAGTTGACGTTTCGAGTCCGTGTGACTCTTCTTCAGAGCTAAAGAGAAGTAGAAATGTGATGGGTTTTATACTGTTTAAGACATTGGAAAGTAGGTGCAGCAAAATAGAAGGTCAGGGATAGGTGGGAGCTCAGGAGAGATTGACAAAGATGGTATCAACACAAGACCAAACGGAGTGTTAATGGGAGTGTTAAAGACTAAAGAAGGTGTTGATAGTGGCATAAAGATAGCAGAAAGTGTTAATAGCGGAACAATGGTCAGCATTCTGTGAAAGCAAAACATAAAGACAAGTGAAAGATGGCTTTGTGGGGGAAGGATAAAAAGGATAAGAAAGGATTTAAAAAACATATATTAAAAAATTGCGTTAAAAAAGGGGTCAAGATGGAGGAAAGAATTCAAGGTCCGAAGTTGTTGAACTCAATGTTATGTCCAACTTCTCGCTTCCTTGTTAATCCCCTTGAAGCTTCTCACCCCATTACAGGTCCTATAAGTTACCATATGCTATCATTCTCTGAACGACTATGTGATGGTGTGGGACATCATTACTTGTGCTAATCTTGAAAGCAAGAAAATTGAGTTGGTAATAAGTTGAAAAGAGGTTACAAAACTGAGGTTGAATTGCCTGGAATTTAGGAGATCCAGGGGTGAAAGTGGATGAAGTTTTTAAGATATTAAAGGAAGAGCACAAAAAACAGTAGGTCACACAGCCCATTGAGCCTGTGCCGCCATTCAGTATGATTATGGCTGATCTTGGGCTTCAGGCTCACTTTCCTGCCCACTCCCCATATTCCTTAATTCCCGAGAGACCAAAAATCCGTCTATCCCACCCTTAAATGTATTCATTGATGGAGCATTCGCAACCCTCTGGGGTAGAGAATTCCAAAGATTCACAACCCTTTGAGTGAAGTAATTTCTCCTCATCTCAGTGCTAAATGATCGGCCCCTTTATCCTGAGACTGTGCCCCCAGATTTCCAGACCAGCGGGAACAATCTTTCAGCGTCTATCCTATCAAACCCCTTCAGAATTTTGTAGGTTTCAATAAGATCGCCTCTCATTCTTCTAAACTCCAGAGAAAAGAGACCCAATTTACTCGGCCTCTCATCATAGGACAATCCCCTCATCCCAGGGACCAATTTAGTGAACCTTCGCTGTACCGTCTCCAGTGCAAGTATCTCCTTCCTTACATGTGGAGACCAAAACTGTGCACAGTGTTCCAGATGTGGTCTCACCAAAACCCTGTACAACTCCAGCAAGACTTCTTTATTCCTGTACTCTAATCCCCTTTCAATAAAGGCCAACATGCTATTTGCCTTCCTAATTACTTGTTGCACCTGCATGCTAACTTTCTGTGTTCCTTGTACAAACACACCCAAGCCTCTTTGAACATCCACACTTACAAGTTTCTCACCTTTTAAAAAATATTCAGCTTTTCTATTCTTTCGACCAGAGTGAATAACTTCACTTCCCCACATGATACTCCACCTGCCATCTTGTTGCCCACTCACTTACCCTGTCTATATCTCTTTGTAGCCTCTCTGTGTCCTCCCCACAGCTTACCGTTCCCACCTAGCTTGGTCTCATCAGCAAACGTAAATACGTTACTCTCTGTCTCCCCACCCCAGTCATTAATATAATAATTGTAAATAGCTGAGGCCCCAGCACTGATCCTGTGGCACTCCACCATTCGGCGGTAGATGGGAATGTAGAATTCGAAACATAAACAGGTCAGCCATGATCTTATTGAATGGTGGAGCAGGCTCGAGGGGACGAATGGCCTACTTCTGCTCCTGTTTCGTATGTTCGTATGTATGTATGTTCATTTTCACTTCCTGCCAACTTGAGAAAGCCCCATTTATGCCCACTATCTACTTCCTATCTGTTAAACAATCTCCTATCCATGCTAATATATTACCCCCAAATCCATATGCACTTATCTTGTCTATTAACCTTTTGTGTGGCACCTTATTGAATACCTTTTATAAATCCAGGTATACTACATCTATCGGTTCCCCTTTATCTACCTTATTAGTTACATCCTCCAAAAAACGCTAATAGATTTGTTAAACGGGATTTCCCTTTGGTAAAACCAAGTCGATTTGTTCTAATCATACTATGGTTTTACAAGTGCATTGTTAACACTTCCTTAATAGAAACATAGAAACATAAAAAATAGGAGCAGGTCATTCAACCCTTTGAGCCAACTCCACTATTCAATATGATTGTGGCTGATCCTCTATCTCAAAGCCGTACTCCTGTGGTCTCCCCATGTCCCTTGACACCTTTAGAGTCCAAAAATCTATCTATTTCCTCCTTAAATATATTCAGCGACTTGGCCTCTGTGGTAGAGAATTCCATAGGTTCACCACACTCTGAGTGAAGAAGTTTCTCCTCATCTCAGTACTAAATGGTCTACCCCTTGTTCGAGACTGCCCTCCACAGCCAGAGGAAATATCATCCCTGCACCCAGTCTGTCAATCCCTGTCAGAATTTTATACATTTCAGTGAGATCCCCTCTCATTCTTCTAAACTCCAGTGAACACATGCCTAGTCGGTCCAATCTCTCTTCGTAAGACAATCCTGCCATCCCAGGAATCAGTCTGGTGAACCTTCATTGCACTCTCTCTATGACAAGTGTATCCTTGCTTAGGTAAGGAGACCAAAACTGCACACAATACTCCAGGTCTCACCAAGGCCCTTTACAGCTGTGGTAAGACACCCCTGCTCCTGTACTCAAGTCCTCTCGCAACCAATCAATCTCACAATCAAGTCCTCTTGCACTGAATAATAGATTCAAGCATTTTCCCAACAGCTGATGATAGGCTAACTGGCCTGTAGTTCACTGTTTTCTCTCTCCCTCCTTTCTTGAAAAGCAGAGTAACATTTGCCAACTTCCAATATGACAGGACTGTTCCCGAATCCAATGAATTCTGGAAAGTCACAGCCAGCAGGTAAGACAGATAGAGAGAATCTATTTCCGCTGGTCAGGGAGTCGGGAACCAGGGGGAATGGTTGAAAAATGAAAGTCAGGCCTTTCAGGAGTGAAATTAGAAAACACTTCTACACACAAAGGTGGAACTCTCTTCCACAAATGGCAACTGATGCTTGATAAATTGTTAATTTGAAACTGAGATTGCTAGATTGTTGTTATCCAAAGGTATTCAGGGATATGGAGCAAAGCCAGGTAAATGGACTTAGATTGCAGATCAGCCATGATCTCACTGAATGGCAGCGGAACAGGCTCGAGGGGCTGAATGGCCTCCTCCTGATCCTAATTTCCTATGTCTACTGGAGGCAACGCTAAAGTGAATGATCCCTCTTTCAATTAATCTCTCTCATTCTTTCTGTATCTCTCCGATCATCTGGCCTCTACATCCGATCTCTATTGTTGTCTCTATGTTGGTCTCTCTCTGTATTGGTTCATATGCTGTCATTGTAATGGTGTCCCTCTCTCTTACTCTCTCTCTCTCTCTCTTATTCTATAATGCTCACCTCCCCACTCTCTCTATCCTGTTCCTCTCTGCCCCTCTCCCTTCATCCGTGCTGGTTTCCACCTTCTACGTCCCTCTTAATCTCTCGGTCTTTCTTCCTGAATGTGATCCCCTGCTTCTTTGGTCTCAAACCAGGTGCCAGCAAACTGCCTGCCACCTTCCGGGTATCTGGGGCGTACGTTGGGTTACGCCAACGAGGAAAGCAGGGCCAAAGATGAGTGGCTACCGGAATGGACAGAGGACGATAGACGTCCATGGTAAGCGGGAGCCGGGTTGCAGAGTGAGGTTCAATGCCAGAGAGGCTCAGTAAAGGTCACGGGGCATTTCTGATGGCGTTGCCACCCCATACACAAACACGACATGGAAAATCCACGAGGGAAACTTGCCACCGTGGTCAAGTTAAGGAAGAGCATTGCACCTGCTCCCTTCTCTACGTCTGTCCCAACAGGGAGACATTTGATCCTCCATATTTATTTTTAATCCCTTGTCAGGTGCTGACTTGAGCACAAATTCACATGTGTGGCATTGAGGGAAGGAACTGTTCCTGATGTCATGGGCAGAGATGTATTAGGTTTGACTTTAATGTGTCAACAGGGCCTCGCGTTTAGATAACTCCTTTAGTGCAAGAAACCATCTCCCAGTGCTTCAGGGGAGCATAAATCAGATAAATGCTGATGCCAAGGAGATGCGTGAGCAGCTGGGGGAGGTGGTGGCATAGTCCTAATGTCACTGAATTGGTAATCCAGATGCCCATGGGTTCAATTGGCACCTGGTAGAATTTAAATTTATTTAATAAAAATAATCTGGAATTGAAAGCTCTTGAGTAATGGTGGCCGTGAAAGTACCATCGATTAATGTAAAAACCCATTTGGTTCGCTAATACCCTTAAGGGAGGGAAATCTGCCATCCTTACCCGGGTCTGGCCTACATGTGGCTCCAGACCCACAACAATGTGGGTGACCCCTAACTGCCCCCTGAAATGGCCCGAGTGAGCCACTCAGTTGTACCAGCCGGCTATGGACTGCCGTGGTTCAAGAAGGCGGCTCACCACCACCTTCTCAAGGGCAATTAGGGATGGGCCAAGAAATGCTGAGCTTGGCAGTGAGGCCGGTTTCATGGATAAGGACAGCAGCCGCCATCAGCGTCTGAGTCAGCGAGAGGCTTTACTGAACAGAGGAGGAATGGGATCTCACCAGCTGTACAGAGTACAGAGCTACCATCAATCCCAGAGGTCCACGAATTCCCAACAACCACAACGGGGGCAGCAACAGTTACCACGGCAACAAGGGCCACGGGAACAACACTCTCCGGACAAGGAGCGTCAACCAGGCGAACGATGACAATGGCGGGGCTGGGGTGGTTCGAGGTGGCAAAACCTCTGGAAATACATCCAATCAGAGTTGGCATTGGCAACTGGGGTGACAGAAGGGCAGCGAGGTGGCCGGAGGGTGGGGTGGGTGGGTGGGGGGTGGGGTGGGTAAGTGGTGCTGAAGATTGGAAATGCCAAACGGGTCAATGTTCTCAGCTTTCAGCACCGCGGAGTTACTAAATTGGTTTCAGGACTAGGGACAGGGAAAATTAAATATGGATTTCTTTTCCTCTCACTGGTGACCCTCCCTGTCACCCTCAGAAAATTACCCTTGTGGCCATTGGCTGGGGAAGAGGGTAAAGCTTAACTATGCGGCTCACTGCCATCTCCTCAAGGGGCAATTAGGGAGGGGCAATAAATGCTGACCTAGCCAGCGACGCCCGCATCCTGTGGACGAATATTCAAAAAAAACTCCCTGTGCGAAGGAAATATTCTCCCCATCACCCCCAGTCTCTCACTTGCCAATTATCTTAAATCTGTATCCCCCCAGTTACCAACCCTCCTGCTAGTGGAAAGTGTTTCACCCAGCCTATCTAAATTCCTCGTGACACTGAGCGCCCCCTATTAAATCACCCCTTAACCTTTCCTGTTCCACGGAAAATAACTCCAGCTTTCCTGGTCTCTCCACTGCCCGATGAAGCTATTTCTGCAAAACCCGAGAGCGATTATCAATCAGCCCCTCCTCACACGAGGTGGTGGTGGGGGGGAAGGAGGGACAAATTTGGTCAGCCCTGTCAGTGAGGAGAGATGGATGGCTGTGCTGTGACACTGGAAGCAGTTTCGATTACACCGCCGACTCAGCTTGAGCTGCCTCGACAGTTGGATGAGTAAAGTTCCCACAGACACGCGAGGGAGAGCTGGGGAGTGGTACCCTGGCATCCCGGCCGATATTTCTCCCTCGGCCAATGCCTAAAAGCAGACCACCCGATCGTTTGTTTCGCTGCTGTTTGCGGGAGCTTGCTGTGTGCAAATTGGCTGCCCCGTTTCCTACGTTTCAACAGCGACTCTCCTTCAAAACTGCCCCCTTGCCTGTAAGAAGGTCCAGAGGCCGGGAAAGGCGCTATGTAAATGCATTTCTTTTCTTCCTCCTTGGCTTCGGCTGTGCCTGTTGGTTGACCTCCCAGCTGCTGGGAAGCTCAAGTCTGCTCTGGGCCAGTGTTCCAGACTGGATTGCTCTACAGAGAGCTGGCATGGGCTCAATGGGCCAAATGGCCTCCTCCTATGCCCTATTAGCTGTATGGCTCTATGAGCAGCTCCTTCAGTCCTGTCCAATGCCACACATCACAGACATTTAATTCAAATAATAGAGTTCATTCCCAAAGAGAGTTTGCTACAACCAGCTGACTTGGGTATTGACCCCCAATCTGGGGAAGACCTTCCCTTCCCACATTGTTCCCCCCCCTCCTGCCCCCATTAATAGTGGTATACAAAAGGATTTTGGAGGTAACTGTAATTATTTATACATGTTCCATGTCCCAGATATATTGAGGCCAGTTAAGAAAATGGGAACATGAGGAGGCCATTCAGCCCCTCGAGCCTGTTCCACCATTCAATGAGATCATGGCTGATCTGTGACCTAACTCCATATCCCTTTGTTTAACAAAAATCTATCAATCTTGTCGTAAGTTGCCAGGCATAGTTCGGCAAGCCTTATTAAGGTATTTGTAGTCTCAGGTAGTTCAACAGTAAGTATTTATTAACGATTAGAAATTATATACCTAGGTATGGAAAAGTCCAAGCCAGTAGCTGTCTCCATGCTTGCTTTTACACACAGCTCTGTCCAACACCACACTGACCCCTAGGTGCTGGTCATATGCTCTCTTACATCACTGTGTGGGCGGTACTGTACTCAGTCCCACGTTAACCCTTTATGTGCTGGTCCTTTATACTACATCTACCCCCAAATCTTTATCCAATGTATTTATAAGTTATCTCAGTTTTTGCATTTATCAATTGAACCAGCACCAATTGCCCTTTAAGCAGGAGAATTGCAAACTTCTCCCACCCTGTGTGTGCAGAAATGTTTCCTAATTTCACTCCTGAAAGGTCTGGTTCTAATTTTTAGACTCTGTCCCCTAGTCCCAGACTCTCCAACCAGCGGAAATACTTTCTCTCTCTCTCTACCCTATCTGCTCCCCTTAATGTCTTGAAAATGTTGATCAAACCACCCCTTGACCATCTAAATTCCAGGTGATACCACCCGGTTTATTTAATCTCGCCTCGTAATTTAACCCTTGCACTCCCTCCAAGGTCGATATATCCTATGTGAGGTGGAGGTGCCCAGAACTGAGCACAGTAACTCCGGGTGTGATTTGACCAGGATTCTGTAGCTGAAGCATGACTTCAATCCCCCTGTATTTTTGTCCTCTAGATATAAAGGCCAGCATTGCATTAGCTTTTTTGACTATGTTCTGTCCCTCTACATGTATTTAATGGAGGTCTTATGGCGCAGTGGGTTAGTAGTGTCCCAGCTTCTGAGTTAGAAGCTTAAGGTTCACATTCCACCCCAGGGCTTGATGGCCATGGAAGGTGTATTCAAAACACATCCAAACATGTTGAATATTAACCTGCAAATCCTTCCAGACACACGCCAATGGCGGGCTGTAAGAGCAGGAGAGATTCCCGGTCAGCCGTGTGATGGGAAGAACATTGGAGCCTCTACCATCACTATCCATGGCTCCAGGCTACTACATGCATGTTACCACAGCAACTTGGACTCTCCGTGTGAACTGTGAAACATGCCACCACTGTAAGGCATTTTAATGATCTGTGTATCCAGATGCCCACATCTCTTTAGTCTTCCACTGTTCTAGCTTTTCACCATTTGCAAAGAACCCTGTTCCATCTGTTTTAAGTCCAAAGTGGATGGACCTCACATTTGTCTACATTGAAATCTATTTGCCTCAGTTTTGTTCATTCACTTAACCTATCATCGTCTTTTTGTACTTTGATGCTTCCGGCCATGCTGTTCGGGGGGTAGCACACTCACCTCTGATTCACCAGGTTCCAACCTTCAAATCCCACTCCAGGGCTTCAGCACAAAAATCGAGGCTGACACTTTGTGTGGGGTACCGAGGGAGTGCTGCACTGTCAGGGGCTGCTGTCTTTCACATGAAACAGTAAACTGAGGCCCCATCTGCCTATTCAGGTATATAAAAGATCCTCTGGCACTATTTCAAAGAAGAGCAGGGGAGTTCGCCCCAGGGTCAATATTTAACCCTCAATCAACATCACAAAAATGGATTATCTGGTCATTATAATGTTGCTGTTTGTGGGAGCTTGCTGTACACAAATTGGCTGCTGCGTAACCCACTGCGCCATAAGACCTCCATTAAATACATGTAGAGGGACAGAACATAGTCAAAAAAGCTAATGCAATGCTGGCCTTTATATCTAGAGGACAAAAATACAGGGGGATTGAAGTGCAACAGTAATCACACTTCAAAAGTACTTCATTGGCTGTGAAGCACTTTGAGATGCCTGGTGCTACCAAAAGGCGCTATGTAAATGCAAGTCTTTCTTTATTTTTAATGTTACAATGCTGTTTCATCAGAAAGTTTGGATTTTTAAAAAATCGTTCCTCTGATGTGGGCCTCACTGGTTGGGCCCAGCATTTATTGCCCATCCCTAATTGCCCCTCGAGAAGGTGGGGCTGAGCCGCCTTCTTGAGCCGCTGCAGTCCATGTGGTGTAGGTACACCCACAGCGCTGTTAGGGAGGGAGTTCCAGGATTTTGACCCAGCGACAGTGAAGGAACGGCCGATATATTCCCAAGTCAGGACGGTGAGTGACTTGGAGGGGAACTTCCATGTATCTGCTGCTCTTGTCCTTCTAGATGGTAGTGGTGGTGGGTTTGGAAGGTGCTGTCGAAGGAGCCTTGGTGAGTTCCTGTAGTGCATCTTGTAGATGGCACACACACTGCTGCCACTGTGCATCGGTGGTGGAGGGTGTGGATGTTTGTAGATGGGGTGCCAGTCAAGCGGGACTGCTTTGTCCCGGATGGTCTCTCCATCATCTAAGCTGTGAATGAAGGTGGTGAATAGTTGAGGTCTGAACACAGTTCCGTGTGGGACACCACGAGTAACATCCTGCCAATTAGAGTACCCACCCCTTGTCACTGGTCTCTGTCTCCTTCTGTTCAGACAGTTTCTCAACCTGGTCAATAATTTACCTTCAGTTACGTGAGGGGAGATCAAGGAGCTGGAAGCACAGCCTTCGCTGATAAAGTGGAGAGAGGCCGAGGCGTTCAGTAACCCAGATCCAGAAGGTTCTACCGGGGTAGATTTGGAATCAGTCTTGGAATCCAGTGGTTTTTGTGCCAGCAGGAAGTACAGTCACCAAACAGCTGGGAGACTTCCAGCTCCCTGCGTACACGGGTCGGTTGATGCCAGTTACGAACTGGGGTAAAAAAATTCTATCAAATTCTTTCAATTCAGAAGTCGGGGAGAAAATGGAGGTCATAATTTTTCCGTGCTATAGGCCACTGCTTCTTGCCTTAGAAGGGTGTTCCTTTGCTGAGTAGTAGCAGCATTAACCTTGACACTGTGTCCAAAATAGATCAAGACTCAATGGCCAGTCTCCTGAAGTGAAAGGTATGTTTAGACTCCCGGTGATTTATTATCTATAATCACCTCTGCATTCTCACGTCATTCTTTCCCTAACATACTCACTGACTCACACACACACGCACACAGACACTCACACACATAAACTCGCACACACAAATTCACATACACACTCACAGATAAATTGACACACACGCTCACACACATACACGCACAAACTCACACACACTCACTCACACACACAAACTCACACACGCTCACTCACACACACTCACTCACATACAGACATTCACACACACACACAAACTCACACACACACAGACACTCACATTCACACACGCAATCTCGCACACACTCACTCAGACACACTGGCACTTACACAGACACACACTCACACAGACACTCACACAGTCACACATACACACACATACACACACACACACACACCCCTAGCCTCTCCCTGGCTTTGCACTCTCTGTGTTCCCACTCCGATCCTAATTTGGTGACTGCTGTTGGAATGCGAGTGCTTTTCCACCTCAGTGTGCAGTGGAAGAGTGAAAGAAATTGCATTCATATAGCACCATTCACAACATCAGGATGGTCCAATGAGCTTTACACCCAATGAAGTGCAGTCACTGTTGTAATGAACAAAACACGACAGCCAACTTGCACACAGCAAGCTCCCATAAACAGCAATGTGATAATAACCAGATAATGGAGAAATGCCTAGCACAAAGGAAGATGGCCTGTGGTTGTTGGAGACCAATCATCTCAGCTCCAGGACATCACTGCAGGAGTTCCTCAGGGTAGTGTCCTCAGTCCAACCATCTTCAGCTGCTTCATCAATGACCTTCCTTCCATCATAAGGTCAGAAGTGGGGATGTTCGCTGATGATTGTACAATGTTCAGCACCATTCGTGACTCTCAGATACTGAAGCAGTCCATGTCCAAATGCAGCAAGACCTGGACAATATCCAGGCTTGGGCTGACAAGTGGCAAGTAACATTCGTGCCACACAAGTGCCAGACAATGACCATCTCCAACAAGAGAGAATCTAACCATTGCCTCTTGACATTCAATGGCATTACCTTGGCACTATCAACATCCTGGGGCTACCACTGACCAGAAACTGAACTGGAATAGCCATATAAATACTGTGGGCTGGGAATCCTGCAGCGAGTAACTCACCTCCTGACTCCCCAAAGCCTGTGCACCATCTGCAAGGCACAAGTCAGGAGTGTGATGGAATACTCCCCACTTGCCTGGATGAGTGCAGCTCCAACAACACTCAAGAAGCTTGACACCATCCAGGACAAAGCAGCCCCGCTTGATTGGCATCACATCCACAAATATTCACTCCCTCCACCACCGACGCACAGTGGCAGCAGTGTGTGTACCATCTACAAGATGCACTGCAGCAACTCACCATGAATGAATTTTTAAAAAATCTGTAATGTTGTTTGGGGATAAACAGTGGCCAGGAGACCAGGGAGAACTCTCAGAGGAAAGCAAAATACTGCAGATGCTGGACATCTGAAATAAAACAGAAAATGCTGGAAAAACTCAGCAGGTCTGGCAGCGTCTGTGGAGAGCGAAACAGAGTTAATGTTTGACAGAGCTTTGAAGAAGAGTCAGACGGACTTGAAATGTTAACTCTGTTTCTCTCTCCACAGATGCTGCCCGACCTACTGAGTTTTTCCAGCATTTTCTGTTTTTATTTGTATTAGACCAGAGAGAACTCCCCTGTTTTTCTTAGAAATAGTGCCATGAGATATTTACGTCCACCAGAGAGGGCAGACAGGGCCTTGGTTGGGCGTCTCACCTGACAGACAGCACTTCCGACAGTGCAGCATTCCCTCAGTCCTGCAATGGACTGTCAGCCTAGATTCACTTGCGGAAACACCAGACACAAACGTGCGCCATCCTAACCTGGAGAGATATCGCCGTTCCTTTATTTTAACCAGTTCAAAATGGTACTTACTTAGCACCATCATGGGCACAGCACAAGGACATCAGTGGTTCAAGGAGAATGGCCATCATTGGTGCCACAGGGGGCAGGCAGTAAGAGTGGTCTCACCTGCAACACTCACATCCCAATGTTAAAAGGCCATCAGGTGATCTACTCGAGGTGTTAAAAATGATTCAATAGGACCCACAAAGAGACACCATTTCCTCCCTAGTGGAGGAGTCCAGAACATAGGGACAGGAGGAGGCCATTCAGCCCCTCGAGCCTGTTCTGTCCTTCAATTAGATCATGGCCGATCTGTATCTTAACTTCTTAGATCATGGCTGCTCTGTATCTTAACTTCATCTACCTTGGATCCGTAACTCTTAGTACCCTTAACTAACAATTTTGAAACTAGAGCAAGGCCATTCAGGGGGTGAAATCAGGAATTTCACCTTCCCACAAAAGGTGGTAAAAAATTGGAAGCCTCTCAGCAAAGGGCAATGGATTCTGGGTCACTCCAAGGCTGAGAGTGACATAGTTTAATTAGGTCAACATATCAAGGGATATGGCACAAAGATAGGATTCTACAGGAAAGGTAGCATAGTGGTTATGTTACTAGACTAGTATCCAGAGGCCTTCACTAGAGACATGAGTTCAAATCCCACCACTGCTGGGGAAAATTGAATTAAATAAACCTAGAAAGGAAAAAAAAAATTAGTCTCAGTAATGATGACCATGAAACTCATCCATTGTTGTAAAAACCCATCTGGTTCACTAATGCCCCTTTAGGGAAGGAAATCTGCTGTCCTTACCTGGTCTGGCCTACACGTAACTCCAGACCCCCAGTAATGTGGTTGACTCTTAACTGCCCTCTGAAATGGCCGAGCAAGACACTCAGGTGTTAAGAAGGTGGCTCACCTTCACCAGGGCAATTGGGGATGGGTAATGAATGAGTGGCAAAATAATGGGGTTGAGATACAGTTCAGCTGTGTTCAAATTGATTGGTGAAGCAGGCTCGAGGGGCTGAATGGCCTCCTCCTGTGTTACAAGAACAGAAAAGAGTGACATTAATCAACTTCATCCTTGCAGTGAGTTGCCGAATTCAGTTCTGGAGATATCAGACCCTTCACATAACTCTCGAGATCCCGTCCCCTTGCAACTCGTTCCCCTAACTCCACCTTTAACCTTCCGGAGAGTTCTCCTTCAAGTCACTGATGCTAGCCATAGCTAAATATTATTACATATATATTTCATCAATGCCACTACTGACTCGAATTTACTTGCATCTTTCCTGACCTAGAGAGGGGGGTCATGAACCTGGGTTCCCACTCACGCTCTCCCTCTGCCGCAAGTTGGCAATCACTATTGAGACTCCTCTATATCTTCACAACCTACTCCAGCCCTTCAAAAACTCTGTATTCCTCCGATTCAGGCCCCTATTCGCTGCAACCTACCATTGGTGGTCGCGCCTTCAGCTACCCAATCCCAAAGCGCTGGGATTCCTGCTCTAAACCACTCTACCTTTCTCTGTCCCTTTAAGAGCTTCCTTAAAACCTACCTCTTTGACCTTGGAGTATGTCAGTATTTACAGGGGGTCCCCGGGGAGTGTGTCAGTATTTACAGGGGGCCCCCGGGGACTGTGTCAGTATTTACAGGGGGTCCCCGGGGAGTGTGTCAGTATTTACAGGGGGCCCCCGTGGAGTGTGTCTGTATTTACAGGGGGTCACGGGGAGTGTGTCTGTATTTACAGGGGGTCCCCGGGGAGTGTGTCAGTATTTACAGGGGGCCCCCGTGGAGTGTGTCTGTATTTACAGGGGGTCACGGGGAGTGTGTCTGTATTTACAGGGGGTCCCCGGGGAGTGTGTCAGTATTTACAGGGGGTCCCCGGGGAGTGTGTCTGTATTTACAGGGGGTCCCCGGGGAGTGTGTCTGTATTTACAGGGGGTCCCTGGGGAGTGTGTCAGTATTTACGGGGAGTGTGTCAGTATTTACGGGGAGTGTGTCAGTATTTACAGGGAGTGTGTTGCAGTGGGCCCCGTGTACTGAAAAGTATGAGCTTGTGATATGATATTCTTTCGTGTTGACATCTAATTCTCCACAGAACAAATATCTTTTCCCCAAAATGTCACGTAGCAGGTTTACCCACCTGCTACCCTCTTTCTTGGCATTTTAATTGCTTTGCCCTCTCCGTATGTCCCAGCTGGCAGACGTGAGTTGCCCAATGCCATTGCCTGAGATGCCTTCCCAGAGGTGGGCAAGAGAAGCCTGGCACGCGGCACAGGTAGGGTGTCTGTCCAATTTCCAGTCATGAACAGATGAATACACCAACTGGCTTAGTCTGTCTCAGTTTATCAAGCAAGAACAGCCAATTCTGCTCATCATGTCATCCAACTGTTCCTTAATTGGTCCCAGAATTGTTGTGAGGGAAAAGGTCAAATAACACGGAATTAATACAGGAACATTAGTTTAAAAGTTACTTTGGGAAACCCACAGTAAAACAAACTTAGCTAGCAAACACAGAATGGTCAACTCCCTTCACAACGATCTGAAGTTACTGCTAAAAACTACACACTCCTAACAAGCGGTGTCCCACGCTTCTTGCTATGACACTAGCGGCTGTACAGGCTCCGATAAGCAAAACCGCCCCCAACGGATAAACCAAACACTAGGCCCCAAGTTTTATGATCTTACCGGACACAATGGCCTGAATTTTGCACTCGTCAGGCGCACGACAATACTGCAAACAATGTCCTTGCAACACCACCAAGTACCTGAAAGCGTACCTCATAAAAAAACCAGTCCCCAGATATCTCTTTTGATTTTATTCCCCCCACGGAGATTTCATCCCGCCCTAGACCGAGGTTTGAGCTAACATGCAAAGGCCGCCTGGCCGATTGGCCCGTCCGCCAACTGTAAAAAGTGGACGGGCCACGGAAAAAAATCGCTTACTGTTGCCCCCTTAATGGGCTTCATTGCCCCTCTTAATTGTCGGGTCCGACTGCCGCATGCGCCCCCACCCGGACCGAAATACCGCTCGAGCGCGCGACGTCACCTCTCGCGCTACTTCGCGCCCGCCTGTGGGGTGTAAAATTCTGGCCAATAACTTGATTCAGCGACATCGACACGACACAGCTGTGTCCAGTTCCAGGAATCAATTCAAAATAACATTTCCTGGAGGTTGAACAGGAACCCTCCTCCGAACACGTGGTCCTTTCACCAAATATCGGATTGCTCCTTAAGGGTGGTCTACGGTTTGAACAAATGAACTTCTTTCACGGTACTCTTGATTGCACGACCCCAAAACTCTTGTTAAATATCTCCACCCAAACTTGAATCTTCAGGTTCGTTAGGTCCATTAGATTGACTCCAAATCTGTCCTGAACCTTGCAAATCTCACTCGGGGATTGTGGTAATATCACTTTAATATTTTAGGGATACCCTTACTTGCTCACTTACTCTTAGAATTTTTACATTTGTAACCAAGTGAAGTAGTTTCTGGATTCTCTTACAGAAATTGGAACTAGTAATCTATTCTTTCCAATATTTATTTAGCTTTGTGAATTATACTCTTTGTATAATCACCACATCGCAAGCTTTCTTCTTATAATAAATTCAGTCGTCTGGTGGTACAGAACTTGAGTGCGGCTGAATAAAGAGACATGTCGAAGCTTTTCGTCTTGCACTCATCAGGACACTTCGCGAGAATAAGGGGAAAACAACAATTTATACTGCATGTGAAGGCAGTGCTGATTGGTTGGCAAGTGGACTCTGATTGGTAGTGGCGTTGCCATGGAGAATGCACCGGCGATGGTGACTGACAGTTAACTGCCAAGGGTTGTTTTAAATTTAAACCAGGCAGCTTGACCCTGATTGGTCAAGGCATTGCCCTGAGGAATGAGTCAGCGAATGGCTGTCACTTATTTTGAGTCCACTTGCCAACCAATCAGCACTCTCTTCACATACAGTATAAATTGTTGTTTTCCCTTTATTCTTGCAAAGTGTCCTGACGAGTGCAAGACGAAAAGCTCCGGCATGTCTCTTTTTTTTCAGCTATAATAAATTTGTGCGATCTTGCTGTGTGAAAATTGGCTGCTGTGTTCCAACACTACAACAGAGATTAGGCTTCAAAAGTACTTAATGGTCTGAAAATCCCTTTAAGACATCCTGTGGTTGTGAAAAGTGCCACATAAATGAAAATAATAAGATACAGGAGCAGGAATAGGACATTCAGCCCATCGAGCCTTCTCCACCATTCAATAAGATCATGGCTGACCTGATTGTGGTCTTAACTCCACTTTCCTGTCTGTCCCCCATAACCCTTGACTCCTTTGTCAATCAAAAATCTGTCTAACTCATCCTTGAATATATCCAATGACCCACCCTCCACTGCTGCCTGGGTGAGAGAAATCTAAACACTAACGACCCTCTGTGAGAAGGAATTCCTCCTCATCTCCTTCTTAAATGGGAGACCCCTTATCTTTGAAACTGTGTCCCCTGGTTCTAGATTCCCTCATGAGGGGAAACATCCTCTCAGCATCTACCCTGTCGCGCCCCCTCAGAATCTTATGTGTTTCAATAAGATCGCTGTTCATTCTTCTAAACTCCAATGAGTATCGGCCTCAACCTTTTCCTCAGAAGAAACCCCTCTCCATCCCAGGAATCAGCCGAGTGAATCTTCTCTGAACAGCTTCCAATATAAGAAAATCCCTCCTTAAGTAAGGAGGCCAAAACTGTTCACAGTACTGTTCACAGCCATGGTCTCACCAATGCCCTGCAGAGTTGTAGCAAGTAGCAAGTTCCAAACCCATGACCACTACCACCTAGAAGCACAAAGGCAGCAGACAGATGGGAACACCACCATCTGCAAGTTCCCCTCCAAGCCACACACCATCCTGACTTGGAACTATATCGCCGTTCCTTCACTGTGGCTGGGTCATAACAGTGACCTGGCTCAAAGAAGGGCAGGACTGGGTGTTAAATATTCCTGGGTACAAGGTGTTTCGGATGGACAGGAAAGGAAGAAAAGTGGGTGGGTGGGGGGTGGGTGGGAGTGGCAATATTGATTAAAGATGGCATTACAGTACTGGAGAGAGAGGATGTTCAGAGGGGTCAAGGATGGAACCACTCTGGCTTGAGGTAAGGAATGAAAAAAGGTGCAATAACATTGATCGGCTTAGTATGTAGACCACCAACCAGCGGAAGGGATGTGGAGGAACAAATTTGCAAAGAAATTACAGAGAGGTGCAAAAATGATAGAACAATTATAATGGAGGACTTCAATTATCCAAATATAGACTGGGATAGGAATAGTGCAAAAGGGGCAAGAGGGGCAAGAGTTCCTGAAATGCGTTCAAGATAATTTTCTGCAGCAGTATGCTTCCGGTCCAACAAGAAGACATGAAATTTTGGACCTGGTTCAGAGGAATGAGTTGGTCCAAGTGGATCAAATATCAGTGGGAGAGCCTCTAGGGAACAGTGACCATTGTGTCATAAGGTTTAGGTTAATTATGGAAAAGGACAGGGAACAATCCAGAGCAGGGATAATTAATTGGGGGAAAGCCAACTTCGATGGGATGGGAATGCATCTGAGTTGAGTGAGTTGGAAGCAAATGGACAATGGTTGAACAATGGGCCACCTTCAAAGAAAAAAGTATTGCAGGAAATGTCAGGGTATATTCCCTTGAAGGGGAAAGGTAGGACAAATAAAGCCAGAGTGCCCTGGATGATGAGAGAGATAGAGGTGAAGGTGAAAAGGTAGAAGTGTGCGTATGACAGATGTCAGGTAGAAAATACAATGGAGAATCAGGCTGAATATAGAAGGACCAGAGGGGAAGTGAAGAAATGAAGAAAATCAAGGAGAGAGCATGAATAGAGGCTGGCAGTGAACATAAAAGGGAATCCTAAGGTCTTCTATAAAATAATAAAAGGGTGGTAAAAGAAATAGCAGGGCCAATTAGGGACAAAAAAAGGGACTTCATGTGGAGGCTGGAGAAGTGGCAGAGGTGTTGGACAAGTACTTTGCATCTGTCCTTACAAAGGAAGGGGATACTACCCAGGCCGAGGTGAGAGAGGAGGTAACTGGTACACTAGAAGAACTTAGAATTGAGAGGAAGGAGGTGTTAGAAAGACTACCTTTACTTAAAATAGGTAAGGTGCCGGGGCCAGATGAGATGCATCCAAGGAAACTTTGGGAAGTGTGAGTGGAAATTGGGGTAAATAATGAGAAACTGACCCACTCAAGAGAGCATCAAGAACTAGAGGGCACAGATTCAAAATAATTGGCAAAAGGAGTAAGAGTGATGTGAGGAAAATAATTTTCACCCAGAGGGTGGTTGGAGTCTGGAACAAACTTCCTGAGAGGGTGGTGGAGGCAGGTTTGATCAAGGCTATTCAGAAGGGAATTGGAGTGCTAGCTGAAAAGATAGATTGTGCAAGGTTACGGGGATAAGGCGGGGGAGTGGGACTAGGTGGAATGCTCTTTCAGGGAGCCAGTACAGACTCGATGGGCTGAATGGCCTCCTCCTGCACTGTAAAGATACTGTGATACCGTAATAACCCTGGAACTCCCTCCCTAACAGCGCCGTGGGTGCACCTACACCACAGGAGGTGTCAGCTGTGGCTCAGTTCATAGCACCCTCGCACTTTGAGTCAGAAGGTTGTGGGTTCGCGTCCCACTCCCAGAAAAAAAGTCAAGAACTGTGAATGTACTCGAAAGAGTTACACCAACAGGGACTGCAGCGGCTCAAGGAGGTGGCTCACCCACCACCTTCTCGAGAGGGGGGCAATTAAGGGGGTGGGCAAACACATCCACATCCCATGAACGAATAAACCACACAAAAAAAAATCCCTTTACAGTTTGGCCTGGAATATTCTCCTTTGCAAACCTGCCAAGCTTGTGATCACTTGTCCCTAATGTGTGATGGGATTTAATCTGGTCTGTGAGCCTCTCATTCTTCAAAACCCCACTTTGTGATTTATTCCCCACCCTCAGGGTTTTGCTGCTGGAACTGTGCAGTGGAAACTGGAACCTGAGAGGGAGAGGGGGGGGGAGAGAGAGAGGGAGGTTGGGGGGGTGGTCTGGACCATCCCGCTGCTCAGTTGTGTGGGACCTGATCAGGCAGGAACTGCCCTGCGTTCCCCTACTTGGGCAGCCTGAGTCAGGCTGGGCGAGAGCTGCTGCGTTATATAAGGGGCTCCCAGAGCTGCGAGCTCCCTGGTCATTCCAGCGGAAGGTGTGAGAGGATCGTGAGGGGGAACAGAGCCAGTGACCTCAGCAAACTCTGCTCATACCAGGGGTGAGTAACGGCGGAGGCACGGCTCCGACCCTTGCAATTCCCGAATGCAAAAGAGCCAACATGTCTCTTTTTGTTTCCCCCCACCCTCTTAAAAGAAGGAAACAACATTGCCTCTTGAGTTTTACAGTGAACTTGCACAGGGGACACAGGGAAAACTTGCGCTCAGACTTTAAAGTTAGGGGATTTTGGCCAGTACAATATTTCAGCAGGAAACTAATAACTTTAAAACTACTTTTCCTGCTATAATTTGAACAAGAATTAAGTTGCATTGATTAATGCAAAATTCCGAATGCAAATTTTAAAAGAGAAACATTCTACTTTTAAATAAACTGCATTGAAAGTCTCTCTATATAACATATATATATATATTGCAAAATATAAATCCCCATTCCGCGATCAGATTAATTCTCAAATTTAATCCATATTTGATTTACTCTTTCTATTTGATATATTTCAAAATATATATAGCAAAATATATATTGCAAAGTTCCTATTCTGCGATTAGATTAATTCCCAATTTTAATCCATATTTGATTTACCCTTTCTATTTGATATATTTCAATATATATACAGCAAAATATATATTGCAAAGTTCCTATTCTGCGATTAGATTAATTTCCAATTTTAATCCATATTTGATTTACCCTTTCTATTTGATATATTTCAATATATATACAGCAAAATATATATTGCAAAGTTCCTATTCTGCGATTAGATTAATTTCCAATTTTAATCCATATTTGATTTACCCTTTCTATTTGATAATATATTTCTAAATATATATATATAGCAAAATATATTTTGCAAACAATTTCTACTCCGTGATCAGAATAATTCCCAATTTTAATTTATCTTCGATTTAAATGCTTTCTGTTTGCATTTTCACCGCTGTTTATTTCTAAACGCGGTTCGTTCCGACCAGGGCTCCAAACCCACAGGCAGGTATTTTTACACTTGAGTTCTCGCTCCGACGCTCAGTGCCCATCCGCCGGAGTTTCCGGCGCTTGAGTCTCCCCGGGCAACTTTTCTCTCTCCACCCCACCGATTTGATATGTTCCAACTCGCCAGGCGATTTGGGAGCAGCCCACTCGCCCTCAGAGTCATAGGAAACGGTAGGGACCCCCAAATCTTACAAGAGGGGCATTGCAGCCCGGGATGTTGCAAGTTGCGCTCGTTCTTTTCCGAGATGCGACGATATTTCGATATTTTCCTGGTCTTTCTCGAGTCAGGGGCATCGGTTCCAGCTAACTGACTACAGAGAATGAAGCTTTTAGTTTGGTTGGCGCTGTGAAGATTTGCAAAGCTTATATTTTACACTTGTACCTGTCTGAGTTCCAGATTGGATCCACCTGAGTGGAAACTGGTTTGAACCGATTGTCCAACATTGGGGGGAGGACTTGAGCTGCTCTGAGATCAGAGATGCATTAAAGGCGAAATATTGTCTGGAGTGAGTGGGGCTCTTGGTGACCGGGGCACAGTGTAGGACAGCGACTGTGAACCTTCACAAAACACTGGTTCAACCCCAACTAGAGGGTTGTCTAGTTCTGGGCACCCCACTTTAGGAAGGGTGTAAAGGCTTTAGAGACAGTGCGGAGAAGGGTCTCGGGGATCGAGGAGGGTCTCGGGGTCGAGGAGGGTCTCGGGGTCGAGGAGGGTCTCGGGATCGAGGAGGGTCTCGGGGTCGAGGAGGGTCTTGGGGGTCGAGGAGGGTCTCGGGGATCGAGGAGGGTCTCGGGGATCGAGGAGGGTGTCGGGGCCGAGGAGGGTCTCGGGGTCAAGGAGGGTCTCGGGATCGAGGAGGATCTTGGGGGTTTAGGAGGGTCTCAGGGGTTGAAGAATATTAAGTGCCACAGACAGACTGGAGAAGTTGGGGCTGTTGTCCCTGGAGGAGAGAAGGTCGAGGGGAGATTTGATAGAGGTGTCCAAAATCACGAGGGCTCTGGACAGAGTCGATTGGGAGAAACTGTTCCCATTGGTGGAAGGATCGAGAACCAGCAGCGGGCACAGGTTGAGGGTAACTGGCAAAAGGAGCAATGGAGACGCGAGGAAAATACTACTTCACCCAGCGAGTGGTTAGGATCTGGAATGCGCTGCCTGAGAGTGTGGCGGGGGGAGCATGTTCAATCGAGGCTTTCAAGAGGGAATCGGATAATTATCTGCAGAGAGATAAATTGCAGGGCAAGGACGGATGAGTGGGACCGGCTGAGTTACTCTAACAGAGAGCCGGATGGGCTGAATGGCCTCCTGCACCTGTAAATGTTCTCTGATTTTAGTTAGGCTGTGCCCCCTGGCTTTGCTGCATGTGTAAGGTGATAGCAGGGCAGCTATCTCGGACCTTGACGAATGACAGAACCGACAGTCCATCTCCTTAACCCCTGGAATTTAACGATCAAGAAAGAAAGCAGACGGGCCAACATCATTGCAGCGGGCTTTTCAGTTACCATCTCGTCGTTGCTCGTGGGATCTTGCTGTGCGCACATTGGCTGCTGCATCTCCCACGTTACAACAGTAACGACACATGAAAATCGCTCTGCTGAAGCAGTGAAAATGCCCCACGAATGTAAACCCCTTTATAGCCGGGCTGCCACACCGTGTAGCAGCGATGTGCTCCCTCTGATGGGCACAAGTGCAATTACAACGTGTGCCTTGTTCAGCGCCAGGTTTTCGTTAGCTCAGTGGGAACCGCTCCTGCCTGATTCCGAGATCTGGAAGGGGGGGGGAAATTCCAGAACTCCGGCTTGGAATTCTGTGTTGCCATCCGGAGGGGGCACTCAAGCCTGGCGGGGCTTTGGGGAGCCCATCGCGACCCTCCTATTGCCGAGGACTCACACCCTGGATCAGCGGGAAGGGAGATGGTTACAGTCGACGAGAGGAATGCCCATGTCATGTTTTGTTCCAGAACTCTGCTGCCCATATCTTGAGCCCCGTTCCCCTCTCACCCCCCTGTACTCACTGACCTACAGGCTCCTGGTCAAGCAACATCTTGATTTTAAAATTCTCGTCCTTTGTTTTCAAATCCCTCCACGGCCTTGCTCCCTCCCCATCCCTGTAATCCCCTCCAGCCCCACAACCCCGCTCTGCGCTCCTCTAATTCTGGCCTCTTGTGCATCCCCGATTTTAATCGCTCCACCATTGGCGGCCGTGCCTTTAGCTGCCTGGGCCCTAAGTAGTGGCTCACCACGACTTTCTCAAGGGCAATTAGGGACGGGCAATAAATGCTGGCCCAGCCAGCCATGTCCGCATCCCGTAAATTAATTTTAAAAAATGCTCTGGAACCCCCTCCCTACACCTCTCGGCCTCTCTACCTCGCGTTCCTCCTTTAAGACGCTCCTTAAACCCTACCTCTCTGACCAAGCTTTTGGTCACCTGACCTAATATCTCCTCCTGTGGCTTGGTGTCATACTTTGTTTTATAATGCTCTTGTGAAGCGCTTTGGATGCTATATAATGTTAAAGGCGCTATATAAACATAAGTTGCAGTTGTTGATCGAGCCGTGACTCCTTCCGGTGTTCTGCAGAGGTAGGGGATGGTGATGGAGGAAGAATAGACCTGGGTAACTGCGGAGAAGATCATTTGGAAGGACAACAAACTTCAGAAATGCAAGCAAGAGATTAGCCAGTTAAATGACAAACTTCATTATTCACACAGTTCACGCACTGATAATTAGCCTCGATAGCAGTTTCTAAAGGAAACTATTTTTCCCTGCCCTCAAAATACTCTCGGCTGATTCGATGACCGAAATGGGTTAATCATATTTATTAACGGACGGTGCCATTGCTTAGATTAAAGCCGCAGTTCACAGTCATAGTGTTGTGAACCTTAAATGTAATTGTGAACTGAAATATTTTAGCTTGCCAGGGGTAGGTGCCAATGTGGGCCCAGTGGGTGGCACTCTTATCTGTGAGTCAGAGGGTTGTGGGTTCAAGTCCCACTCCAGGACTTTAGCACAAATTCAAAGTTGGCACCCAACGCAGTAGTGAGAGAGTGCTGCACTGCCAAAGGTGAGATGTTAAACAAAGGTGCCATCTGCTCTCTTGGCTGGATGTAGAATGGTGTTCTTGAAGAAGAGCAGAGGAGTTCTCCCTGGCGTCTGAGCCATGAATTATCTGTCAGTCAACGTCACAAGAGCAGATTGTCTGCTCGTTAACACACTCTGGTTTGTGGGAGCTTGCTGTGCACAAATTGGCCCTCATGTTTCCAGCAGCGAGTGCACTTCCAAAACGTGCTCGTCCAAAGTGCTAGCGAGGGCGCGAGGGAGCCTTTTCCTACTGGGCAGGTTGTTGTGATCTGGAAGGTGCTGTATGAAAGGGCGGGAGAGGTAGATTCAATAGGAACTTTCAAAATGGAATTGGATAAATGCAATACTTGGCTGGAAAAAAAGGGTTTAGAGGGCTGTGGGGAAGGAGATGGTGTTTTGTGATTCAGTGAATCGCTCCTGCTTCACTTTTCTATTCTGCTCTCTGCCCAACCCAGGTAATAGATTCAAGTCGATCTCCGTGCATTTGGTGAGGGGATCAGGGGCTCTAATCTCAATTAAAACAGTAAGATGTTAGTGAGAACTTATTTCTCAATTAACAGTGAAGAGAGAACCTATTATTTGCAGCATCAAATGAGCTGAGGGACCTGAGGGACCTCCTGCACCAGTTTTGATCACTTGAGAGAGGAACTTGCCAAATTTTGTTTAGAGGCAAGCGCTTTTGTCCACTTTTTCACCCTCCCGGGATGTTTCGATGGGGAGGGCCTAGATTCTGTGGGACAGGCTGGAGACACCAGAGGGTCTTTACCCATCCGTCATTGAGAACATAGGAGGCCATTCAGCCCTTCCAGCCTGTTCCATTCAGGGCAATCACGACCGATTTGTATCCTAACTCCACTTACCCACCTTGGCTTCCTATCCTTTAGTACAAAGCAAAAAAAAAATCCATCAATCTCAGATTAAGGTAGCATCTGTTACCGTATTTGCTGGAGCAAAGATGCACTTTTTGTCTGGAGGAAGGTCGCCTATAATTGCTGTGCGTCTTATAGTCCGAAGGTTATGCTCAATACATTTTGAAATCCTGGTGCATCTACGGTCTGGAAAGTACAATACTTTTTGAGGAACATGACACTACAATCCTTTGCCTGAATAAATGTCCCCTAACATTGCTCCTGGAGAGTCTGGCTCTCATTTAAAGGTTACGTTCCCTTGTCCTACACTCCCGGAACAGAGGAAAACATTTCTGTCCAAGTACACCAGCAATTCTTTACAAAACTCTGAAGAATTTCAGTCAACTTACCCCCTTAACCACCTATCTTTCATGGAAAACAAGTCTAGCTTCTATAATCTCTACTCAGGTTTGAACCCTTGGATGTGACTCTGCCTTTTCTCCAAGGCCAGTATCTCCTTTCTAAGGTGAATCAGCAAAAGTTAGTGAATTACAAGAAGTTGGTATGCAGATGCAGCAAGTGATCAGGAAGGCAAATGGAATGTTGGCATTTATTGCAAGGGGACATTAGTTAGACCTCAGCTGGAGTATTATGTACAGTCCTGGGCGCCACACTATAGGAAGGATGTGAACTCATGGGAGAGAATGCAGAAGAGGTTTACAAGAATGGTTCCAGCGATGAGAAACTTCAGTTACAAAGATAGATCGGAGAGGTTGGGACTGTTCTCCTTGGAGACGAAAAGGCTGAGAGGAGATTTGATAGAGGCGTTCAAAATCATGAGGGGGCTGGACGGAGTAGATAGGGAAAAGCTGTTCCTGCTCATGAATGGATGGAGAACGAGAGGGCACAGATTTAAAGTGATTTGCAAAAGAAGCAAATGTGACGTGAAAAAAAAACATTTTCACACAGCGAGTGGTTCAGGTCTGGAATGAGCTGCCTGGAAGTGTGGTGGAGGCAGGTTCAATCGAGGCATTCCAGAGGACATTAGATGGTTGTTTGAATAGAAACAATGTGCAAGAGTACAGGGAAAAGGCAGGAGAATGGCACTAGGTCATGATACTCATTTAAAGAGCTGGTGCAGACATGGTGGGCCAATTGGCCTCTTCCTGTGCTGTAACGATTCTGTGAATTGGGGGTTGAAATTAGGGGTCTCACATTTAAGACGGAGGTGAGGAGGGTCATTAGTCTGTGGAATTCTCTTCCCCAGAGAGCAGTGGAGGCTGGGTCATTGAACATATTCAGGGTTGAGTTAGGCATATTGACCAACAAGAGGCAGGCAGGAAAGTGAAGCCATGATCTTATTGAATGGTGGAGCAGGTTCTGGTCGCCACATTACCAGAAGGATATGGAGGCGTTGGAGAGGGTGCAGAGGAGGTTTACCAGGATGCTGCCTGGTCTGGAGGTTATTAGCTATGAGGAGAGGTTGGAGAAACTTGGATTGTTCTCGCTAGAGCGACGGAGATTGAGGGAGGACTTGATAGAAGTTTACAAAATTATGAGTGGCATGGACAGAGTAGATAGTCAGAAGCTTTTTCCCAGGGTGGAAGAGTCAATTACTAGGGGACATAGGTTTAAGGTGAGAGGAGAAAACTATAAAGGCGATGTGCGGGGCAAGTAGTGAGTGTCTGGAATTCGCTGCCAGAGGAGGTGGTGGAAGCAGGTACGATAGTGGTGTTTAAGAGGCAGCTTGACAAATACATGAATAGGATGGGAATAGAGGGATACGCACCCCGGAAGTGCAAAATGTTTTAGTTGACGGGCAATATGATCGGCGCAGGCTTGGAGGGCCGAAGGGCCTGTTCCTGTGCTGTACTTTTCTTTGTTCTTTGTTCAAGGGGCTGAGTAGCCTATTCCTAATTCTTGTGCGGCACCCAGAACTGTAGAGGGTGTGTTTATTGGTTGTGTGACTTGGTGAACTGATTGCACAATTCTCGTTGTTTACTGTCTTTCAGGACTCGGTAAATTTGCAGTCATGCCTTTCGGTAACACTCACAACAAATGGAAGCTGCATTACTCAGCAGAGCAGGAGTTTCCTGACCTCAAGCATCATAACAACCACATGGCCAAGGCTTTGACACTTGACATCTACAAGCATCTCCGAGACAAGGAAACCCCCAGTGGGTTCACCCTTGACGATGTGATCCAGACAGGCGTGGACAACCCAGGTGAGAGGAAAGGGTAAAGGAGACTCGGTGAGCTGCTGCAGTGCATCTTGTAGACGGTACACACACTGCTGCCACTGTGTGACGGTGGTGGAGGGAATGAATGTTTAAGGTGGTGGATGGGGTGCCAGTCAAGCGGGGCTGCTTTGTCCTGGGTGGTGTCGAGCTTCTTGAGTGTCGTGGGAGCTGCACTCATCCAGGCAAGTGGGGAGTATTCCATCACACTCCTGACTTGTAGATGGTGGACAGGCTTTGGGGAGTCAGGAGGTGAGTTACTCTCCACAGAATTTCCAGCCTCTGAACTGTTCTTGCAGCCCAACTACTTATATGGCTGATTCAGTTCAGTTGCTGGTCAATGGTAACCTCACAGATGTTGATGGGGTGATAGAGGGGAAGGGTTCCATGATGGCAATGTTGTTGAATGTCAAGGGGGGATGGTTAGATTCTCTGCTTTTGGAGATGGTCGTTGCCTGGCACTAGCGTGGCACGATGTTACTTGATGGCTATGTGTTAACCGGGATGAGGGGAATGTCCTCAGAGGAGAGATTGAGTGGACTAGGTTTATGTTCCTTAGAGATTAGAAGATTGAGAGGTGATCTCATTGAAACATATCAATTTCTTAAGGGACTTGACAGGGTAGATGCTGAGAGGGTAGATTCCCTGGCTGGGGAATCTAGGACACAAGTCGGGGGCAGAGTCTGAGAATAAGGGGGTGGCCATTTTGGACTGAGACGAGGAGAAATTTCTTCACTCAGAGGATTGTGAATCTTTGGAATTCTCTACCCCAGAGAGTTGCGGTTGCATAATCCTTGAGTATATTCAAAACCGAGGTCGATTCTTGGATACCAAGGGAATTAGGGGTTTACGAGGATGGTGTGGGGCTTTGGAATTGAGGCAGATCAGCCATTGAATGGTGGAGCAGGCTCGAGGGGCTGAATGGCCTACTGCTCCTATTTCCCATGTTCTTATATCACAAGGCAATAACGTACGGTTCTGAGCTCTGCATATTCTGTTGTATCCACCTGACCACCACCCTGTGCCATTGATATGCTTATAATAATGGAGTTTTGTTGGTGCCTCTCAGGTCATCCCTTTATCATGACGGTGGGCTGTGTTGCTGGTGATGAGGAGTCGTACGAGGTCTTCAAGGAGCTGTTTGATCCCATCATTCAGGATCGTCATGGTGGCTACAAACCAACGGATAAACACAAGACTGACCTGAACCATGAGAACCTGAAGGTTTGTGATTGGCTGTAGGCAGACTAACTCTGTCTCTTCCTTTATCATTGGGAGGGAAAAGGGCCATGAATCTGTTGACCAGGACAGAGGCAAGGCTGAACAGTAAATTAACTAAATCTGATATTGGTGGCTAATTGCCACCAGGCCTTGGCTTTGAGAGTCTGAAGACTTAGATATATTGAATTTTTCAGCACAAGAGGCCATTCATCCCAACAGGTCTACGTTGGCGTTTATGCTCCACATGACCTCTACTATCTAGAAGGACAAGGGCAGCAGACGCATGGGGAACACCGCCACCTGCGAGTTCCCCTCCAAGTCACTCACCATCCTAACTTGGAAATATATCGGCCGTTCCTTCACTGTCGCTGGGTCAAAATCCTGGAGCTCCCTCCCTAACAGCGCTGTGGGTGTACCTACACCACATGGGCTGCAGCGGTTCAAGAAGGCGGCTCACCACCACCTTCTCAAGGGGCAATTAGGGATGGGCAACAAATGCTGGCCCAGCCAGCGACACCCATAACCTGTGAAAGAATTTTTAAAAATGAGCCACCTTAGATTATCTCAGGTTAGCAGCAAAACCGAATGGCCTCCTGTCGTCCTATATTGTAGAGTCATTGGATGTTACAGCACAGTGGGAGGCCATTTGGCCCATCTTGTCTGTGCCGGCCAATTAGTCCAAGAATCGCCTCTAGATTTGCTATAAAGGCCATGATGGCCTTCCAAAATCTGTTGGTGCCCAGTGTTGGCCTCAGTAACTGAGCTCGAGCCTAACCAGTGTTTTATAAAAGTTTAGGGTGGTGATCGTGGCATAGTGCTAACGTTGCTGGGCTAGTAATCCAGTAACTCAGGCGAATCCCCTGGGGAAACGTGGGTTGAAATCCCACCACGGCAGCCGGTAGAATTTGAATTCAGTTGATTAATCTGGCATGTGAAGCTAGCCTCAGTCACGGTGACCACGAGAACTATCATCGATTGTTGTAAAAAAAACACCCATCTGGTTCACTAATGCCCCTTTAGGGAAGGAAATCTGCTGCCCTTACCCGGTCTGGCCTACATGTGACTCCAGACCCCACAGCCATGTGGTTGAGTCTTAACTGCCCCTCTGAAATGGCCGGGCAAGACACTCAGTTCAAGGGGCAATTAGGGATGGGCAACACATGCTGGTCTTGCCCACATCCCATGAAAGAGAATAAAAAACCCTCCCTTGCTTTTGTGCTCTGCGCCTGTATTTATGATGCCCAGGACCTCGGGTACTTTTAACAGAATGATATTGTTCCCCCTTGGCTGACCCAGTCTCCTTCGACATTGTGCAGGGTGGTGATGACCTTGACCCCAACTATGTGCTGAGCAGCCGCGTGCGGACTGGCCGCAGCGTCAAGGGGATTGCCCTGCCACCGCACTGCAGCCGTGGGGAGCGTCGCCTCATCGAGAAGCTTTGCATCGAAGGTAGGTCAGTCACTGCTGAGGGGGAGCTGAACCCAGCTGGGGGCAGGGAGGGGCAGTTGGACCATCGCTCACCTTCCTCCTTCCGTCCAAAGCAAAACCTCGTCCATTTTAGCTGCCGCACAGGGACTGTCATCCTTCGAGTCAATCGTTTCTCCCATGCTCTTGCCCTCCAGCACTGAGAACAAACATACGAACATAAGAAATAGGGGCAGGAGTAGGCCACTCGGCCCCTCGAGCCTGCTCCGCCATTCAATAAGATCATGGCTGATCTGTTTGTGTTTCGATTTCCACATTCCCATCTAACCCCGATAACCTTTGATTCCCTCGCCTAACAAGAATCTATCTACCTCCGCCTTAAAAATATTCAATCACCCCGCCTCCACCACCTTCTGAGGCAGAGAGTTCCAAAGTCGCACAACCCTCTGAGGGAAAAAAATTCTCCTCATCTCTGTCCTAAAAGGGCAACCCCTAATTTTAACACAGTGCCCCCCTAGTTCTGGACTCACCCACAAGGGGAAACATCCTTTCCACGTCCACCTTGTCAAGGCCGTTCAGGATCTTGTAAACTTCAATCAAATCACCCCTCCCTCTTCTAAACTCCAGTGGAAACAAGCCCAGTCTGTCCAACCTTTCCTCATAAGACAACCCACTCATTCCAGGTATCAATCTAGTAAACCTCCTCTGAACCGCCTCCAATGCATTTACATCCTTCCCTAAATAAGGGAACCAAAACTGCACACAGTATTCGAGGTGCGGTCTCACCAGTGCCCTGTATAACTGAAGCATAACATCCTTACTTTTATGTTCAATCCCTCTTGTAATAAAGGATAACATTCCATTAGCCTTCTTAATTACTCACTGTACCTGAATACTAACTCCTTGTGACTCATGCACGAGAACACCTAGATCCCTCTGCACCTCAGAATTATACAACCATTCTCCATTTAAATAATACTCTGCTTTTTTATTCTTCCTGCCAAAGTGAAAAACTTCACATTTTCCCACATTAAACTCCATTTGCCAGATCTTTGCCCAATCACTCAACCTATCTATATCCGCCTGCAATCTCCTCATGTCCTCTTCACAACTACTTTCCTACCTATCTTTATGTCATCTGCAAATTTAGCTCCCATGTCTTCACTCCCCTCATCTAAGTTATTAATGTAAATTGTAAAAAGTTGAGGCCCCAGCACAGGCCCCTGTGGGACTCTACTGGTCACATCCTGCCAATCCGAAAAAGACCCATTTATGCATACTCTCTGTTTTCTGCCAGCCAGCCCATCTTCTGTCCAGGCTAATACGTTAACCCTACATCTTGCGCTTTTATTTTCCGTAACATCCTTTGATGTGGCACCTTATCAAATGCCTTCTGGAAATCCAAGTACAGCACGTCTACAGGTTCCCCTTTATCCACAGTGCATGTTACTCCGTCAAAGAACTCCAATAAATTGGTTGAACATGATTTCCCCTTCACGAAACCATGCTGACTGTTCCTGATTACCTTGAGTTTCTCCAAGTGCCCAGCTATAGCCTGCTTAATGATCGATTCGAACACCTTCCTCAAGACATACGTCAAGCTGACTGGCCTACAGTTTCCTGTTTTCTGCCTCTCTCCCTTCCTGAATAGAGGGGTTATATTTGCTACTTTCCAGCCTAATGGAACCTTTCCAGAATCTATGGAATTTTGGAAAATGAACACCAATGCATCTACTAGCAGGACAAGGGCAGTGCGTATATGGGAACACCATCGTCTCTAAGACCCCTGCACGCCGTCCTGACTTGGAAATATATCGCCGTTCCTTCACTGTCGTTTGGCCAAAATCCTGGAACCCCCTCTTTAACAGCACTGTGGGTGTACCTACACCACATGGACTGCAGTGGTTTAAGGAGGCAGCTCACCACCACTTCTCAAGGGCAATTAGGGATGGGCATTATTGTGTAAGTTGCATTGATTGACCAGCAATGATAAATAAATGGAAACTTTGACTGCTTACCTTACCTTTGGTGCTGGTGTAGTGCATTGTGAGAATCTCAAACCACTAATTAAGCTTCTGAGTACAGAACTTGAATCTTACTAAACAGAGAGGCATGTTGCCAAAGATTTTTGTCTTGCACTCATCAGGACAAACACAAGAATACCAAATTTCAAACGATCAGCTGATTCACGCTGCCACTATGCAGCGGCTACGTGAGTGGTATTTTCCACTAACAGGATACTGCCGTCAGTCCAGAAAGATGTTCTGCCTGCCACACAATTGAACTATGTTGTGCGTGAATTTCAGTGCCGGTGTGATGCCAGCTATGTAGACTGAGCATCCCAACAATTGGCTGATCAGATCAAATGGCATGCTCTTTTGGTTGCTCGTGATAGGCAGAGTACAGACTGCACTCAACCAGCTGGCGCTTGCAAAACCCAAAACAAAACGTCTACTGTTAGTTGTGATTCTGCAATTGGGCAGCACTTGCTGAACAATCCTGAGTGCGCTAATAGCTACACTAACAACCAATTAAATATAATCAGTCAAGTTCATAACATGGATCACTTACCCTTGTTAGATGTGACACACATTCATGGGAAGGGATCCGTTCTCTGCAAACGAAAGGAATACATTCAAGCCTTGCACCTTTTTTTTTTACCTGGGAGCTTGGGGCACCTATAGGTCCTGTTGCTTTCTCCATGGCAACACCTCAGTCAATCAGAGTCAACTTGCCAACCAATCAGCTTCCTTTTATCCTGCACTATAAATTGTTGTGACTGTTTGAAATTTGGTATTCTTGTGTTTGTCCTGCTGAGTGCAAGACGAAAAGCTTCAGCAACATGTCTCTCTTCTTAGCAAGGCTAGGCTTCTGTTTGTGAAATATTGACCTGCTAGCCGCTTGTGCAGATATTTTAATGTCTGATTCTCTTTGGCAGCTCTCAACAGTCTGACTGGTGAACTGAAGGGCAAGTATTACCCTCTGTCCAGTATGTCTGATGCAGAGCAGCAACAGCTGATTGATGACCACTTCCTGTTTGATAAGCCAGTCTCCCCCCTGCTCCTTGCTTCTGGTATGGCCCGTGACTGGCCTGATGGTAGAGGAATTTGGTAAGTAAAAGCAGATATATTCCACTAGAAAACAGTACATTGAGCCTACAACACGGAACAAGGCCATTAGCCCAATGGGTCCGTACCATTGTTTATACTCCACATGTGTCAAGATCCTGGAACTCCCTCCCTAACAGCACCGTGGGTGTACCTACCCCACACGGACTGCAGCGGTTCAAGAAGGCAGCTCACCACCACCTTCTCAAGGGGCAATTAGGGATGGGCAATAAATGCTGGCCCAGCCAGCGAAGCCCACATCCCGTTAAATGAATTTTAAAAAAGTGTCTTCCCTCTCTACTTCATCTAACTCTGCCTACATGTCCTTCTGTTCCTTACTCCCTCATGTGTTTATCCAGCTTCCCCTCAAATGCATCTTTGCTTTCCACCTCAACCACTCCCTGTGGGATCGAGTTCCACATTCTCCCCGCTCTCTGGGTAAAGAAGTTTCTCCCGAATTCCCCATTGGATTTATTATGGACCATTACATTAATGGCCCCTAGTTCTGGGCAAGTGGAAACATCTTCTCTACCTCGCCCCGATCAAACCATCCAGAATCTGAAAGGCTGCTACAGGTAAAGCCACAAGCTCCTCTTTTCTAGAGAGAGGAGGCCCAGCCTGTTTGATCTTAACTGATAGTAATGCTTTTGGGATTCTTTGCATTAGGACAACCACATAAAAGTTGTTCTGGATATGGTTCATGGTCTGGACTCTGAGCCCCCTCTCCCTCCCAGCCACGTTTCCCTCCCCTCCACCCCCCCTACCCACCAACACCCCCATACTGTGGGCACCCAATACAAGTCATTTTGGGTGCGAGCCATTATTGGCCACTGTAGGTGCCTGCCATTGCTCAGGCATTGAGCTTGTTGGGCTTGGAGAGGAACATTCAAACTGAGAGGGAGGAGGTGTAGAGACGGGAGTTTGAAAGGGCAGAAAGAGTGGACAAAGAGCAGAATAGAGGAAGGCTAGAAATTGGGCTTCTCGTTGCTATGAGAAATATTGGAAGCCCCCCCTCTCCCGGCCTCCACAGTTGCCAGGTAACGGGCCCAAGTGTTGGCAGGCATGAGGTGCACGGGGGTGATGCTCATGCACTTGACTAGCTCTTCCAGTACTTGAATGATTTTTGACTTTTGGCACTTCTTGTTTTTTTTTGGAAATAGGCACAACGACAGCAAGACCTTCTTGGTCTGGGTCAACGAGGAGGACCACCTCCGGGTAATCTCCATGCAGAAGGGCGGCAACATGAAGGAGGTCTTCAGGCGTTTCTGTGTGGGCCTGAAGACGGTGAGAAGCTTTTTATTTCAGCGACCCGCTGGCTCCTGTTTCCAGCACTCCGGTCGACACTGGGAGCTGAACTTGACTGACTCCGCGCCACGGTCGAGAGGCTAACCAGCCGTCTCCGTCATCGAGTCAGAACAGCAGAGGAGGCCATTCGGCCCACCGAATACATGCTGGCTCTCTGTAGAGCAATCCACTCGGTCCCACTCCCCCCCTGCCACTGTATCCCCGTGGCTTTGGGGGATTTATTTCCCCCAAGCGCTCATCCAACTTCCTTTTGAAATCATTCATTGTTTCCACTTCCCCCGCCCCTCATAGGCAGCGAGTTCCAGGTCATTACCACTTGCTGTGTAAAAAGCTTCTTCCGCACATCCCCCACCCCACCCCCGTATCTCTTGCCCAACCTGCGTTCCCCCAGTTCTTGGGAGGAGGCTCCACGCGGAACACGAACACCAGCATGGACCAGCTGGGCCGAATGGCCTAATTCTGTGCTTGACGATTCTATGTATTGCTGGGCCTTCACGTTAAGACTTTTAACCCTCTTGCCCGATACAGATTGAAGAAATTTTCGTCAAGGCCGGCCGTGGTTTTATGTGGAACGAACATCTTGGTTACGTCCTGACCTGCCCCTCTAACCTGGGCACTGGCCTGCGCGGTGGCGTCCATGTTAAGATCCCTCACCTGTGCAAGCACGAGAAGTTTGGTGAGATCCTCAAGAGGACAAGGCTGCAGAAGCGCGGCACAGGTAAGGCCTCGCGTGGACGCGCTCACTTGACGCAAACGCCAGTTTCACCCCTGGGTCAGACTTAACTAGCCCAGCAGCCCGGACACTCTAATTGGCTCTTGGCACCCTTGCCTTCTTGTTATCCTGTCATCCTGTGACTCTTATGGGTCACTTTGGCTCAATTGGGTGCCTTTGGGCCCCAGAGGCCTGAGATTTAGGCTTTGAGCACCACCTGGAGGACCGAGAGTCAACACAACCCAGAGAAAAGGTTGGTTTTCAGCTGGACATGAGAGGCAATGCTGAGTGAAGCAAGAAGTTGCCCTCCTACAACCAAGGGCACCAAAATCTGATTCATTGTCATTCATCTTTTGGCTGCTTGAGGGGACCTTGCTATGTGCAAAATGGCTAAGCGTGCTTTTCCACACAGCAGTCGCTGCTTTGCACCTCCAAAGTCGCGGAGTGCTTTTGGGTTCAGTCGGTATGGTAACAGTGTTGTAATAAATGCAATGTGCCTCCTGCTGTGGCCGATGTCAGGCAAAGGTAGGCCTGATGCGCCGCTGTGGGTGCCAGTCAGTCACCAGCAGCAGCAGAGAATATGGTGGGTGGGAGTGAGGGGGAAGTAAAGGTCGATGGTCTGAAGACTTGTTAGAAGTTGCTGGGACATTTACAAAGCTTTCAAAGGCATGATCATACTCATGGTTTTAGTATTCTTAAGCCTTTGGTACAATCTACCCCCTGGATTCAGTTCCATGAACTCCAGTGTTGGAATGAGGGAGCAGGCCTCCTGATGCAACATTAAGTGAGGTCTTCTGTCTGTTAATTGACGATGGTGTGGCAGACTGCAGAGTAGAAGAGTCTCCCAGTGTCCTAGGTGAAAGCCCCATCCTCTCAACCTCCACTGACATCAGATCACAGGATCACAGAATCGTTACCGTGTAGGAGGAGGCCATTCGGCCCATCGTGTCTGCACCGGCTCTCTCAGCATCTTAACTTAGTGCCAATCTCCTGCCTTTTCCCTGTAACCATGCACATTGTCTCTATTTAAATTGTCTCTATTTAAATCACCATCCAAAGCCCTCTTGAATGCCTCGATCGAACCTGCCTCCAGGCAGCGCATTCCAAACCCTAACTACTCTCTGTGTGAAAAAGTTTTTTCTCACCTCGTATTTGCATCTTTTGCAAAACACTTTAAAACTGTGCCCCCTGGTTCTCGATCCATTTACGAGCGGGAACAGTTACTCCCTATCTACTCTGTCCAGACCCCTCCTGACTTTGAAAACTTCTATCAAGTCTCCTCTTAGCCTTCTCCTCTCCAAGGAAAACAGTCCCAACTTCTCCAATCTTTCCTCATCACTGAAGTGTCTCATCCCTGGAACCGTTCTTGTAAACCTCTTCTGCTCTCTCTCCAATGCATTCACATCCTTCCGATAGTGTGGAGCCCAGAACTGTACACAATACTCCAGCTGAGGTCTAACCAGTGTCTTACATAAGTTCATCATAACCTCCCTGCTCTTATGCTCTATGCCCCTATTAATGAAGGCTAGAATACTGTATACTTTAGAAACAGCTCTCTCTACCTGTCCTTCCACCTTTACTGGCATATGTACAAATACACCCAGGTCTCTCCGCTCCTGCACACCCTTTAGAATAGTATCCTTTATTTTATACTGTCTCTCCATGTTCTTTGTACCTCACACTTCTATGAAACAGATGATGTCCAACCTTCCCTCACTTCCCTCATTTCTTTTCTAAAGCAACGTAATGATAATGGAAGTTATGGAGAACCTTAAGCAAACACTGGTTCAGCCTCAGTTGGAGTATCCCATCCAATTCTGGGCACAGATGAAACAATTATTCATCTCACTGCTAGTTGTGGGATGTGATTAGCTGCCGCATTGGCCGAGATGAACAAAATGGCTGCCGCATTGTCCAACATGAACAAAAGTTGATTGCTCACCAAGGTAACTCATGACATGTGAAGCACTCTGGGATAATGGGAGAAGTGATAAAATACACAAAGCTCTCTGGCACTATTGGTCGCTTAAGTTGTTAAGCAGTACACTAATTGTTTTCCTTTGGCACGTCAGGTGGTGTTGACACCGACGCCGTTGGCAGCGTCTATGACATCTCCAACGCTGATCGTCTGGGCTTCTCTGAGGTTGAACAGGTCCAGATGGTGGTCGATGGTGTGAAGCTGATGGTTGAGATGGAGAAGCAACTGGAGAAAGGAAAGAGCATCGATGACCTGATGCCAGCCCAGAAGTAAACAAAAAGAAGTGGTGGTGGAGGAAGAAGGAACTCTGAGCTGCCTTGGAACATCACAGGTCATGAACTTTGAACTTTGGCAAGCACTTCTTACTCATATACTTCCTGGCCACAGGCTTGTGTCTCAAATAAGGATGACATCGTTTGAGGAAATGGAGAATTGTCTTCAATCACGTGAAATGGTTACTAGATACCTCTTAACATTGATGACACATCAATAAAATATGGCCCCAGAAGTTTGGTCTCTTGTCTTGTTGTATCTCTGAGTTGGGCTATTGCAGAGATGGGCTATTGTAGAGATGGGCATATTAACTTCAGAAATAATCACAAATCTCCTCATGATCATTCTAACTCACAATAATCATGAATTTTCAGTGGTTGCCCTTGTCCACCACCTTTTTGATTGGTTATTTGACTACGATGATTGGAATGATCTTATGGTTGACTGCAGGTGAGGAAGAGACACCTCAGTATAACTGGTGTCAGGTACCATCTCTATATTGAATTTTGGGTCTCCTATATAGGGTTCTCCCTGTTTTTACTGTACACAAAACATCTTAGAATGGACACAGCTCAGAAGGAGGCCATTAGACCCAGCAAGTCTTATGCTGGCCCTCTGCGAGATCAACTTAGCCAGTCCCACTGCCCCACCCCTTTCTTTTTGTCTTCAGGAGCGCATCCATTTCCCTTTTAAAAGCCACGATTGAACCTGCCTCCACCACACTCTCAGGCAGCGCACAGATCTTAAACACTCGATGCGTAAAAATGTTTTTCCTCATGTCGCCTCTGGTTCTTTTGCCAATCACCTTAAAGCCAGTGGCCTCTGGCTCTCAACGTCAATGGGAACAGTTTCTCCCTCAGCCCAAACCCTTCATGGTCCTCCTCTCAACCTTCTCAGAAGAGATCAGCCCAGCTTTTCCACGTAACTGAAGCCCCTCATTCCTAGAACCATTCTTGTAAACCTTTCCTGCACCCTCTCTAAGGCCTTGACCACCTTCCTAAAGTGCGGTGCCCAGAACTGGATGGGATACTCCGATTGAGGCTGAACCAGTGTTTACTAAAGGTTAGTCACAACTTCCATGATCATTATGTTGCTTTAGAAAAGGAACAAGAGAAGGGAGGACGTTTGGAACTGGAGTTTAGAAGAGTAAGAGGCGAATTGATCGAAACCTTTAAAATCCTGAGGGGTCTTGACAGGGTGGATGTGGAGAGGATGTTTCCTCTTGTGGGAGAATGTAGAACTAGGGGTCGCTGTTTAAAAATAAGGAGTCATCCATTTAAGGCAGAGATGAGGAGAAATGTTTTCTCTCAGAGGTTTGAGTGTCTTTGGAACTCTTCCTCAAAAGGTGGTGGAAGCAAAGCCTTCGAATGTTTTTAAGGCAGAGCTGGATAGATTCTTGATTAACGGGGGGTGAAAGGTTATCGGGGGTAGGCAGGAATATGGGGTTGAGGTTACATTCAGATCAGCCATGGTCTTATTGGATGGCAGAGCAGGCTCGAGGGGCCGAGTGGCCTACTGCTCCTAATTCGTATGTTTGGGTGTTGCACTGGGTTAGAGCGACAATTCCTCAGCTCAGAATTTAGAGTCAAATCTAACTTAGAGGCACAAGATCTAACCTGACACCTTCAGAATTGGCGGCTTCACCAGGAGGTTCTATTCAGATTGAAGGCTGATGGGCTTGGGATCTAACCAATGCTCAATGCTGCCTAGGGACACGTGATGTCGAGATAGACCTTGTGCTAAGATCCACTAGAAGAGAATGGGACAGTCAATGCAAAAGGCCTCAACCTGTCTGTGAAGACCATGTCCCCATTAACAACCAGAAGGGAGAAATCAACATCCACCCTGACAAACTGATATCAAGTCTACAGCACAGAAACGGGCCATTCTGCCCATCAGGTCCTCTGCCAGCCTTTATGCTCCACTTGAGCTCCCTCCCAACACCCTTCATCCAACCCCATCAGCATAGCCTTTCCATCTCGTGGATTTTTCTAGTTCCTCCTTCGACGCATTCGTGTTAATATCACCCTGGGGTTTCGGCCGCTAATGGGGAGGCAACTGATCGGGGAGCATCGTTTAATTTCCCCTGTCCAGTCTGGCACTAATTCATTGGGTGGTAATACGAGAGGGTATCATGCCAAGCCTGCCGGCCCTAGCTAGTACACATAACACACTGTAAGCAACTCCTAATCAACATTCATGTTGATGGTAAACGATTACTGCCAATTGCCCAATATAGAATGTGAGCACCATAAAGACAAGAGCAATGGTGCTCAGAGAGAACGCATCAGAAAAAACTAGTGTGAAGATCAAAGTGCGTGGCGGAGAGTGTCACACTGGGATGAGTAGATAAGTTTGTCTAGTTAATGATGTCACACTGGGTTAAGTACGTAAGTTTGTCTAGTTAGGACAAATGAGAATGTGGAGCAATGGTAACGTCACTGACTGGACTAGTAATCCTGAGACCCAGGCTCTGGGCACACGGACCCAAATCCCATCACAGGAGCTGGTGTTTTAAGTCTCAGGAATGGTGACCATGGCCAGCTACCACTGATTGTTGTAAAACCTCCCCCCCCAATCTGGCTCACTAATGCCCCTAAGGGAAAGAAACCTGTCCTACACGTGACTCCAGGCCCACAGCAACGTGGTTGACTTTTAACTGCCCCTCTGAAATGGCCGAGCAACAAGCCTCTCAGTTCAAGGGCAATTAGGGACGGGCAACGAATGCCGGCCTCGCCAGCGACGCCCACTTCCCGTGAAAGAATAAAATGACAACAGAAGATGGCAAATGTGATACAGAAGTTGGGAGGAGGGTCGAAATAGCCAGAAGTAATTTTGTGAAGATGAAGGATGTGTAACAAACTTCTAAAGATGCTACGTTCCATCCACTTTCCTGACTGCCTCAGAAACCTGGACAATAAATAAGGATCTGTGGAAGAAAGTAGAGGCCTTTGAGATGTGGATGCTAAGACACAAGCTAAAAATTCCATATACAGACCCCAAGACAAACGAAGAGGTGCTTGAAATTGCAAGAGCAAAAAACAAAACTCTTAAAAAGCGACATCCAGAAAGGAAAATGTCCGCATCTTGTCCATTTAATCAGAGCTGAAAAGTTACGGAGATCTCTCCTGGAGGGAGAGTGGAGGGCAGCAGGAAGAGGGGTCGATCTAGGTGTAGTTGGATGACGGACGGCACAGAACGGTTTCAGGCGAGTTATAGTGGATGTGAGGGGAAGGCGCGAGACCCCAAAAGGTCCGTGTCCCAACAACAAGAACTTGCATTTATATAGCGCCTTTAACGGAATAAAAGGCGCCTCACACGAGCGTCATCAAAATTTGCCAGTGAGCCACATGCAAGATACTGGGACAGGTGATCAAAACTTGGTCAAAAGGGAGCGGCCTGTTGGAGGAGGGGGATGTTTATGGAGGGAATGGCTTAGGGTCCAGGCAGCTGAAGGCCACGGCCACCAATGATGGGAAGATGGAAGTCGGGGGGCGTGCAAGAGGCCAGAATTAGATGAGCGCAGAGATCTCGACGAGGGTGGTGGGGCTGGCGGAGATCACAAAGATAGGGAGAAGGGAGGGCGAGGCCACAGAGGGACTTGAAAAACCAGCCTGAGAACGTTAAAATCGGACCGGGAGCCAGCCTGGGTCAGCGGGTCACAGCGGGCGATGGGTGGACAGATGGCGGGGCGAGTTAGGGTAAGGGCAGCAGAGTTCTGGACGAGCTCAGCTTCAGGGAGGGTGACACCCAAAATCCCCGCCACATAATGCCCCACTGGAAGTTCACAGGATCTTTACAGGGCAGGAGGCCATTCGGCCCATCAAGTCAGCACTGGCTCTCTGAAAGAGCGTCCCGCACCTAGCCCCGCTCTCCTGCCTTATTCCCCCGCAACCTTGCGCACTCTTTTCCAGGCGGCGATCCAATTCCCCTTTCGGATACCTCGAGCAGACCTGCCTCCACCGACCCCCTCCCTTGGACGCTGACCCCAGGCTCCAACCACTTCCTGGGTGAAAACATTCTTTCCTCACATCGCTTCTACGTTGGGCGGGAGGGAGCACTCCATGGGCGGTAAAGGTGGGCAAGAGTCCCTGTTGGATCAGATTCCAAACCACCCCCCCCGACCACCTTGATCAGAACTTAACACGACACACACGAGGCAGACAGAGTTAACTTCAAGGACTCTTTTATATACATACAACTCAATTTCATATCTAGAGGTTTGAAGATCTAATAACTTAACACTTCTTAAAAACTCTGGGAAGTCAACCAGTGTTTTCTACAGAATAATACAGTTACAAGCAGGGTTCCTTTTTCTGTTTTCTTTTATACAGGAATTATTATACAGTTCAATATTCTTTTCAGAATCAGATTCACATCAGCCGTGGTCCAGAAGGTGACCCACAGTCACATTGGAGAAGGGATGAATAGGCGATACCCAAGTCTTGTCTGGGGGGGCCAGTGGCGTGGGTGGGGGGAGAGATGGGTAGTCCCACTGTGACGCATTTAAGCCAATGAACATGGAGGTTAAAAAAAAAATGAACTAAAATACACGGCCGAAATAGGGTTGCCTACCCTCCAGGATTGCCCTGGAGTGCCCAGGAGTTGAAGATTAATCTCCAGGGCACTGGCACTGTTGTGAGTAAAACACTTGACGTGGAGGGGGCGGGGTTGGGGAGAAAAGGGGGATTGAAAGATGTTTCACTCACTCTCTTTGCTTATGAAGCATAAGAGCCTTGGGACATGGTGAAAGAAATGTCTGTTCCACTGGGTGGGGCAGGAGGTCAAGTGATGAGGCCTCCAGGAATACCGTTGACCAGAGTTGGCAACCCAAGTTTGGAATGCCGCGCAGTTTGCAACTTGAAGGCTACCGCGGTAACCAATAAGTTTTTTTTTTGTTCCGAGGACTCCTCCAGCCGTGGACTGAGCCACGCCAGGCCAGATACCCGACCCGTGGTGAGCTGGCAGGTGCCAGTCGGTTAAGTGGCGGCTTCAGCAGGTAAAGGTAGTGGGAGAGGTCGAAGCAGGACACGTGATCGCGACCTGATGACCCCTGCCCACAAGTGCATGTGCGAGCTTCAGTTGAGATTTGGCTGTGACGCCTGTTATGGTTCAATAGTCTATTGGCACTCACTG
>NC_135910.1:14581173-14609408 GCF_964194155.1 Cetorhinus maximus | reverse complement strand
CACTATCAGTTTGAGCCTCACCCCTCCCAGGAGCGTCCAATCTTTCATTAACACAAACAGTGTCTCCACGGATTGCTCACAATCCTCTACAACAGCTGGATGCTGCGCAGGGAGACCTGAGCTTAAAAACGGGAGAGAGAGAAGGGGGGAGAGAGAGAAGGGGGGAGAGGGAGGAGGGGGGAGAGGGAGAGAGGGAGGAGGGGGGAGAGGGAGAGAGGGAGAGAAAGAGAAAGGGGAAGAGAAGGAGAAGGGGGAGGGGGGAGAAAGGGAGAAGGGGGAGAGGGGAGAAGGGGGAGAGGGGAGAGGGAGAGAAGGGGAGAGGGGGAGGGAGAGAGAGAAGTAGGACAGGGAGAGAGAGAATGGGGAGAGGGAGAGAGAGAAGGGGGAGAGAAGGGGGAGAGTGCGAGAGAAGGGGGAGAGTGCGAGAGAATGGGGAGAGGGCGAGAGAATGGGGAGAGGGCGAGAGAATGGGGAGAGGGCGAGAGAATGGGGAGAGGGCGAGAGAATGGGGAGAGGGCGACAGAATGGGGAGAGGGCGACAGAATGGGGACAGGGCGAGAGAATGGGGACAGGGCGAGAGAATGGGACAGGGCGAGAGAATGGGGACAGGGCGAGAGAATGGGGACAGGGCGAGAGAATGGGGACAGGGCGAGAGAATGGGGACAGGGCGAGAGAATGGGGACAGGGCGAGAGAATGGGGACAGGGCGAGAGAATGGGGAGGGGGAGAGGGCGAGAGAATGGGGAGGGGGAGAGGGCGAGAGAATGGGGAGGGGGAGAGGGCGAGAGAATGGGGAGGGGGAGAGGGCGAGAGAATGGGGAGGGGGAGAGGGAGAGAGAATGGGGAGGGGGAGAGGGCGAGAGAATGGGGAGGGGGAGAGGGCGAGAGAATGGGGAGGGGGAGAGGGCGAGAGAATGGGGAGGGAGAGAGGGCGAGAGAATGGGGAGGGGGAGAGGGCGAGAGAATGGGGAGGGAGAGAGGGCGAGAGAATGGGGAGAGGGAGAGAGAGAATGGGGAGGGGAGAGAGAGAATGGGGAGGGGAGAGAGAGAATGGGGAGAGGGAGGTAGAGAATGGGGAGAGGGAGAGAGAGAATGGGGAGAGGGAGAGAGAGAATGGGGAGAGGGAGAGAGAGAATGGGGAGAGGGAGAGAGAGAATGGGAGAGGGAGAGAGAGAATGGGGAGAGGGAGAGAGAGAATGGGGAGAGGGAGAGAGAGAATGGGGAGAGGAGAGAGAGAGAATGGGGAGAGGGAGAGAGAGAATGGGGAGAGGGCGACAGAATGGGGAGAGGGCGACAGAATGGGGACAGGGCGAGAGAATGGGGACAGGGCGAGAGAATGGGGACAGGGCGAGAGAATGGGGACAGGGCGAGAGAATGGGGACAGGGCGAGAGAATGGGGACAGGGCGAGAGAATGGGGACAGGGCGAGAGAATGGGACAGGGCGAGAGAATGGGGACAGGGAGAGAGAATGGGGACAGGGAGAGAGAATGGGGACAGGGAGAGAGAATGGGGACAGGGCGAGAGAATGGGGACAGGGCGAGAGAATGGGGACAGGGCGAGAGAATGGGGACAGGCGAGAGAATGGGGACAGGGCGAGAGAATGGGGACAGGGCGAGAGAATGGGGACAGGGCGAGAGAATGGGGACAGGGCGAGAGAATGGGGAGGGGGAGAGGGCGAGAGAATGGGGAGGGGGAGAGGGCGAGAGAATGGGGAGGGAGAGAGGGCGAGAGAATGGGGAGAGGGAGAGAGAGAATGGGGAGGGGGAGAGAGAGAATGGGGAGAGGGAGAGAGAGAATGGGGAGGGGGAGAGAGAGAATGGGGGGAGAGGGAGAGAGAGAATGGGGAGAGGGAGAGAGAGAATGGGGAGAGGGAGAGAGAGAATGGGGAGAGGGAGAGAGAGAATGGGGAGAGGGAGAGAGAGAATGGGGAGAGGGAGAGAGAGAATGGGGAGAGGGAGAGAGAGAATGGGGAGAGGGAGAGAGAGAATGGGGAGAGGGCGAGAGAATGGGGAGAGGGCAAGAGAATGGGGAGAGGGTGAGAGAGAATGGGGAGAGGGAGAGAGAGAAGGGGAGGGGGAAAGGGAGAGAGAGAAGGGGGAGTGGGAGAGGGAGAGGGAGAGAGAGAAGGGAGAGAGGGAGAGAGAGAAGGGGGAGAGGGAGAGAGAGAACGGGGGGAGAGAGAGAGAGAGAACGGGGAGGAGAGGGAGAGAGAGAGAACGGGGAGAAGAGGGAGAACTGGGTGGGAGAGGGAGAGAGGGAGAGAGAGAGAGAAAGAGAAAGGGGGAAAGTAAAAGAGAGAAGGAAATAGAAAGAGAATGGGTGTGAGAAAGAAAGAAATTAAGGAGACAGAAAGAAAAGAGGAATAAAGAGGGAGAAAGAGATGGACCAACACAGGCGGAAAAGACAGACGGAATGAAAGGCATAGTGGCCATGGTGGGGACTCAGCTGAATGAGAGGAGAGAGACCCTCTGCTTGCTGAGATCATCATACTGCACTGGCTCCCAGACTCTCTCCCTCTCCCCCCTTTTCTCTCTCTCTCTCCCCCCTTTCTCCCTCTCTCTCTCCCCCCCTTTCTCCCTCTCTCTCCCCCCCTTTCTCCCTCTCTCTCTCCCCCTTCTCCCTCGCTCTCCCCCCTTCTCCCTCTCTCTCGCTCTCCCCCCTTCTCCCTCTCTCTCTCTCCCCCCCTTCTCCCCCTCTCTCCCCCCCCTTCTCCCTCTCTCTCCCCCCACCTTCTCCCTCTCTCTCTCCCCACCTTCTCCCTCTCTCTCTCCCCCCTTCTCCCTCTCTCTCTCCCCCCCTTCTCCCTCTCTCTCCCCCCTTTTCTCCCTCTCTCTCTCCCCCCCTTTCTCCCTCTCTCTCCCCCCTTTCTCCCTCTCTCTCTCTCCCCCCTTTCTCCCTCTCTCTCTCTCCCCCCTTTCTCCCTCTCTCTCTCTCCCCCTTTCTCCCTCTCTCTCTCTCCCCCCTTTCCCCCTCTCTGCCCTTGCTGAAGAGATCGTGCCCTGCAGGCCCTGAGATTTTCACTCCCTGCAGAGTAATCCACTCCTGGCAGCAAAAACATACACAAGATTAACAGCAACAATCTGTGTCAGGCCACGAGGTCTGGAGTCTGTGGGCGGGGAGAGAGAGAGAGAGAGAGAGGAGCTCTTCGGCTCTTCCTGACAGTGGCAGTGAAAATCTACGATTAACACGGTCCAGTTTACTGGAATTCTGATTTAGACTCAGCGCTGAGGCCGAGAGAGAGGCTGCCTGAGTCTCTCGTACGACTGCAGTGAACCACGTCCAGTACCAGAGTCCTAGGCCCAAGTTAGGCCTAGTGCTAAACTTCAGGCCCCGGGTTAGAACGAGAGAGTAAGAGAGAGAGAAAGTGTAAGGAAGAAAGGAAGAGAGAGAGAGAGGGCGAGAGAGAGAGAAAGAGAGAGGGAGAGAGCGAGAGAGAGAGCGAAAGAGAGAGAGAGAGAAAGAGAGAGAGTGAGAGAGAAAGACAAAAAGGAAAAGGTGAAGGGGAGAATGAAGAGAAAAAGAGAGATCAAAGGGATCAGAGAAAGGCAGACAAAGAGACCTTTGAGAGAGAAGGAGGGAGGGAGGGTGTGGGGGTGGGGTTTGGTGGGGGGGGGGGTTGGGGGAGGGGGTTTAAATCCGAGGCTGAAGGCCAAGGCCATCCTGCCTGCCTCCATCTGGAGGAGGATGTGGGAGAGTTGACATAAAAGAAACCATCAGGAAGTGGAGGAAAAATGAAATCTGTTTTGTTCTAACTGCTGAGTGGAATGTGTGGTGTGAGCCCACAGCGAGGAAACTGTGGGCAAAGAGAAAGGATTTGGGACCTAAATATAGGTTAATGTTACCCTGGAGGCATCTTGTTCAGATATAGTTGTGCAGAGATTGTGCAGAGAGGCAGAATAACCCTACAACAGCCTGCACACAGTCAACGGTAACTAGCTGAAAGAGAGAGGGGCGGTGGGGAGAGAGAGGGGGAGAGAGAAGGAGGGAGAGGAAGAGGCAGAGAGGGAGAGAGGAGGGAGAGGCAGGGGAGAAAGAAGAGGGGAGGGATTGAGAAAGAGGGCAGAGAGAGAGGAGAAATCAAGGGTAAGAGAGCAGAGCTGAAAGAGAGGATAGAGAATGAGAGAGAGAAGAGGGAGAGATAGAGACAAAGGGCGAGAGAGAGGGAGAGGAGAGCTGGTGAGAGAGGAGGAGAGAGAGATAGGGAGCAAGAAGGAAGGAGGGGAGGGAGAGAGATAGGAGAGGGGAGAGATCAAGGATAGATACGGAGAGATAAAGGAGGGGGAGAAAGAGGAGAGACGGGGACAAAGGAGGAAGAGAGCACATTCACATGAGGCTATAAGTGCGTCAGAGTGCCCAGCGATCCAGCTCTGACCCCAACCTCAAATTTCGCTTATACCCTAAGTAGGCCAAGGACTCTGGTCTCCATATGAAAACCAGCTCATTGCCAGGAACAGGCTGGATATGAGTGGCTTGTGCTCGACAATGGCAGCCGCATGGTGGGGACAGGTCTGTCATTTTATAACACTGGGGTACAGTACTGGTGGGGACAGGTCTGTCATTTTATAACACTGGGGTACAGTACTGGTGGGGACAGGTCTGTTACTGTATAACACTGGGGTACAGTACTGGTGGGGACAGTTCTGTCACTGTGTAACACTGGGGTACAGTACTGGTTGGGACAGGTCTGTCACTGTATAACACTGGAGTACAGTACTGGTGGGGACAGGTCTGTCATTTTATAACACTGGGGTACAGTACTGGTGGGGACAGGTCTGTCACTGTATAACACTGGAGTACAGTACTGGTGGGGACAGGTCTGTCACTGTATAACACTGGAGTACAGTACTGGTGGGGACAGGTCTGTCATTTTATAACACTGGGGTACAGTACTGGTGGGGACAGGTCTGTCACTGTATAACACTGGAGTACAGTACTGGTGGGGACAGGTCTGTCACTGTATAACACTGGAGTACAGTACTGGTGGGGACAGGTCTGTCATTTTATAACACTGGGGTACAGTACTGGTGGGGACAGGTCTGTCACTGTATAACACTGGAGTACAGTACTGGTGGGGACAGGTCTGTCATTTTATAACACTGGGGTACAGTACTGGTGGGGACAGGTCTGTCACTGTATAACACTGGAGTACAGTACTGGTGGGGACAGGTCTGTCATTTTATAACACTGGGGTACAGTACTGGTGGGGACAGGTCTGTCACTGTATAACACTGGAGTACAGTACTGGTGGGGACAGGTCTGTCATTTTATAACACTGGGGTACAGTACTGGTGGGGACAGGTCTGTCACTGTATAACACTGGAGTACAGTACTGGTGGGGACAGGTCTGTCATTTTATAACACTGGGGTACAGTACTGGTGGGGACAGGTCTGTCACTGTATAACACTGGGGTACAGTACTGGTTGGGACAGGTCTGTTACTGTATAACACTGGGGTACAGTACTGGTTGGGACAGTTCTGTCACTGTATAACACTGGGGTACAGTACTGGTTGGGACAGTTCTGTCACTGTATAACACTGGGGTACAGTACTGGTTGGGACAGTTCTGTCACTGTATAACACTGGGGTACAGTACTGGTTGGGACAGTTCTGTCACTGTATAACACTGGGGTACAGTACTGGCTGGGACAGGTCTGTTACTGTATAACACTGGGGTACAGTACTGGTGGGGACAGGTCTGTCACTGTATAACACTGGAGTACAGTACTGGTTGGGACAGGTCTGTTACTGTATAACACTGGAGTACAGTACTGGTTGGGACAGGTCTGTTACTGTATAACACTGGGGTACAGTACTGGTGGGGACAGGTCTGTCACTGTATAACACTGGAGTACAGTACTGGTTGGGACAGGTCTGTTACTGTATAACACTGGGGTACAGTACTGGTGGGGACAGGTCTGTCACTGTATAACACTGGGGTACAGCACTGGTTGGGACAGTTCTGTCACTGTATAACACTGGGGTACAGTACTGGTGGGGACAGGTCTGTCACTGTATAACACTGGGGTACAGTACTGGTGGGGACAGGTCTGTCACTGTATAACACTGGGGTACAGTACTGGTGGGGACAGTTGGCACAAGTGGCTTTTCAGACAGTAACTACGGTAACAATGAGGTGCTTCCTGAAAGGGCCACATCATTGGATAATCTACAGAACAGACTCATCAGATTGAATTTGATTGCCCCCTTTGGATCTGCCAGTCGTTCTCTCTTGTGCCGTCTGTGTTAACTGTGTCTGCATGTCTCTTTTTCACTCGTGCACTCTCTCTCTCGCATGCACTCTTTCTCTTTCTCACACTCCCGCGCTCGCGCTCTCTCCCCCGCTCTCTCCTGCGCTCTCTCCCTCATTCCTTCACCGTTCCACTTGCTGTTCACTAGCTGCCGCCCCACCCTGGGCCTTAACTGGGGAAGGGGGGGACAAGGCCTCAAAATGGAGTTGGGGTCAGAAGCCTCAGGCCTCGTATGAGGGTAAGAGCAGGGGCATTCCCTGCGGAGTCCCGGCCAATATTTATCCCTCGACTAACTTCACAAAAAAAACAGATTACTGTTATCAGATTACTGTTTGTGGGAGCTTGCTGTGCGCAAATTGGCTGCTGCATTTCCAACATTAAAACAGTGACTACACTTCAAAAAGTACCTCATGGGCTGTAAAGTGCTTTACAGGGATCTTTGGAGGTTGTGAAAGGTGCTCTTGAAATGCAAGTTGTTGTTGTTTGAGGAAGGGATTAACTGTGAGATGTAGGGGTAGTCAAGAGGAAACCTGTCAAGAGCTTGATTTACCCCCACCACCCCCATGAGAGAGAGAGACAGAGAGAGGGGGGAGAGCGGGCGAGAGAGTGGGGGAGAGAGGGGGAGAGAGGGGGAGAGCGGGGGAGAGAGTGGGGGGAGAGAGGGGGAGAGCGGGGGAGAGAGTGGGGGGAGAGAGGGGGAGAGAGGGGGAGAGTGGGGGGAGAGAGGGGGAGAGAGGGGGAGAGAGGGGAGAGCGGGGGAGAGAGGGGAGAGAGTGGGGGGAGAGAGGGGGAGAGAGGGGGAGAGCGGGGGAGAGCGGGGGAGAGCGGGCGAGAGAGTGGGGGGAGAGCGGGCGAGAGAGTGGGGGGAGAGAGGGGGAGAGAGTGGGGGGAGAGAGGGGGAGAGCGGGGGAGAGCGGGCGAGAGCGGGGGAGAGCGGGGGAGAGCGGGCGAGAGAGTGGAGGGAGAGCGGGCGAGAGAGTGGGGGAGAGAGGGGGAGAGAGTGGGGGAGAGAGGGGGAGAGAGGGGGAGAGCGGGGGAGAGAGTGGGGGGAGAGAGGGGGAGAGAGGGGGAGAGAGGGGGAGAGCGGGGGAGAGCGGGGGAGAGCGGGGGAGAGCGGGGGAGAGCGGGGGAGAGAGTGGGGGGAGAGAGGGGGAGAGAGTGGGGGGAGAGAGGGGAGAGAGGGGGAGAGAGGGGGAGAGAGGGGGAGAGCGGGGGAGAGAGTGGGGGGAGAGAGGGGGAGAGAGGGGGAGAGCGGGGGAGAGAGGGGGAGAGAGGGGGAGAGAGGGGGAGAGCGGGGGAGAGAGGGGGAGAGCGGGCGAGAGCGGGGGAGAGCGGGCGAGAGAGGGGGAGAGACAGACAGGGAGGGGGAGGATAGGAGACAGACATGCAGGCAAACGGAGGGAGAAAGGCAGACAGAGAGGGGAAACACATGGCGATGTGCAGGATGTGAGGAGCCAATGAGACAAGCAGTGCTTCCTGATCCTCCTCGGAGGAACATTCCGGTTTTCAACACGAGGGGAACAGCAGGGATTCGAGGGAAGCAGATTCAGGAGCCTCTCCTTCAACTTTCTGAAAGCATTCACTTTTTATAAAATCAGTTTGCAGCCTCTGGGAGAACCTGACAGGAGGCAGGAGCTGCGGATGTAGCAACGAGGTTGGGGGGCGGTTTGGGAGGGATATTCCCAATTTGACGGATCAAGCAACTGATCACAGGCCCTGTTAAACACACGGAGCCTGCTTCTTTTTCAGAGACCGATGCTCAGGTTAATTAAACCAGCTCCATTCCCGGCACCCGAGTGGACACAGGGTCCGAGGGAGAGTCAAGCCGTACGAAAGCTTAAGACAAAGCTGTGCCTTGCCCAAAGCCCTGTCCCGGCCTCCACATCACAGGAGGGAGCCACAGGATCAGGGCGATGCCTAACGTAGCTGAACTGCCAACAACTGCCGGGTTTCCGGGGCCGCTCACTGGAAAGTTAGCTTGTGGGCAAGATAGGGCACTCAAAACACAGCATCGGCATCGCAGCTTCATGCAGCGGCCCAAGTGTTTTTAATAAAGTGATATTTTCATTTATCTAGCCCCTTTCACGTCCCAAGGATAGTCTCAGTAATGGTGACCATCAAACAACAGGATTGTCACAAAAAAAAAACCCCATCTAGTTCACTAAATGCCCCTTTAGGGAGGGAAATCTGCTGTCCTTACCCGGTCTGGCCTACACATGACTCCAGACCCCCACAGCAAAGCGGGTGACCCTTAGCTGCCCTCTGAAACGGCCAAGCGAGACACTCAGTCAGATTCAAGAAACGGGCACACCAGCAACCCCCCACCCCCAAGGGCAATGCGGGAAGGGCAATAAATGCCGGCCAGGCCAGTGACTGAGCGAACTGAGACACGGGACGGCCCGGAGAGGAGAGCGACTAAACTCTGGGGGAAACGAAAAATAAAGTGAAACTTGGGCATGGGCGACTGTGGGGAGCGACTGGGACTGTGGGTGGGGGGAAGTTTGTGGGTGGGGGTGTTGGGGTGGGGTGGGGGACAATTAAGACTGTGGGAGTGGGGTACATGAGCAGCAGAATGCAGCTCGCTTGCAGAGGGGTGCGCGCTGTGTGTGGGTGGGAGTCACCGATCGGATACGGGACCAGGACTGTCCCGGCAGCAAGCGGCCTGGGACACGGGGCAACCACCCTTGGCCCTTGGCCTACCCCCGCCCTACCTGAGCGCTCTCCAGGAGGCAGTCACGGAGCAGCAGACCAGAAGCGGGCTTGCTTCCATCTCTTTTCCCTAGCCCAGGAGTGACCGTTATCCAGTGAAACACCCTGGATAAAGCCCCTCTGGACGCATTGGGGAGTCAGCGTAACTCTGATCACCCCCCCAACAACCACCCCCGCCTGCTACCATGATGCAAGATCCTGGTGATGTTCACCAACAGGGCACAGGGAGTAGGATGGCCCTTTGGTGTGGGACTGGAGGGCGCCCTGTGAGTACAGCATGTTACCCTGACCCCCCTTTAATGTGGGGTGGGGGTGGGGGAGGGGATGGGTATGGGAGTGAAGGGTAAATAAGTGGGGAAGGAGGGTAAAAGAACAACGTTAAAAGCCTCCACGAGCAGCTGCTGTGGGATTAACTCGCTCTGTAACATGGGTCAGGCTGGGATCAGTAAACAAAACCACACTCGGAGATGGTCTACAATATGAGCTCTGAACAATACAAATCATCGATAAAAGCTTTCCTTTGCTTCTAATCTGCCAGTGATTCATTCCGTGCATTATAACATGGTCAATCCTGCTGACCTCTCCAATTCCCAGTGAGACCAATCCCAGCATCAACATGGACTGTGCTTCACTCCTGTACTAGTCCATTCCTCTTGGCTATTGAGCTCTCTCCTGCAGGCGTGTGTCTGTGCATCTAGGTCTGCGTGCACGGGTGGGTCCCTGAGTGTGCGTGTGCGTGTGTGTGTGTGTGTGTACACACACGCGTGTGCTGGCCTGTGGGTCTGTTCTTGCGTGTGTGCATGCGTGCTTGCCTGTGAGTCTGCTCTTGTGCGTGTGCATGCACGTAGGCCTGTGGGTCTGCTGTTGTGTGCACGCGTGTGTGCTGGCCTGTGGGTCTGTTCTTGCACATGCGTGTGCACATTGGCCTGTGGGTCTGTTCTTGCACATGCGTGTGCACATTGGCCTGTGGGTCTGTTCTTGCACATGCGTGTGCACATTGGCCTGTGGGTCTGTTCTTGCACATGCGTGTGCACATTGACCTGTGGGTCTGTTCTTGCACATGCGTGTGCACATTGGCCTGTGGGTCTGTTCTTGCACATGCATGTGCACATTGACTTGTGGGTCTGTTCTTGCACATGCATGTGCACATTGGCCTGTGGTTCTGTTCTTGCACACGCGTGTGCGTGCTTGTCTGTGAGTCTGTTCTTGTGTGTGCGCTGGCCCCCCGGGTCTGTTCTTGTGTGTGCGCGCACGCGTGTGCTGGCCTGTGGGTCTGTTCTTGCACATGTGCATGCCCCGTGTGTCTGTGCACGCGTGCGGGTGTGCACATGCCCTCTGCATGGGGGCGTGTGCCGGCTCACCTGTGGGTCCCTTCTTGTGTGTGTGTGCACGTGTGAGCCCCTGTGTGCGTGTGTGCACGCTCTGTGGGTCCCTGTGCATGTAGGTCTGTGGGTTCCTGCGCGTGTGTATCTCTTGTGTCTGGCTCCCTTTCTGTATGTGTGTCGTGAGAACGATAATGATCTGAGCACAGACTGAAGGCAGACTGCACACAGCAAGAGACTCCTCCCCCCGTTCTCTCTCAAACAATGTGTTGATATGTAATCCCTATTTTGGAATGGCATTTAGCAATGATGCATTAAAGTAATCAAAGAACCTGAGGGCCCGAATTGCACCAAAACAGGAAGAGGCCAATTCTCATCTTGTGCTTCCTTATGTACACAAATGAAATGCTCGATTTGGTTTTGTTCATGGCAGGAATCGAGAATAAAGAAAATTAAATGCTTAAGGCAGTGTCGACTGATAACAGATATCCAAACATCCAACGACAGCCAAGGGCATTGCTCGGTTGAAACTGCTTCTTCTTGTACCAAGGCTGTCGACAGCAGCCTCTGACACCTCAGGAACGAGCTTAGATTGGGGGCTATTCAGCCACAGGGAGCATCATCGAGGCCAAGCCCCAGGCCCGCACTCGCCGACCAATCGGGAGCTGGAACCCCCCCCGGCTGATATTTTTTTCCCCTCCTCTCCCGAGCCCAGAGATGTCGATGGCGGAATCGCTCGCCCTCACTCTGGCCGCATTCAGCGCGGGGTTGGGCTGTGGATGATCGTTGGGCTCAGTGCCTGCGCTGCTAGCTTGGCGCAGTCGGCAGTGCCCTCACCCCCCACCCCTCACCCCACCCACCCCTCACCACCCCTCCCCCCCACCCACCCACCCACCCACATCCCCGATGGGTTCAAGCCTCAGTTCAGGAGCTTCAACAACAACAACTTGTATTTTTGAAGCGCCTTTAACTTCATAAAAACGTCCCAAAGCCCCTTCACGGACAAACAAGACGTGAGACCCCCCCCCCCGCCGAGCCACATAAGGGGATGTCGGGACGTACAGGTGACCAATGGCTTTGGTCGAAGGGGGAGGTCTGCAGCAGCCTCTTAGAGAAGGTGGGAAGAGAGGTGGAGAGGTTTAGGGAGGGAATTCTGGAGTTTAATGCCCAGGCGGCTAAAGGCACGGCCTTTGGTTAAAATGGGGGATACTCAAAATGAGGTAACGCGCAGGTACGGGAATTTTCCCACCCTGTTCAGATGGAAACCAAAAATGCCATGGCACCATTTGAAGAGTGTTTGTAATATGGCCTCTTTAGTTGGCTCAATGAGGAGATCTTGCGACTTGTATATTTAAACATGAACCCTTTATTGTTAATCTTTAATTATTTACAGATCCCAGGTTACTGTCACGCACGGTGCTGTTACCCCCATGCAGGCTGCTTCCAGAGTGTTCTCTCAGTCTGTTACCATGTGACTCTATACATCATACCATGGACGGCGCTATTCTCCAGTCCCACATCAACCCTTGTTTTGCTGAGCATCTTTACATTACAATGGCATGTAGGCACACACAACATCATACAAAGAGGGGGCCATGAGGTCACCTCCTGTCTTGGCCAACATTCTTCCCTCAACCAATATATGTCACTTATCTCCTTGTCATTTGTGTACTCTTGCTTTGCACACACTGGCAGCTACTTCTTCGACAGCACCTCCCGAATCCACAACCGCTCCCCACATAGATTCATAGGGTGACTAGAGCAAAGGAAGAGGCCATTGGGCCCATTGTGTCCATGCTGGCTCTCTGCAGCTAGTCCCACTTGCTCTGTCTTTTCCTCGTAGCCCTGCAAGTTTTTGCTTCTTCAGGTAACAATCCAATTCCCTTTGAAAGCCACAATTGAACCTGCCTCCACCACACTCTCAGGCCGTGTATTCTACACCCTGACCACTCACTGCGTAAAAAGGTTTTACCCTCATGTCACCTCTGGTTCTTTTGCCAATCACCTTAAATCCTCTGGTTCTCAATTCTTCCACCAATGGGAATAGTTTCTCCCGATCGACTCTGTCCAGACCCCTCATGGCTTTGAACACCTCTACCAAATCTCCGCTCAACCTTCTCTTCTCTAAGGAGAACAGTCTCAACTTCTCCAATATATCCAGGCAACTGAAGTCCCTCTTCCCCAGAATCACTCTCGTGAATCTTTTCTGCACCCTTCACACATCCTTCCTATAGTGCAGTTCCCAGGATTGGACACAATACTCCAGTTGAGGTTGAACCAGTGTTTGATATACAGGTTCACCAGAGCTTCCTCGCTTTGGTTTGGTTATGGACAGAAGGTGGACAGACAGCCTGTGTGGATTTCTGGCTGGGGTCATGTGATATGGCCAATTAAGGGTTAATCGCAGCTTCACAATTAGTTTTTGTGTTTCTGGCCAGGATTCCATTGTTCCTCCTTAGGAGAGAGACGACTTGGTGATTAGCGTCTCTTCCAGTAACAAGGTTCGATTCTTTTCCTTTCTGATAGCTGAGTGGGGGAGCCAGTTTGTCTGCACTTCCTCCTCCTTCTGTTGATTGCACAATGAAGTGTGAAATTCCAGAAACTGAGAAAAGAATTATTCATAGAAACATAGAAACTAGGAGCAGGAGGAGGCCATTCGGCCCTTCGAGCCTGCTCCGCCATTCATTATGATCATGGCTGATCATCCAACTCAATAGCCTGCTCCCACTTTCTCCCCATACCCTTTGATCCAATTGACCCTAAGAGCTATATCTAACTCCTTCTTGAAAACATACAATGTTTTGGTCTCAACTACTTTCTGTGGTAACGAATTCCACAGGCTCACCACTCTCCGGGTGAAGAAATTTCTCCTCATCTCATTCTGTTTTTGAAACCACTGGGGATAGCTCCCAGACAGAGGGTGAACTCTGTGATTGGGTGACTTGTGGCAGCCATCTTTTTGTTCAACAGTAAAAAACCGGTTTAAAATAAAATAAAATAGTAATAACAGTTTTTTTTAAATTTGTTCATGGGATGTGGGTGTTGCTGTCTAGGCCAGCATTTATTGCCCATCCCCAGTTGCCCTTGTTGAGGGGCATTTAAGAGTCAACCACATTGCTGTGGGTCTGGAGTCACATGTAAGGACAGGAGATTTATTTTTCATGTCGTAGGAACCCAACAGTTCTCTATGGTTAGAAGGGCAAGGAGAGTGGGCACATGGCAACATCATCACCTCCAAAACGCCCTCCAAGCCATATGCTATCCTATCTTGGAATCACATCGGCCGTTGCTTCACAGTCGCCGGGTCAGAATCCTGGAGCTCTCCCTCTAACAGCACCGTGGGTGTACCTACACCACACGGACTGCTGCGGTTCGAGACGGCGGCTCACCACCACCTTCTCAACTGGCAAATATAGATGACTAATAAATGCCAGCCTTGCCAGTGACACCCACATCCCACTCAGCATGAACGAATTAAAAAAAAAAGTCTTCAGATAACTAGAGCGATTACATCTGAAAACCGAGTTACTTGAACATGAGGTGTGTCTCGTTCTGGCATTAGCTAAATGTCAAAACTCTGACGTGGGCACAAATGGGGCGTCAGAATTTATCACAGAGAAACCAATACTGATTTGAGTCAAGTGGTCCAGTCATCAGGCGGCCAATCCTTGAAACAACACCAACTTGCATTTATATAGCGCCTTTAACGTAGTAACACATCGCAAGCTGCTTCACATGGATGTTAAACAAACAAAATGTGACGCCCGGCCACATAAAGGAGATATTAGGCCAGCCAAAAACTTGGTCAAAGAAGAGGGTCTTAAATGAGATGGGGCCGGAGAGGTTTAGGGAGGGAATTCCAGAGCTTGGGGCCCAGGCAGCTGAAGGCACGGCCGCCAATGGTGGAGCGATGGAAATCGGGGATGCACAGAATTGGAGGAGAACATAAATCTTGGAGGAGCTGGGGGCTGCAGGAGATTTACAGAGATAGGGAGGGACGAGGGCATGGAGGGATTTGAAAACAAGGATGAGAAATTTGAGGTGTTGTTGGACTGGGAGCCAGCATAGGTCAGCGAGCATGGTGGGTCGGGGGAGTGGGGTGGGGGGCAGGCCGTGGTGGTGGATGAATGGGACTTGGCGCGAGTTAGGATGCAGGAGCCACATTTTGGATGAGCTCCAGTTTAGAGAGGGTGGAAAACGGGAATCGACAAGGCCCCGCTTATCCACAGGAATTCAGGAAAGAATGGGAGGCGGGGTGGACAGTGAAAGAGAAACTCACAATCGTGACACTTGCGCCACACAAGTGCCGGGAAAATGACCGTCTCCGACAAGACTAGGTAGACTAGATTGGGAACCTGAGCAGGGAGACATAAGAGAGGGAAACAAAGATAGGAATGAAAGGCAGAAAAGTAGAAAGCAAAAGTGGAAGGCAGAGGAAACAAGGGCTAACAGCAAATAGCGCCATAGTACAAAAGAAGGTGTGTAAAAATGGTAATAAGACAAGTCTAAAGGCACTGTATCTGAATACACGGGAGTATTCGCAATAAGGAGATGAATAAACAGTGCAAATAGATGTAAATGGGTACGACATGATGGTGATTGCAGAGACGTGGCTGCAGGGTGACCAAGGCTGGGAACTGAATGTCCAAGGGTACTCGATATTTAGGAAAGACAGACAAAAAGGTAAAGGAGGAGTTAAAGATGAAATCAGTGCGATAGTGAGGGAGGATATTGGCACAGAAAACCGAGAAGTAGAGTCAGTCTGGGTGGAGCTGAGAAGCAACAAGGGGCGGAAAACATTAATGGGAGTTGTCTATAGGCCTCCAAACGGCAGTGATAAGGTAGGGGACGGCATTAAACAGGAAATTAGAGATGCATGTAACAAGGGTGCTACAGTAATCATGTGTGACTTTAATTTACATATAAACTGGGCAAATCAAATTAGCAATAATACTGTGGTGGTTGAATTTCTGGAGTGTGTACAAGGTGTTTTGTTTAGACCAGTGTGTCGAGGAACCGACTAGGGAGCAGGCTATCCTGGATTTGATATAGTGCAACGAGAGGGGGTTAATTAATAATCTTGTGGTGTGGGGTCCTTTAGGGAACAGTGACCATAACGTGATAGAATTCTTCATTAGGATGGAAAGTGAAGTAGTCCAATCTGAAACTAGGGTCCTAAATCTTAAAGGAAACTGCGAAGGTGCGAGTTGGCCAAGATAGGTTGAGGAACTTCATTAAAAGGCATGACGGTTGATAGACAATGGCTAATATTTAAGGAATGAATGCATGCATAGCAACAGTTATACATTACTGCCTGGCACAAAAACACAACAGGAAAAGTGGCCCAACAATGGCGAATGAAGGAAATGAAGGATAGTATTAGATCCAAAGAGCAGTCACACAAAGTTGCCATAAAATGTAGCAAGCCTAAGGATTGGCAGCAGTTTAGAATTCAGCAAAGGAGGACCAAAAGATTGATTAAGAGGGGAAAAATACAAGTACGAGAGTGAACTTGCAAGGAACATAAAAGCGGACTGTAAAAGCTTCCATAAGCATGTAAAAAGAAAAAGATTAGTGAAGACAAATGTAGGTCCCCTTACAGTCCGAAACAGGAGAATTTCAAATAGAGAACAAGGAAATGGCAGAGCAACTGAACAGCTACTTTAGTTCTGTCTTCACAGAGGAAGACACAAATAACTTCCCAGAAATACCAGGGAACCAAAGGTCTAGCGAGGAGGAGGAATTGAAGGAAACTAGCATTGCTAAAACAATAGTGCAGGAGAAATTAATGGGACTGAAAGCTGATAAATCCCCAGGGCCCGATAATCCACATCCCAGGGCACTAAAGGTGGCGGCCATGGACATTGTGGACGTGTTGGTTGTCATCTTCCAAAATGCTGTAGATTCTGGAACAGTTTTTTGAGGATGTAACTAGCAGAATAGATAAGGGAGAACCAGTGGATGTGACGTATTTGGATTTTCAGAAAACTTTTGATAAAGTCCCACATAAGAGGTTAGTGTGAAAAATTAAAGATCATGGGATTGGGGGTAATATATTGGCATGGATTGAGAATTGGTTAGCAGACAGGAAACAGAGAGTAGGAGTAAATGGGTCTTTTTTGAAAAGACAGGCGGTGACTAGTGGGGTACCGCAGGGATCAGTGCTTGGACTCCAGCTATTCACAACATATATCAATGATTTGGATAAGGGAACCAAATGTAATATTTCCTACAACCACCCCCCCCACCCCCACCTTAAACCAGCTCATATTTCACCCCTCTCCTAACTTCACTCAGTTCTGCTGAAGGGTCATGAGGACTCAAAACATCAACTCTTTTCTTCTCCGCCGATGCTGCCAGACCTGCTGAGTTTTTCCAGGTAATTCTGTTTTTGTTTTGGATTTCCAGCACCCGCAGTAGTTTTTTGTTTTTATTTTTGTAATATTTCCAAGTTTGCTGATGACATGAAACTTGGCGGGGATGTGATTGGTGAGGAAGGTGTTAAGAGGCCTCAAGGTGATTTAGACAGGTTGAGTGAGTGGGCAAATATATAGCAGATGCAGAATAATGTGGATAAGTGTGAAGTTATCCACCTTGGTAGGAAAAATAGAATAGCAATTATTTAAATGGTGATAGACTGGGAAATGTTGATGTACAAAGGGACCTGGGTGTCCTTGTACACCAGTCACTGAAAGCTAGCACGCAGGGTCAGCAAACAGTTAAGAAGGTAAATGGTATGTTGCCCTCCATTGAGACTTAAGTACAGGAGCAAGGATGTCTTACTGCAGATATACAGGGCCTTGGTGAGACCTGGAGTAGTGTGTGCAGTTTTGGTCTCCTTACCTAAGAAAGGATATATTTGCCATCGAGGGAGGGCAGCGAAGGTTCACCAGACTGATTCCTGGGATGGCAGGATTGTCGTATGAGGAGAGATTGGGCTGACTAGGTCTGTACTCACTGGAGTTTAGAAGAATGAGAGGAGATCTCATTGAAACATAAAATTCTGACAGGGCTGGACAGACTGGATGCAGGGATGATGTTTCCTCTGGCTGGGGAGTCTAGAACAGTCGGTCTCAGGATACGGGGTAGGCCATTTAGGACTAAGATGAGGAGAAACTTCTTCATTCAGAGGGTGGTGAACCTGTGGAATTTCTACCACAGAAGGCTGTGGAGGGCAAGTCACTGAATATATTTAAGAAGGAAATAGATTTCTGGACTCTAAAGGCATCGAGGGGTATGGGGAGAGAGCGGGAGTATGGTGTTGAGATAAAGGATCAGCCATGATTATATTGAATGGCGGAGCAGGCTCGAAGGGCCGAATGACCTACTCCTGCTCCTATTTTCTATGTTTCTAAGTGAGAATCTAACCATTGCCCCTTGACATGAAAAGGGATCATCACCACTGAATCCCCCACTATCAACACCCGGGGGGTTACCATTGACCAGAAATTGAACTGGACCAGCCATATAAATACTGCAGCTACAAAAACAGTCCCGAAGCTGGAAATTCTGTGGAGAGTAATTTGCCTCCTGACTCCCCAAAGCCTGTCCACCATCTACAAGGCACAAGTCAGGAGTGTGATGGAATATTCTCCACTTGCCTGGATGAATGCAGCTCCCACAACACTCAAGAAGCTCAACACCATCCAGGACAAAGCAGTGAAAACAAGACATATCCCTACATCTACCAGCTGACTTCATTGACATTGAACTTGAAGATGTTCTCCAAATTGATCTGATACGTTCTGTGCAAATACAAATGCAAATACAGCAGCTACAAGAAGAAACGTTGAAAGATTTCACACTACAGAAACTGTGGAAAACCACCATTGAAGGACGGCCTGATCCAATTCAACACAGCTTCCAACACGTGAGACCTTTTTGGCCTTATCGGGATGAGCAAGGCATCTCCCAGGGCGTCATTTTTAAAGACAGGCAGGTCATCATACCGGAATCTTTGCGACCTGATATTCTTCAACAACTTCTTCACTCACACATGGGCATAGATTGGACAAGAAAGCTTGCAAGAGAGACAGTCTGTTGGCCGGGTATGAACAATGACACTGAAGTTGACATGTCTCGCTCTTCTTGACGCCAAGAGCAGATGCCAAGTCAGCACAAAGCACCATTGATTCCACATGAAGTTCCTACCCATCCTCGGTCCTGAATCACATCCGACCTCTTTCATATCCATGGCACTGACTTCATCATCATCGTCGACTACTTTACCAAATACCCCATTATTCAACAATTGCACAATTAATCCAGCACAACTGTTGAGCACACTCTAACTGCTATTTCAGTTTATTCAATGTGAATGTGATCATTATGGGTAGTGGTCCGCAATTTATTGGTAAGTCATTTCTGGATGTGTGAGAGAAGTGGGATATCGATCACACTTCTACTTCTCATTTCCCCTAGCCTAGCTGAATGAATGACTCAACGGTGAAATCCCTAATTCTCAAGTGTAGACAGACCAAGCAAGATCTACACATTGCAATGTTACATCTGACACCGACACCTTTAAGCACAACTATTCCATCACCAGCAGAGCTCATGTTTGGCAGACCAGTGAGTACCAATTTACCTATTCTTACCCATTCTATTCTCTCAGAAACTAGAGAGCAACTTTTAAAACTGCAAGAGATGACGACCAACATACACGATAAAACGCAGAGTCAGAATTGCCGAGTTTGGAGTTGAGACGTCCAATTCGCATCCAGGATCCCAGAGAAGGTACATGGCAACCAGTCGAGGCGACAAGGATTTGTTGAGAATCAAGGTCCTATGAAGCCATTACACACAAAAGACGCAGCAGTGAGGCATCACCGAGGACAAATCAGATCCATTCCAGCTCCTCAACCACCGTACAGTCCAGTTGCATCGAGGACAAGATCCCAAACACAACCAGCAACAACATCTAAGAATGACAACTCCACAGGTCAGAACGAGAAATCAAACTCACCCCCAGGCAAGGTTACCATCACAAGATCTGGGTGTACCAGAAGATTACCATTACGCTTTAGATTCCTCAGTTCTGTACACTTATGTAACGATAATTAAACGTGAACATGTTTTGTCAACAGTTATACTTCTTGGGAAGAGGGGAAAGTATCTTGAAAAAGAAAGCGGGATGTTGTAATATACCTTTAAGGGATAGCAGCATGACATCACCAGAAAGGAAGTGTGTCATGTGATCTAGTCTCAGTTTCACTTCAGTCTGTGAGCACACCAGCATAGACAGTTCCGCGGCAGATGTCTTCAAGCTTTCTACCTTGGTATAAATATTCCCAGGTGCCCAGTTTAAATAAGTGACTCTGCAATATGTTTACCCAATCCCTTATGTGTGGTTTGTGCCTTTGTACCATCATAAAAACACAATAGGGGAGAGGGGGGCGGTGGCGCGAGGAGTTGGGGGGGAAATGGGGGCACGAGGAGGGGTGGAATGGGGGCACGAGGAGGGGGGTAATGGGGCTGCGAGGAGGGGGTATTGGGGGCACGAGGAGGGGGGGAATGGGGGCGCGAGGAGGGGGGAATGGGGGCGCAAGGAGGGGGAATGGGGGCGCGAGGAGGGGGGAATGGGGGCGCGAGGAGGGGGGAATGGGGGCGCGAGGAGGGGCGGAATGGGGGCGTGAGGAGGGGCGGAATGGGGGCGCGAGGAGGGGGGAATGGGGGCGCGAGGAGGGGGGGAATGGGGGCGCGAGGAGGGGGGGAATGGGGGCGCGAGGAGGGGGGGAATGGGGGCGCGAGGAGGGGGGAATGGGGGCGTGAGGAGGGGGGAATGGGGGCGCGAGGAGGGGGGAATGGGGTGCAAGGGGGGAACAGGGGCACGAGGGGGGGATGGAGGTGTAAGGGAGAGGATGAGTGCACGAGGGGAGGGACAGGGTTGCGAGGGGAGGGATGGAAAAGAGAAAGAGAGAACCAAGCCATTACCAGTTTCTGCATAAAAAAGTTCTTCGTCACCCCTCCCTGTATCTCTTGCCCAAAACCTGAGCCCCCAGTCTTTGTACCCGAGAATGGGAACAGTGTTTCTTTGTCTACCTGATTTGAGCCAGTCATTATCACGTACAGCTCCATTACACTTCACCTCAATCATTTGTGCTCCGAGGAGAATCACTCCTTAGGCAGCCCCTCGGGGATCGAGGATGATTTGCTTCCACTCCGGCTCGATGGGTTCGGAGGTGGCTGATCAGTCCGATGTGCGATCTGCAGACTCTACCCCATGTGGGGCAGGTGGTGCTGGAGGGGGTTGGGTAGGTGGGTTGTTTTGAGGGGGGGGGGAGGCGGTGGGTTTGTGCTACCCCCCGCTCTCCGACGCCTCGACTTCACCCCTGCACCTTCCCGACCACGTCTCTCGATGCGCTCGGTGCCTTCCCGGGTGAACCCTCTCCATTTCGGTCGGTCACAGGCCAGGGCCTCCCATGGATCAGCGGGGATCTCTGGGATCTTCAGGGATGCTTCGAGGACACCCCAGAAACGTTTCCGCCGTCCGCCCGGGGGTCTCCCACCGCGGACCGAGTTCCGACTCGGGCTGTGGCTCCGGGAGTCTGGTGTCAGGCGCACAGACCACATGGGTCCTGCCCAGTGGAGCTGGTTCCGCGTGGTCAGCACCCGGAGGCCGGGCAAGTCGGTTTGGGAGAGGGGGTGCGAGGTGTCGTGCAGCCAGGAGTGTACCTGTTTCAGAATTCCAGCTGCTCCAGGGGCTTGGTCACTTTCCAGCTGCTGAACGGCTTTTCCAACTTCGCTGTGGACCCGGGGTAACGCCGAGACTGAGCCGGACAGGGGTATTCAAGCAAAGAACCACAGAGAGGTCCACATCACCTGCGCTATGACAGGTACTGGCGGCTGCTGGGCCCAGCACTGGGTTACCTGATCTCCTGTACTCATCAGCCTGGACCCCAAACAGCAGCGGCAACAGAAGCAATGCCGCAAACCGTGAAGGCCCCATGGAACCCGCCAAGGTGGCCCTTCTCAGTTAGCGCCTCACACCGTGCCCACAGTGTCTGCTCCTCTGGAAAGTCCGGCACAGCAGTGAGGGCCTCCTTGGCCTCTCCAGCATGGCCGGTTTGACACAAAATGACCGAGAGACACAGGGACCCAGTCGGACCCGAGCGCAAAGCTTTCATCGGCTGGAAACTCCAGCACAGCTCCTGGGGGAAAAGCAGCACTCCTTCAGACAGCCGAAAACTGCGGTGCAGCATAAAACCCACGGCACGAGGAACAAATGGTGAGGAGGAAGAGTGCAGGGGACCCAACAACTCTCAGACACCGACAGTTTCTTCAGCGCTGCCAAAGGCCGTCTATGGCTCAAACAAGTCAAGGGCCCAACCCACGGGGACCAAGCATGGAGGAGGGTGGGGGGGTGTGGCGAGGAGGCAATCAGTGCTCACTGGAGAGAACATTTTGAAGAACCCCATCAACCGAGACTCGACTTAAATGCCCTCAACCCCACTCCTCAAGGAGAACCACCCCAGCGTCTCCAAGCTAACCCGGTAGCGAAAATCTCTCACTCCTGGAACTGTTCTGGCGAACCTCCTCTGCACCCTCTCAAGGGCCCTCACGCTCTCTTCCCGTCTGACACTCTGTTGCACATTGCTTGCAAATCCAAATACGCCACAGCCGCTCGTGTGGTGACCAGAATACTCGAGTTGTGACCTCTCGGGAGCCGCGGCTTGAACCCACAACCCTCTGACTCAGAGACGAGAGTGCCGGGGCCACAGCTTACCTTGCGGAGCTGAAAGTTCCTCGCAAAACCCCAAATAATAAAAGAGCGTCTCTGCCTTTTGAGCAGAAAAACAAATTGGCCTTCGGTTTTAAAAAGTCCGATGTCCAGTTTACATAGTGGCAGACGCCCCAGTCAAAGCTCATGGGCGGAGAGTCTCAATAGGCCACACCTGCCCTTGAAGGGTTAAATGGAACCGTCTCACCGTGGGGTCCCTGTATAAGGTCCGACAACCATTGACAATGCAGAGTTTTAGTTTGTGTTGATCATGTGACCCAGCTCTCTTTTGAGCCACTTCCTTACATGGTATTGCCAGCAAAACAGGACCCCGCAGTGCGGACTGCCCTTTGTTTGCCTGAGACCAGAAAGATCAGACAAGGTCATAGAGGAACTCATTTTAATAACACAGTCTGTGTTCATGCTCCCTCTCTCTTTCTCGCTTTCTCACCCCTCCCCCCCCAGCGACTGTCTCTCAGAACAATATGGAACACAGCGGTTCTCTCTCACTGGGCCACAATTTGCATCTAAAGCTGTCTGCACAGCCCTTGGGAGTGTTCTGCCATTGTCCGCAGGCTCTTAAAGGAGCCCCACCGTCATGAAAGTAGCACAAAACAGGTCTTCTCCAGACTCAAAAACAGAATTACCTGGAAAAACTCAGCAGGTCTGGCAGCATCGCCGATGCTGCCAGACCTGCTGAGTTTTTCCAGATAATTCTGTTTTTGTTTTGGATTTCCAGCATCCGCAGTAGTTTTTTGTTTTTATCTTTTCCAGATTCCTCCAACAACATAAGAAAAAGGACACTTGCATTCATATAGCACCTCTCACAACCTCAGCATATCCCAAAGGGCTTTACAGACAAGGAAACATTTTGGAAGTGTAGTCCCTGTTATTGTGTAGGAAACACAGCAGCCCAAATTGTGCACAGCAAGCTCCCAGAGAAACTGTTATTCTAACTATAACCCCGCCCACCACACTGAATCCCTCGATTAGATTCCAGTCTGTAACTCACTCCCAGTGTTTGTTATTCTATATATAAACCACCCAAACCCCTCGATTAGATTTCAGCCTATGACTCACTCCCGGGTATCTATTATTCTATATATAAACCACCCCGAACCCCTCGATTAGATTCCATTCTGTAACTCACTCCCGGGTATCTGTTATTCTATATATAAACCACCCAAACCCCTCGATTAGATTCCAGCCTATAACTCACTCCCGGGTATCTGCTATTCTATATATAAACCACCCCAAACCCCTCGATTAGATTCCAGTCTGTAACTCACTCCTGGGTATCTGTTATTCTATATATAAACCACCTGAACCCCTCGATTAGATTCCAGTCTGTAACTCACTCCTGGGTATCTGTTATTCTATATATAAACCACCCAAACCCCTCGATTAGATTCCAGCCTATAACTCACTCCCGGGTATCTGTTATTCTATATATAAACCACCCAAACCCCTCGATTAGATTCCAGTCTGAAACTCACTCCCGGGATATGTTATTCTATATATAAACCACCCGAACCCCTCGATTAGATTCCAGTCTGTAACTCACTCCTGGGTATCTGCTATTCTATATATAAACCACCCAAACCCCTCGATTAGATTCCAGCCTATAACTCACTCCCGGGTATCTGCTATTCTATATATAAACCACCCAAACCCCTCGATTAGATTTCAGTCTGTAACTCACTCCCAGGTATCTGCTATTCTATATATAAACCACCCGAGCCCCTCGATTAGATTCCAGTCTGAAACTCACTCCTGGGATATGTTATTCTATATATAAACCACCCAAACCCCTCGATTAGATTCCAGCCTGTAACTCACTCCCGGGTATCTGCTATTCCATATATAAACCACCCAAACCCCTCGATTAGATTCCAGTCTGTAACTCACTCCTGGGTATCTGTTATTCTATATATATATAAACCACCCAAACCCCTCGATTAGATTCCAGCCTGTAACTCACTCCCAGGTATCTGCTATTCTATATATAAACCACCCAAACCCCTCGATTAGATTCCAGTCTGTAACTCACTCCTGGGTATCTTTTATTCCATATATAAACCACCCAAACCCCTCGATTAGATTCCAGCCTATAACTCACTCCCGGGTATCTGCTATTCTATATATAAACCACCCAAACCCCTCGATTAGATTCCAGTCTGTAACTCACTCCCGGGTATCTGCTATTCTATATATAAACCACCCAAACCCCTCGATTAGATTCCAGTCTGAAACTCACTCCCGGGTATCTGTTATTCTATATATATAAACCACCCAAACCCCTCGATTAGATTCCAGTCTGAAACTCACTCCCGGGATATGTTATTTCCTTATCTAAACCACCCAAACCCCTCGATTAGATTCCAGCCTATAACTCACTCCCGGGTATCTGCTATTCTATATATAAACCACCCAAACCCCTCGATTAGATTCCAGTCTGTAACTCACTCCCGGGTATCTGCTATTCTATATATAAACCACCCAAACCCCTCGATTAGATTTCAGTCTGTAACTCACTCCCAGGTATCTGCTATTCTATATATAAACCACCCAAACCCCTCGATTAGATTCCAGTCTGTAACTCACTCCTGGGTATCTGTTATTCTATATATAAACCACCCAAACCCCTTGATTAGATTCCAGCCTATAACTCACTCCCGGGTATCTGTTATTCTATATATAAACCACCCAAACCCCTCGATTAGATTTCAGTCTGTAACTCACTCCCAGGTATCTGTTATTCTATATATAAACCACCCTGAACCCCTCGATTAGATTCCAGTCTGTAACTCACTCCCGGGTATCTGTTATTCTATATATAAACCACCCCGAACCCCTCGATTAGATTCCAGTCTGTAACTCACTCCCGGGTATCTGTTATTCTATATATAAACCACCCTGAACCCCTCGATTAGATTCCAGTCTGTAACTCACTCCCGGGTATCTGTTATTCTATATATAAACCACCCAAACCCCTCGATTAGATTCCAGTCTGTAACTCACTCCTGGGTATCTGCTATTCTATATATAAACCACCCCGAACCCCTCGAATAGATTCCAGTCTGTAACTCACTCCTGGGTATCTGTTATTCTATATATAAACCACCCGAACCCCTCGATTAGATTCCTGTCTGTAACTCACTCCCGGGTATCTGTTATTCTATATATAAACCACCTAAACCCCTCGATTTGATTCCAGTCTGTAACTCACTCCCGGGTATCTGTTATTCTATATATAAACCACCTAAACCCCTCGATTTGATTCCTGTCTGTAACTCACTCCTGGGTATCTATTATTCTATATAGAAACCACCTGAACTCCTCGATTAGATTCCAGCCTATCGCTCATTTCAGTGTACCTGCGCACAAACTGTTCTGATAGAAGTTTCTAGAAAGACAGACCCATGACAACAAGTGGTTACCAAGGAGAATGACTCTTATGACTGAGCCAGACACGCTAATCAATAATCAATGTGAAACTTTCAGATCAAAACACTTTCCTAGCTGTTTATAATCAGCAAACACACAGTGACTGACAACACAATCTCTATTACATCATCCTTCATCAGTGCAACCAGTCTTCCCGTGGAAGTCTCTGTCAGCCTTACCCCTGAATAACTGCTCAAACTAGATTTTGTTCCCATTCTTTGTCAAATTGACCCCTCACAAAACGCACACAACTTTTCTCAACATTGGCGGAGCCTCCTTATCATCACAAATTTCTGAGTCAATGATCACCTTCGTGGGCTTTAAGATAGAACTCCAGACCCAGACCACAGCCCCCAAAGCCCCAGGCCCTGGCCCCAACCTCCAGGCCCCAAACCAGCTCCAACTCCCAGGCCCCAAACCAGCTCCAACTCCCAGGCCCCAAACCAGCTCCAAATCCCAGGCCCCAAACCAGCTCCAAATCCCAGGCCCCAAACCAGCTCCAAATCCCAGGCCCCAAACCAACTCCAAATCCCAGGCCCCAAACCAACTCCAAATCCCAGGCCCCAAACCAACTCCAAATCCCAGGCCCCAAACCAACTCCAAATCCCAGGCCCCAAACCCCAGGCCTCCAGGCCCCAAACCAGCTCCAACTCCCAGGCCCCAAACCAACTCCAAATCCCAGGCCCCAAACCCCAGGCCTCCAGGCCCCAAACCAGCTCCAACTCCCAGGCCCCAAACCAACTCCAAATCCCAGGCCCCAAACCAGCTCCAACTCCCAGGCCCCAAACCAGCTCCAAATCCCAGGCCCCAAACCAGCTCCAAATCCCAGGCCCCAAACCAGCTCCAAATCCCAGGCCCCAAACCAGCTCCAACTCCCAGGCCCCAAACCAGCTCCAACTCCCAGGCCCCAAACCAGCTCCAAATCCCAGGCCCCAAACCAGCTCCAACTCCCAGGCCCCAAACCAGCTCCAACTCCCATGCCCCAAACCAGCTCAAAATCCCAGGCCCCAAACCAACTCCAAACCCCAGGCCCCAAACCAACTCCAAATCCCAGGCCCCAAACCAACTCCAAATCCCAGGCCCCAAACCCCAGGCCTCCAGGCCCCAAACCAGCTCCAACTCCCAGGCCCCAAACCAACTCCAAATCCCAGGCCCCAAACCAGCTCCAACTCCCAGGCCCCAAACCAGCTCCAAATCCCAGGCCCCAAACCAGCTCCAACTCCCAGGCCCCAAACCAGCTCAAAATCCCAGGCCCCAAACCAACTCCAAATCCCAGGCCCCAAACCAACTCCAAATCCCAGGCCCCAAACCAACTCCAAATCCCAGGCCCCAAACCAACTCCAAATCCCAGGCCCCAAACCAGCTCCAAATCCCAGGCCCCAAACCAGCTCCAACTCCCAGGCCCCAAACCAGCTCCAACTCCCAGGCCCCAAACCAGCTCCAACTCCCAGGCCCCAAACCAGCTCAAAATCCCAGGCCCCAAACCAACTCCAAATCCCAGGCCCCAAACCAACTCCAAATCCCAGGCCCCAAACCAACTCCAAATCCCAGGCCCCAAACCAACTCCAAATCCCAGGCCCCAAACCCCAGGCCTCCAGGCCCCAAACCAGCTCCAACTCCCAGGCCCCAAACCAACTCCAAATCTCAGGCCCCAAACCCCAGGCCTCCAGGCCCCAAACCAGCTCCAACTCCCAGGCCCCAAACCAACTCCAAATCCCAGGCCCCAAACCAGCTCCAAATCCCAGGCCCCAAACCAGCTCCAACTCCCAGGCCCCAAACCAGCTCCAACTCCCAGGCCCCAAACCAGCTCCAACTCCCAGGCCCCAAACCAGCTCCAACTCCCAGGCCCCAAACCAGCTCCAACTCCCAGGCCCCAAACCAGCTCCAACTCCCAGGCCCCAAACCAACTCCAACTCCCAGGCCCCAAACCAGCTCCAACTCCCAGGCCCCAAACCAGCTCCAACTCCCAGGCCCCAAACCAACTCCAACTCCCAGGCCCCAAACCAACTCCAACTCCCAGGCCCCAAACCAGCTCCAACTCCCAGGCCCCAAACCAGCTCCAACTCCCAGGCCCTAAACCAGCTCCAACTCCCAGGCCCCAAACCAACTCCAAATCCCAGGCCCCAAACCAACTCCAAATCCCAGGCCCCAAACCCCAGGCCTCCAGGCCCCAAACCAGCTCCAACTTCCAGGCATGCACATACACACACAATCGCCCCCATGTGATTGGTAAAGACTTGGACTGGGATTATTTGGGAGGGGGTCACTCAGGTGGTCTAAATGTGGAGACCAAATTAGAGCCTCATTTCAGGCTCGGATACATTTTCCTTCACCACCATTGCCACAATGGAACAACAGTTCATTAACCAATGCCATCTCCTACCTTCTGTAGGCTGGTTGGGTTCAGTTGGGTTTTGTCGATGATTTTTATTGCTACCTGGAGCAAAACAGAAAAAAGAAAAGTTTAGACAAGTCTGGCACATCTCTTTCTCCGAGGGAGGCTAAATGAATCAATGGAATGGCAGGCCACAGTATCAAGGAGCTTAGGGAATGGCAGGGAATGGCGGGTCACAATACCAAGGAGCTTAGGGATTGGCAGGGAATGGCGGGTCACATTTCCAAGGAGCTCACGGATTGGCAGGGAATGGCTGGTCACAGTTCCAAGGAGCTTAGGGATTGGCAGGGAATGGCTGGTCACAGTACCAAGGAGCTCACGGATTGGCAGGGAATGGCTGGTCACAGTTCCAAGGAGCTTAGGGAATGGCTGGTCACAGTTCCAAGGAGTTTAGG
>NC_135910.1:14438673-14573673 GCF_964194155.1 Cetorhinus maximus | reverse complement strand
GGCGAGAGAGAGAGACAGGGCGAGAGAGAGAGACAGGGCGAGAGAGAGAGACAGGGCGAGAGAGAGAGACAGGGCGAGAGAGAGAGACAGGGCAGAGAGAGAGAGACAGGGCGAGAGAGAGAGACAGGGCGAGAGAGAGAGACAGGGCGAGAGAGAGAGACAGGGCGAGAGAGAGAGACAGGGCGAGAGAGAGAGACAGGGCGAGAGAGAGAGACAGGGCGAGAGAGAGAGACAGGGCGAGAGAGAGAGACAGGGCGAGAGAGAGAGACAGGGCGAGAGAGAGAGACAGGGCGAGAGAGAGAGACAGGGCGAGAGAGAGAGACAGGGCGAGAGAGAGAGACAGGGCGAGAGAGAGAGACAGGGCGAGAGAGAGAGACAGGGCGAGAGAGAGAGACGGGGAGAGAGAGAGACAGGGCGAGAGAGAGAGACAGGGCGAGAGAGAGAGACAGGGCGAGAGAGAGAGACAGGGAGAGAGAGAGAGACAGGGAGAGAGAGAGAGACAGGGAGAGAGAGAGAGACAGGGAGAGAGAGAGAGACAGGGAGAGAGAGAGAGACAGGGAGAGAGAGAGAGACAGGGAGAGAGAGAGAGACAGGGCGAGAGAGAGAGACAGGGCGAGAGAGAGAGACAGGGCGAGAGAGAGAGACAGGGCGAGAGAGAGAGACAGGGCGAGAGAGAGAGACAGGGCGAGAGAGAGAGACAGGGCGAGAGAGAGAGACAGGGCGAGAGAGAGAGACAGGGCGAGAGAGAGAGACAGGGGCGAGAGAGAGAGACAGGGCGAGAGAGAGAGACAGGGCGAGAGAGAGAGAGACAGGGCGAGAGAGAGAGACAGGGCGAGAGAGAGAGAGACAGGGCGAGAGAGAGAGACAGGGCGAGAGAGAGAGACAGGGCGAGAGAGAGAGACAGGGCGAGAGAGAGAGACAGGGCGAGAGAGAGAGACAGGGCGAGAGAGAGAGATAGGGAGAGAGACAGGGAGAGAGAGAGAGACAGGGAGAGAGAGAGAGACAGGGAGAGAGAGAGAGACAGGGAGAGAGAGAGAGACAGGGAGAGAGAGAGAGAGAGAGGGAGGGAGAGGGAGAGAGAGAGGGTGAGAGGGAGAGACAGGGAGAGAGAGAGACTGGGAGAGAGAGAGAGACAGGGAGAGAGAGAGAGAGAGAGGGAGGGAGAGGGAGAGAGAGAGGGTGAGAGGGAGAGACAGGGAGAGAGAGAGGGAGAGAGAGAGAGAGAGGGAGAGAGAGAGGGAGAGACAGGGAGAGAGAGAGAGAGACACACACAGGGTGAGAGAGAGGAGACAGGGAGAGAGAGAAGAGACAGGGAGAGAGAGAGGAGACAGGGAGAGAGAGAGGAGACAGGGAGGGAGAGAGAGACAGGGAGAGAGAGAGAGAAAAAGAGGGGCAGAGAGCGAGGGAGAGACAGGGAGACAGGGAGAGAGAGAGAGACACACAGGGTGAGAGAGAGGGAGAGACGGGGCGAGAGGGAGAGACGGGGCGAGAGGGAGAGACGGGGCGAGAGGGAGAGACGGGGCGAGAGGGAGAGACGGGGCGAGAGGGAGAGACGGGGCGAGAGGGAGAGACGGGGCGAGAGGGAGAGACGGGGCGAGAGGGAGAGACGGGGCGAGAGGGAGAGACGGGGCGAGAGGGAGAGACGGGGCGAGAGGGAGAGACGGGGCGAGAGGGAGAGACGGGGCGAGAGGGAGAGACGGGGCGAGAGGGAGAGACGGGGCGAGAGGGAGAGACGGGGCGAGAGGGAGAGACGGGGCGAGAGGGAGAGACGGGGCGAGAGGGAGAGACGGGGCGAGAGGGAGAGACGGGGCGAGAGGGAGAGACGGGGCGAGAGGGAGAGACGGGGCGAGAGGGAGAGACGGGGCGAGAGGGAGAGACGGGGCGAGAGGGAGAGACGGGGCGAGAGGGAGAGACGGGGCGAGAGGGAGAGACGGGGCGAGAGGGAGAGACGGGGCGAGAGGGAGAGACGGGGCGAGAGGGAGAGACGGGGCGAGAGGGAGAGACGGGGCGAGAGGGAGAGACGGGGCGAGAGGGAGAGACGGGGCGAGAGGGAGAGACGGGGCGAGAGGGAGAGACGGGGCGAGAGGGAGAGACGGGGCGAGAGGGAGAGACGGGGCGAGAGGGAGAGACGGGGCGAGAGGGAGAGACGGGGCGAGAGGGAGAGACGGGGCGAGAGGGAGAGACGGGGCGAGAGGGAGAGACGGGGCGAGAGGGAGAGACGGGGCGAGAGGGAGAGACGGGGCGAGAGGGAGAGACGGGGCGAGAGAGAGAGACGGGGCGAGAGAGACAGGGAGAGAGAGACACACACACAGAGAGAGAGAGACAGGGCGAGAGAGAGAGACGGGGCGAGAGAGACAGGGAGAGAGAGACAGGGAGAGAGAGACACACACACAGAGAGAGAGAGACAGGGCGAGAGAGAGAGACAGGCAGAGAGAGAGAGACGGGGCGAGAGAGACAGGGAGAGAGAGACAGGGAGAGAGAGACAGGGAGAGAGAGACAGGGAGAGAGAGACAGGGAGAGAGAGACAGGGAGAGAGAGACAGGGAGAGAGAGACACACACACACAGAGAGAGAGAGACAGGGCGAGAGGGAGAGACGGGGCGAGAGAGAGAGACGGGGCGAGAGAGACAGGGAGAGAGAGACAGGGAGAGAGAGACAGGGAGAGAGAGACAGGGAGAGAGAGACAGGGAGAGAGAGACACACACACAGAGAGAGAGAGACGGGGCGAGAGAGAGAGACGGGGCGAGAGAGAGAGACGGGGCGAGAGAGAGAGACGGGGCGAGAGAGAGAGACGGGGCGAGAGAGAGAGACGGGGCGAGAGGGAGAGACGGGGCGAGAGGGAGAGACGGGGCGAGAGGGAGAGACGGGGCGAGAGGGAGAGACGGGGCGAGAGAGACAGGGAGAGAGAGACAGGGAGAGAGAGAGACAGGGAGAGAGAGACAGGGAGAGAGAGACACACACACAGAGAGAGAGAGACAGGGCGAGAGAGAGAGACAGGCAGAGAGACAGGGAGAGAGAGAGAAAGAGGGAGGGAGAGAGAGAGGGAGGGAGAGAGAGAGAGGGAGAGGGAGAGAGGGAGAGAGAGAGGGAGAGAGAGAGGGAGAACAGGGAGAGAGAGAGAGAGAGAGACACACAGGGAGAGAGAGAGAGAGAGACACACAGGGAGAGAGAGAGACCCGATTCCCTCCCACGCCATCCAGCCCAGGAGCAGGTCCGCGAACGAGCCCCAGGTGCCCTCACCTCCCGGCTGGTCAGGATGTGCCGCGCCAGCTTGACTTTGGCGAAGTTTCCTTTGCCGATGGTTCTGAGCAGCCGGTAATTCCCAATGTGAGGCTGTTCGTCGGTGCAGGAGGCGATGGAATTTCGGCAGCGTGCTCCCAGAGACCGACTCGACCAGGTGGAGCCTCTCTCCGACCGGTTCTCCATGTGGGACGAGTGCTGAGGAGACAGAAACCGTGGGGGAGACAATCAGTGGCCGGCTAGATTCTTAACCACCGACAGCGCCTGTCCCTCGAGGAAGGACATCGCCAGCTCAAACAACAACTTGCATTTACTTAGCGCCTTTAATAGACTAAAACCTCCCAACAGACTTCACAGTCGCGTTATCAAACAAAGTTTGACACCGAGTCACATAGGCAGATAAGATAGGATAAGAGGTCAAAAGCTTGGTCAAGGAGGCAGGCTTTAAGAGGTAGGCCCAGCCAGCAAAGCCCACATCCTGTGAATGAACATCTATATAAAAAAAAAGCAGAGTCTTAAAGGAGAAAACAGAAAGAGGGGTGGAGAGGGCTAGGGAGGGAGTCCCAGGGTGTGAGGCCTAGACAGCTGAAAACACGGCTGCCAATGGCGGAGCGATGAAAATCAGTGGGGGGGGATACGCACAAGGCCAGGATTTGAGGAGTGGAGAGATCTCAGAGGGTTGTGGGGCCGGAGGAGGTCAGAGACAGGTAGGCCTATCAAATCATAGATCCTCCCTTCATCCGATCATCCAGCTGTTTCTTGAAAAGCCTCTCCTTGCGAAAGGGCCTGCCTCTCATCCAACACCGGCCGTGACTCACAGGCTACCAGGTTTCAAACCTCGCTGCGCAGGCTGGAGCACAAAATCCAGGCCGACGCTCCCAGCACGGTTACCGAGGGAGTGCCGCACCGTCAAAGGTGCCTGCCTTACCAGGCCGGACCTTAATCTCTTCTGCCCATTCGGGCGGACATCATCTGCTCCCAAGAAGAGGGGACGGAGTTCTCCCCATTGTCCTGGCCAATATTCGTTTCCCAATCAATGTCACACACGGACACACACACACAGATGATCACGGTCACTTTCCCATTGCTGTTTGTGGGATCTTGCTGTGCACAAACTGGCTGCCATGTTCCCCGAAATTCAAACATAGCGGCTCCCACTTGACAAAGTGCTTCGTTGGCTGCAATGCCCTTTGAGACATCCTGGGGTTCTGAAAGGTGCTATATAAATGCAGCTCTTTCTTCAAGCATTGATAGATCACTATGTTTAAATGGGTGATTATCCAGCTGCTTTCTCCCCCGCCCCCTCCTTCCTTCCTTCCCTGTATATCCCCCCTTGGCATTCGCAGGCCCATTGTCCACGGCCTAATCCCAGGCCCTCCTGTGAATGATGGTCCAGCCCTAACTCTCCCCTTACTGGCCGCCACCTCCCAGTGATGAACCCCTCAACACAGCGGAAGCCTAGAAGCTGCACTGAAGTCAGCCCCGATCCCCTCCATGACAGCCACACGTACAAAGACCACCTGAAACGGCCCATGTTGCTCACAGGGACCGCAGTATTGGGCCTTTCCCTCGCACTCCTGGCTGCTCTTCCACATTCTACCCTCCGTAAACCAGAGGCCAGTCAAAACTCTGCTGCCCGTGTCTTGCAGCAAGTCCTGTTCCCCTTCCACCCCTCGCTGTCCGACATCGGCTCCCAAGTCAAGCCACATCTTGACTGTAAAACTCCCGCCCTTGTTTTCACATCCCTCCATGGCCTCGCTCCCTCCCTATCTCTGTAACCTCCTCCAGCCCCCACAACCCTCCGAGATCTCTGCGCTCCTCTAATACTGGTCCATGCAGAGCATCCCCCCCCGCCCCCGATTTTAATCGCTCCGCCATTGGCGGCCGGGCCTTCAGTTACCTGGGCCCCAAGCTCTGGAATTCCCTCCCTAAACCTCTCCGACTCCCTGCCTCGTTTTCCTCCTTTAAGACTGCTCCTTAAAACCCACCTCTTTGACTAAGCTTTTGGTCACCTGACCCAATGTGCCTCAGCGTCATGCTTCGTTTAATAACGCTCCTGTGAAGCACATTGGGACGTTTCATTATGCTAAAGGCGCTATATAAGTTGTTGTTGTTTCAGGCCTGTCCTGTTGCCTGAGTAGATCATGACTGATCTGTACTGCTCCAGTTACCCACCTCTGTTCCATAACCCAACAAAAATCGATCCCTCTCACTTTCCATAGCTCCAGTTGACCCATGGGGTATCCTCAGCCTTCTGAGGGGAGGGAATCCCAAATTACCACCACCTTTGTGTGTGGGGCTCCCTGATTTCGCCCCGATCGGCCCTATAGCTGCCATTTTAAACATTACGTTCCCCCTCGTTCTTAATTCCTTCCGCCGGAGGAAATCGTTTTGCTGCATCTGCGTCAGAGGGTCACGGTTTCAAAGCCCACGCCAGAGGCTTCAGCACAAAAATCGAGGCCGACGTTCCCAGTGCAGTGCTGAGGGAGGGCTGCACTGTCGGAGGGGCAGTTTCCCTCTCAGGCGAATGTAAAAGATCCCCGTAGCCGCTATTTCGAAGACGACAGGGGAGTTCCCCCCCCCGGAGTCCTGGTCGATTTTTAATCCCTCAGGGAGGCAATGGCACAGCGGTATTGTCACTGGGCTGGTATTCCACAGGCCCAGGGAAATGGTCTGGGGACCCGGGTTCAACATTTGAATTCAATAAAAATCTGCAATTAAAAGTCTGATGACTTTTAATAAAAACCCACCTGGTTCACTCATCCCCTTTAGGGAGGGAAATCTGCCGTCTTTACCCGTGTGACTCCAGACCCACAGCCATGTGGTCGACTCTTAACTGCCCCTCTGAAGCAGGGCAATTAGGGATGGGCAATAAATGCTGGCCCGGCCAGTGACGCACACATCCCACGAATGAATTTAAAAAAAAAAAATCATAAAAAACAAACAGGATCATCTGGTTATTTTTTGCTTTGCTGTTTGTGGGAGCTTGCTGTGCACAAATTGGGTGCCGCATTTCCTACATGTAGGGTTGCCAACCCTCCGGGATTGGCCTGGAGTCTCCAGGAATTGAAGACCAATCTCCAGGTCACTGCCGTGGGCCACCCTGGAGAAAAATCATCGGGACATTAAAAAAGATTTTTTGGTCATTTTCTTTCAACGTTTCTCTTTACCAGATATAAAAATATTGAAAATGGGGGTGGGGGGAGAAAGGCTGTTTGGCCGACAGTCAAGCATCATCCAATTGGGTAATGGGTCTTTTTGCTTTCCAATTGGCGTAGGAAGGCCGTACGTCACAAGGATGGACGTGTTGGCCGACTAATGGCTGGAGCGTGGGGGCGAGTCATGTGATGGAACCTCCAGGAACACATTTAATCACAGTTGGCAACCCTAACTACGTTACAATAGGGACTACATGTCAACAAAGGGCACTGTTGGCTGTACAGCACTTCGGTATGCCCTGGGGTCATGAAAGGCGCTACACAAGTGCAAGTTCTCTCTTTTCATCTAAATCTGGAACCTCGAACGTTTCATTACTCCGATCAGGTCACCTCCACATCATCAGTATTCAAGGGAGTTCAGGCTGGGTTAAGGTAGCCTTGTCCTCATCATTTAACCTTGAAACACAATCGAAAGCCACAGGATCGCAAACCAAACCAAACGCAAAGCTTCAAACGCTGCACACCAAGGTTGTTGTGGAAACAGTATTCGGGTCCCCACTAAACACGAACCCAGCTGCACCCTGGCTCTGCACTCGCCCCTGTGGCTGTCAGTGGCTTGGGCTCCGGTTCAGACCGACCCAAAGCCCCACCACCCACCCTCCTTTCCCTCGGACCGACTCCGAGTTCCACAAAACACCCCTCGCTTCACCGCAAAGCTTGACCCGGCTGAGCAGTCTCATTCCCCCAGGGCCGCCTCTGTGTCCAATCGCTACCTGTGATTGGGGGCTCTTTCTCAGAAACCAGAGATTAGCAGCACGGCAAAGGGGGCGGAGGGGGAGGGTTTTACCCTGTGTTGCTCCAGATGGATCTCTGTATGAATCATTAACCGGCTGTCCCTGGCCCGACGCTGGCACGGACCGGGCTGTTTACAGAATTCCTGACAAGGTGGCAAGCGCCTTTTTGACAAACTCACAACGCGGGTGTTTATCTGCCCTCTGCCCCCGTCTCCATCTCCAGAACCTTACTTTGCTTTTTTTTTTGCAGCTTTGCTCTTTCCCGCTCACCCTCCCCACCTCTTCCCCCAGCTACGCCGGTCACTCGCCTGTTTAAGGCGAGGCTGGGAGCCCAAGGAGGTATAGACCAGTTAGACCGATATCTGTGGCAGGAAGTTGCTCATATCTGTGATTAAGGGCAGTGTGACTAAGGCACCTTGAACAATTTTTTCTGCTGATAAGGTAGAGCCAGTGGGGAGCTTTAAAGGATAGACCGTGCTAGACGAACCTGAGTGAATTTTTTTTGTGTGTGTGAAGAGGTGACTAAACTAGCGGTCAGCAGAATGCCTACGGTTAAAAGTAAAAGCAAAACACTACCGGTGCTGGTCACCTGACATTAAAACAGAAAAATGCTGGCCAAACTCAGCAGGTCTGGCAGCATCGGTGCAGAGAGAAACAGAGTTAAATGTTTCGAGCCCGGGATGACTCTTCTTCGGAGCTGAAGAGAGGTAGAAATGTGAGGGATTTTATCCTGGTTAAGAGGGGCCGGAGCAAGGTAGAAGGTCAGGGGATAGGTGGGAGCTCAGGAGAGATTTGACAAAGATGTCATGGACACAAGGCAAAGGGAGAGGTAATGATAGTGTTAAAGACTAAGGCAGGTGCTAATAGTGGCTTAAAGGTTATTAAAATGGACTTCCAGAAGGCATTGGATAAAATTCCTCATTAAGAGGCTCTTTATAGGAGGTTAGTGGAGAACTTGATTTTAAGGCCTGAGACAATGTCTGGACTTGCTTCGTGCACCTCTCCTGTATTAGGCCTGGCCTCTACACTGCTGAGTTTGTTGGAGTTGAAAACTTGAGCGTGTTGATTTACTAGTGGATAACTCTGCATGGATTTCCCCCTCTTGGGGTCTCCACCAGTAGTGCCCACTTTGGGTTACGTTTCCTTCCCTTTCTCCTTGGGAAAGGGTTTCCCCCCCCAACCTGTCCCATGTCTCCTGGGACTCTACTGCCCCCCCCTCCGGTGGCTGTTCAGCTTCTGCTGTATTCCCATGTGGCTCTTCAACTAAGTGGGGCATCTCCCTCCCTATCTTTTTGCCTGCTTGGGAGCTTCCCCAGTCCCCATTCCAATCTCAAAGAACACGTGTTTACCAACCCAATTTCTGGGTCACTGCCTTCTGCATTTTTAAAAACTTCACGTGTCCTTCCTTGACCTGTTTCAGCTCTACTGGCCTGGCTTCCGTTCCCTACGGTCGAAGGTCATGAAACTGATGACAAATTATCGACCGAGCAGAAGGAGACTGGCAGGGGTAGTGGGTGGGTACTCTAATGGGCAGGATGCGAGATGAGTGGTGCCCTCATGGGTTCCTGTGTAGGGATCTCAATTATCTATTAACAACGCAGGCAATGGTGTAGAAAACCACCTGTTGGGAGATGGTGGCGTAGTGGTTATGTCACTAGACTAGTAATCCAGAGGCCCAGGCTAATGCCTGGGGTCATGGGTTCAAATCCAGCTGGAGGATTTTAAATTCAATTAATAAAACCTGGAGTTGAAAGCTAGTCTCAGTGATGGTGACCATGAAACTATCCATCAGTTGTTGTAAAAGCCAATCTGGTTCACTAATGTCCTTGAAGGAAATCTGCTGTCCCCTTACCCAGTCTGGCCTACATGTGACTCCAGACCCACAGCAATGTGGTTGACTCCTAAATGCCCCTCTGAAATGGCCGAGCAATTGGGGATGGGCAACGAATGCTGGCCTTGCCAGTGATGCCCACATCCCGTGAAAGAATAAAATAAATCCCAATTTGCCAATGACATGAACATTGTTAGGAAGTTTAATGTTACAAACAGATAGGTGACATGAGCGAGCAAAACTGTGGCAATTGGAAATGAAATTGAAATGAAATCCCCATTATCCATCGTCCTTGTGCCCGCTGAACGAGGGGTCACTGCATTAAAAATAAGGGGTCGCTCATTTAAAACAGAGATGAGACGAAATATTTTCTCGTGAGTCTCTGGAACTCTATTCCTGAAAAGATGGCGGAGGTAGAGTCTGTGAATATTTTTAAAGCTGAGGTGGATAGATTCTTGGTCAGCAAAGTGGGGTGATGGGTTAGTGGGGGGTAGGTGGGATGCAGATTTCAGGTTCCTATCAGATCAGCCCCGATCTTATTAAATGGTGGAGCAGGCTCGAGGGGCTGAATGGTCTACTCCTGTTCCTTGTTCATATGCTGACCCATGGCGCCAGGTGAGCTGCTTCCTCAGAGGCCTAGCGCAGACACGGTGAGCCGAGTGTGATCTGCATCGTCACAGTCGCTTAGAAAATCGCCTGCTCAAACGCAACTTGCAGGTGGTGATGTCCCTATGCACCAGGTGCACTTGTATCTTCCACATAAGAAACTTGCATTGATATCGCGATTTTAACACCGTCAAAAAGTCACAAGATGCTTCACATGAGCATCGCAGCAAAACCTAGAGGACGCAGACTGAAGATCATTGGCAAAAGAACCAGGGGGGGAAGATGAGGAAATTTTAAAACTAAACTCAAGAGATTGTTGTGATCTGGAAGGCGCTGCCTGAAAGGGCGGTGGAAGCAGGTTCAATAAGAAAGGGGGAATTGGATAAATGCTTTAAAAAGCGAGAAAAAGAAATTGCAGGAGCTCCAGGGAAAGAGCTGGGGGGGGCGGGGGGTAGTGGGGGTAGTGGGGCTCATTGGCTAGCTCGTCTGCAGAGCCAGCACGCCCACCATGGGCCGAATGGCCTCCTTCTGTGCTGTATTATTGTAACGTCGCTTCACAAGGAGAGTGGCAAAGCTGCCATGGCACATTCTAGATCACAACAACTTGGTGCGTGAAAAAAACAAACTCCCATCTCCCCCTCTGGATCTTTGGCCAACTACCTTACATCGGTGCTCTTTGGTTTTGTTATAATGGCCTCCGGACAGCATGTTATCATGCGAAAGGTGCCATATAAATGCAGGCTGACACGGGCGAACCAGAGCAGCTGGTGGATGTAACGTTCAACGATCAGGCGCTTTGGAGACGCAAGTACATTTTTAAAAAGTTACGGAGCCAATGATATCCCACTCACCTACCCACCTCGGCGCTAGGCACCCACTCCTGGTGAATGCGCTTGGACTGAAATCAGGATCTTCTAACCAGCCCCACCGTCCACAAGGGCACAGCTATTGATCACACGAGCTGTGAGGCCTGATAGCATTAACAATTTGCTGCTTGCGCAGAGATTGATGAGTGAGAGGAGCTTCCAAAATGTAATTAGGGAGCCGGAGTGCAGGCAGCAGCTCAGACAAAGGCACACCCTCCCACCCCGGCTCTCTCTATCTCTCTCTCACATTCGGAATGCAACAAGGCAGTCACACTGAGTGAGGACTTGCCTCCCTGCCTGTTCGCTAGGAACTCAGTCGACCTGCAGACAACCTCTGCTCTCGCTCAAAAAACGATCCAAGTCTCTGTGGACTCTGCTGCTCTAACGCATCCTAAAACCATGTCACCCATCGCCTCTGTGCTCGCCGAGCCGGGGCACTAGGGTGAATTCCTCCTTCAGGGGGCCAGCACAGACTTGACGGGCTGAATGGCCCCCTTCCGTGCTATAACCGTTCAGTTCAACGATTTAGCTGCCGGGCCGCTGACAACTCAACTGTAAAATCCTCAAATCCACGCGGCCTCTGCCCTCACTGTCTACGTAACCTCCTCCCATCCTACAACCCTCCGAAATCCCTGCACTCCTCGAATTCCAGCCTCTTCAGTGTCCTGGCCAACGTTCTTGCCCTGACCAAGATCATACAACGGATTAATTAGTCATTTCTCTCATGGTTTTATTATTTATCTCATTAACTGGTTATTTGTCTCATGGTTTTTGGTGGGACCTTATGGCGCGCCTTTATAGCGCCTTTCCCAATACAGCCGGCGAAGTACTTTTGAAATGTGCTCACTGTAAACACGGCAGCCAATTTGCGCACAGCAAGCTCCCACAAAGACCGATATAACTACACCCAGAGAGCCTGTTTCGTTTAGGGGGTGATCGGGGGGATAAATATTGACCAGGGCACCGAGGAGAACTTCCCTGCTCTTCTTCGAATGTTGGCCGTGGAATCTTTTACATCCGCCCGGGGAGGGGTGCGGACGGGACCTCGGTTTCCTGTCTCTTCCAAAGGCAGCACCTCCGGCAGTGCAGCATTCCACTGGGAGCGTCAGCCTGTGCTCAGGTTTTTGGAGTGGGTCTCGAGCACATGATCTTCAGGCTCAAGAGGCGGAAGCATCATCCACTGAACTTTGGCTGACACCCTGAGCTGTTTATTCAACTACGAGACAACAGCGAACCCGCGACGAAAATAGTTTTATGAGCTCGATTTGAAGAGGTTTTGGGTTGTCCTGCAGATATGAAGAGGCACTTTATGAACAGAAGTTCTTTTCCCTGGTTAGCAAAATGTAGAAAATGCTTCCAGGGGGAGCGATTTCACGGGTGAGCTTCATGGCCTTGCCCCTGGGGCCTAGTCCTCCCGCGCACAGCCCAGACCAGACAGACTACTGGCGGAGTACCTCCCGGGCCCAGCCGGGCAGGACCCAAGCCTTCAACATCTGGCTCTGCGCAAAAAGAAAAAAAGTGCACTCAATAAAATCAATGAACGCGTTTAGCCTGAAGATCGATAGGGACAGGAGGCTCTTAGCAGGGCCTGCGTCGCCATGGCAACCAGCCCAGATGGACATTTTACCCCACTTACCGAGAGCAACGTGACAGGTGACACAAGGCAAGGCCCAACCACGTTGCAAATCTCAAGCAGTTCACTCTTTCCAAAGGTTTAATTTCGAGAAGCTTATATTCTGGCTACTGTACAGTCCTGACACATTGAGTGGGGGATGTCGGTGTTGTTATGTGGCCCTGGGCTTATGTAGTTGAAGGTCATTCCAGGGGGCAGTCCCTCTCCCCATCCCCCTCCACCCACCCCCACCCCCCCCGTGCACATTAAAGGGGCGCTGCCCCTTTTTAGTTCACCCTCCCTCAACCATTCTCACACGCTGAGCAGGGTGTCGGTCACTCGAAGCCCAAGGCTGCCGGAAGGCAAAGCAGCTTCTCTCGAAGGAAGGAGGGCAAGAAACTATGTGAACGCCAGAGGGTGGAACAAAGCCATGTGCTGCCAGAATGCACGTGATTCACAATGGCAGGGCGGCGCAGTGTGGGGCTCCATCGCTCCTCCCCATCTCTGTAGCCTCCTCCAGCACAACAGCCCTTCGAGATCCCTGCGTTCCTCCAACTCTGCCCTCTTGCGCGTCCCCGATTTCCAAGCCCCCCGCCATTGGCGGCCGTGCCTTCAGCTGCCTGGGGGCCCTAAGCTCTGGGGTTCCCTCCCTACAGTTCTCCACCTCTTCCCTTTTAAGTTGAGCTTAAAAAAACCGACCTCTTTGACCAAGCTTTTGGCTATCTCCTTACACGGCTCAACGTCAAGCTTTGTTTGATGGTGCTCCTAGCGTTAGGGGTGTTTCCCTACATCAAGGGCGCTATATAAATGCAAATTGGTGCTCGCTTCACCCCAGTGGCCCGGTTAATATTTACCCCTCGGACCGACATCATCATCGTTACTGGGATCTTGCTGTGCTTGGATTGGACGTCCCATGGCCCTGAAAGGCGCTATAAAAATCCAAGTTCCTTCTACTGCTCTTCGGAGATTGGTCAAATTTTGTTTTATCCTGTGTAGTTTGGTTTGGTTGCGTTAGGGGATGTTATGTAAAAGTTGTGATGATGGGAGGTGTCGTTGCCTCGATTAGAGAAGGCAGTTTGTGCGTAATCACTTTATTGTTCTGCTTATGGGGAACAACGTCTGAAGTCTTTTCCTTCCAGAGGCTGGCGATGCTGAGGTAAAGTTGAACTCCTGCACTTCCCCAGACCAGCCAAGTCCAAAGCAGAGCAAGAGCCCATAACCTTGCGGCGAACCCAACCCAACTTCAAAGGAAACCCAAACTAATCAGGGCGAGGCTGACTATCCATCCGCCGGAGTGTGTGTGTGTGTTTTATACAAACATTGAGAAATTATGTCAGATCCGCTCGCAAGAAGCTGCCATCAGCCCACAAAGTCAACCACATAATTGAGCAACACCACAGAAAAATTTCAGTGCTGGTTCCGTGCTAGGGCCCTTCGTCCCAGCGGCTAGTTGGTTGAATCAAACAGCGTGCCCCTCCTTGCTCATAAAAGGCAGAGTACAGACCATACTCGACCAGCTTGCAAAACCCCCAAACAAAGCGTCTACTGTTAGATGTGATCCTGCGATTGGGCAGCACTTGCTGAACAATCCTGAGTGCGCCAATAGCTACACTAACAACCAGCTTAAAATAATCAGTTGAGTTCATAATGTGGCTCATTTACACTTGCTAGAAGTGACATACATTCATACACAGGGATCCATTCTCTGCAAACAAAAGGAATATGTTCAAGCCTTGCACCTTTTTTTTGAATTACCCGGGAGCCTGGGGGAACCCATAGTTCCCCGTTACTTTCTCCACAGCAACACCTCAGCCAATCAGAGTTGGCTTGCCAACCAATCAGCACCCTTTCCTCCCGCTGCATGAATTGCTGTGATCATTTGACATTTGGTATTCTTGCATTTGTCCCGATGAGTGCAAGACGTAAAAGCTTTGGCAACGTGCCTCTCTTTCCAGCAAGGTGCAAGTTCTGTACTATCGAGCGACCGTTTGGGCAAACATTTTAGGAATGGAGGCCGAGGCCTTGGAGTGGGTGCAGAGGAGACTTACCAGAATATTACCAGGGGTCGGGGGACTTCAGTGATGTGGAGAGTCTGGAGAAGCGAGGGTTGTTCTCCTTAGAGCAGAGAAGGTTAAGAGGAGGTTTAATAGGTGACCAAAATTATAGGGAGTTTCAGTAGAGTAAATAGGGAGGAAACCTATCAACATTGGAACTGTCGCTAGCCAGAGGGCAAAGAGTTAAGGTGATTTGCAAAGGAACCAGAGGAATTTGATTTTAATGCAGAGAGTTGCTGTGGAACGTGCTGCCTGGACAGGCAGAGGAAGCAGATTGAATAGTAACTTTCAAAAGGGAATTGGATAAACACTTCAAGGGGAGAAATTTGCAGGGCGACAGGGAGGGTGTTTAATTGGATAGCTGTTTCAGGGAACTGAACACTGTCCCCCCCACCCCACCCACCCCCGCTAAACTCGATCTGTAATTCTAAAACAACCGTCAAGACTCAGAGGAGCAGGATGGAAAAGGATCCACTGCTACCCGCTCCAGAGCGGCTGCTGTTCTGTGGGAACGTGAACTATTGTGAATAGCGCAGGTATGTGGAGGAGGCTCAGCGAGGGGGCGGGGAGGGGGGGGATGAATGGTGGGGGCTCGGTGAGGGGGGGGAGGGGAGGAATGGTGGGGGCTCGGTGAGGGGGGGGAGGGGAGGAATGGTGGGGGCTTGGCGAGGGGGGGAGGGGAGGAATGGTGGGGGCTCGGTGAGGGGGGGGAGGGGAGGAATGGTGGGGGCTCGGCGAGGGGGAGGAGGGGAGGAATGGTGGGGGCTCAGCGAGGGGGGGGAGGAATGGTGGGGGCTCGGCGAGGGGGGAGGGGGGAATGGTGGGGGCTCGGCGAGGGGGGAGGGGGGAATGGTGGGGGCTCAGCGAGGCGGGGGAGGAATGGTGGGGGCTCGGCGAGGGGGGAGGGGGGGAATGGTGGGGGCTCGGTGAGGGGGGAGGGGAGGAATGGTGGGGGCTCGGTGAGGGGGGGGAGGGGAGGAATGGTGGGGGCTCGGTGAGGGGGGGGAGGGGAGGAATGGTGGGGGCTCGGCGAGGAGGAGGAGGGGAGGAATGGTGGGGGCTCGGGGAGGGGGGGAATGGTGGGGGCTCGGCGAGGGGTGGGGGAATGGTGGGGGCTCGGCGAGGGGGAGGAGGGGAGGAATGGTGGGGGCTCGGCGAGGGGTGGGGGAATGGTGGGGGCTCGGCGAGGGGGAGGAGGGGAGGAATGGTGGGGGCTCGGCGAGGGGGGAGGGGGGAATGGTGGGGGCTCGGCGAGGGGGGAGGGGGGAATGGTGGGGGCTCGGTGAGGGGGGAGGGGAGGAATGGTGGGGGCTCGGTGAGGGGGGGGAGGGGAGGAATGGTGGGCGCTCGGCGAGGAGGAGGAGGGGAGGAATGGTGGGGGCTCGGGGAGGGGGGGAATGGTGGGGGCTCGGCGAGGGGGAGGAGGGGAGGAATGGTGGGGGCTCGGGGAGGGGGGGAATGGTGGGGGCTCGGCGAGGGGGGAGGGGAGGAATGGTGGGGGCTCAGCGAGGGGGGGGAGGGGAGGAATGGTGGGGGCTCGGTGAGGGGGGGGAGGGGAGGAATGGTGGGGGCTCGGCGAGGAGGAGGAGGGGAGGAATGGTGGGGGCTCGGGGAGGGGGGGAATGGTGGGGGCTCGGCGAGGGGTGGGGGAATGGTGGGGGCTCGGCGAGGGGGAGGAGGGGAGGAATGGTGGGGGCTCGGCGAGGGGTGGGGGAATGGTGGGGGCTCGGCGAGGGGGAGGAGGGGAGGAATGGTGGGGGCTCGGCGAGGGGTGGGGGAATGGTGGGGGCTCGGCGAGGGGGGAGGGGGGAATGGTGGGGGCTCGGCGAGGGGGGAGGGGGGAATGGTGGGGGCTCGGCGAGGGGGGAGGGGGGAATGGTGGGGGCTCGGTGAGGGGGGAGGGGAGGAATGGTGGGGGCTCGGTGAGGGGGGGGAGGGGAGGAATGGTGGGGGCTCGGCGAGGAGGAGGAGGGGAGGAATGGTGGGGGCTCGGGGAGGGGGGGAATGGTGGGGGCTCGGCGAGGGGTGGGGGAATGGTGGGGGCTCGGCGAGGGGGGAGGGGGGGAATGGTGGGGGCTCGGGGAGGGGGGGAATGGTGGGGGCTCGGCGAGGGGGGAGGGGGGAATGGTGGGGGCTCGGCGAGGGGGGAGGGGGGAATGGTGGGGGCTCGGCGAGGGGGGGGAGGAATGGTGGGGGCTCGGCGAGGGGGGAGGGGGGGAATGGTGGGGGCTCGGCGAGGGGGGGGAGGGGAGGAATGGTGGGGGCTCGGTGAGGGGGGGAGGGGAGGAATGGTGGGGGCTCGGTGAGGGGGTGGGGAGGGGAGGAATGGTGGGGGCTTGGCGAGGGGGGGGGAGGGGAGGAATGGTGGGGGCTCGGCGAGAGGGGGGAGGAATGGCAGGGGCTGGGCAGGGGAATGTTAGGGGGGCAATGGTTGGGGTAGGGGAGGAACGGGGGGGGGAGGGGAGGAATTATGGAGGGGGAGGGGAGATGAGAGGAACGAAGGGGGGAGGGGAAAAAGTGAATGTTTGTGTAACCATTACGGAGAGCTCGAAATGAAGGTCAAACAGTCAAAAACAGGTCAGGCAGAATGATAAGCAGAACAATAAAGTGATTACACACAAACTGCCTTCTCTAATCGAGGCAGCGACACTCCCATCATCACAACTTTTACATAACCTCCCTAAGGCAACAAAACCTCCGGGGCCACTGCACAGGATAAAACCAAATCTGACCTTGAGCCACACGAGGTTACATTAGACAGGAGGCCAAAAGCTTGGGCAAAAAAGGGTTGGTTTTAATGAATATCTCATAAAAAAGGAGACGGGGGTAGAGAGGTTGAGGGAGGGAATTCCAGAGCTTGGGGCCCAGGCAGCTGAAGGCCCCGGCCGCCAATGGCGGAGCGATTAAAATCGGGAACGCTCAAGAGGCCGGAATTAGGAGGAGCGCAGAGATTTCGTTTTGGGGCTGGAGAAGATTACAGAGACTGAGCCGGTGGGGGCGGGGGGTGTGGGGGGGGTGGGGGTGGCCGGTTAGGGTGGGGGTGTGGCCGGAGGGGATGCGGTTAAGGCCATGGAGGGATTTGGAAAAAAGAATGAACATTTGAACACTGAGTTGTTGCTTGACCACAGCCAGCGAAGGCCAGCTCGCACAGCCGGGCGGCTGGGGGGGTCATGGGTGAAAGGGATTTGGCCTGAGTCAGGACGTGGGCAGTGGAGTTTTGGATGACCTCCAGTTTACAGGGGGGGTTAGAATGTAGGAGCACGTTGGAAGGGTCAAAGTTGAAGATAACAAGGGGTATGGATGACGCCTCCAGCAGCAGATGGGCTGAGGCAGGGGCAAAGTCGGGCGGCCTTACGGAGGTAGGTAGTTTTCGTTATGACGATTGGAAACTCACCTCAGGGCCAAATATGACCCCCTGTTTTCGAGCAGTTTGGCTCAGCTCCAGATCGTGGCCAGAAAGATGCATGGAGTTGGCGGCTAAGGGACAGGAATCCTATTATTGTCCCTTATGTTGTTGCCTTTTGCTTCCCCTCATCCCAGTTTGCCCAATGGGCCATTGTGGGTGATGGTCCCACAAGCCTGTAACGGTTCTTCAGTATCTAGCCCACGGCAATGTCACGGTTATGTAGCTGAGCCAGCAATCTAGAGAGCTAGGCTCAGAGTCCAACATACAGCAAAGTCAAACCCTGCCAGAGAACAGAATGTGAATTTAATCTCTCAGAAAAATCTGGAAATACATAGGTGTTCTGAGTAAAAGTTTTTTAAAAAATCCATTCACAGGATGTGGGCGTCACTGGCCAGCATTTACTGCCCATCCCTAATTGCCCCTTGAGAAGGTGGTGATGAGCCGCCTTCTTGAACCGCTGCAGTCCATGTGGTGTAGGTACACCCACAGTGCTGTTAGGGAGGGAGTTCCAGGATTTTGACCCAGCGACAGTGAAGGAACGGCCGATATATTTCCAAGTCAGGATGGTGTGGGGCTTGGAGGGGAACTTGCAAGTGGTGGTGTCCCCATCTTTCTGCTGCCCTTGTCCTTCTAGATGGTAGTGGTCGTGGGTTTGGAAGGTGCTGTCGAAGGAGCCTTGTTGAATTCCTGCAGTGTATCTTGTAGATGGTACACACACTGCTGCCACTGTGCGTCGGTGGTGGAGGGAGTGAATGTTTGTGGATGTGGTGTCAATCAAGCGGGGCTGCTTTGTCTTGGACGGTGTCAAGCTTCTTGAGTGTTGTGGGAGCTGCACTCATCCAGGCAAGTGGGGAGTATTCCATCACACTCCAGACTTGTGCCTTGTAGATGGCAGACGGACTTTGGGAAGTCAGGAGGTGAGTTACTCGCTGCAGGATTCCCTGCCTCTGATCTGCTCTTGTAGCCACAGTATTTATATGGCTGGTCTGGTTCAGTTTCTGGTCAATGGTAACCCCCAGGATGTTGATGGTGGGGGATTCAGTCATGGTAAATTTGTGACAATTTTGGTAAAACCCCAACTGGTTCGTTAGGTCCAAATAGAGTAGGAAGCCTGCAATCCTCACCTGGTCTGGCCTGTACATGACTCCAGACCCTTAACTGCCCTCTGGAGTGGCCGAGTGAGACACTTAGCTGTACCAAACACCAAAAGGAACTGCAGCAGCTCAAGAAGCCACCTTCTCAAGGGCAACTAACAAGGGCAGCAGCCGTCGGAGATGCCCGCGTGCTTGTGATGCCTGACAGTGCCAAGGGCTTGGTTAGAACAAGAGCAGGCCTCTGTCCTGTCCTCGGCTGGTGTGTTCCACATGCAAACCTCTGCTTTGGGTGGGGGGGGTGGGCACTGAATACTGGGCAGGACAGGCAACCCCCACTCGATCGATCCCCCCCCCCAACACAGAATAACCAGGAGGATGCGGAGGGGGAAAGTGGACAGCAGCCGTGACCTTACTGAAAGGGGAAGCAGGGATCGAGGGGCCGAACGGCCTGCTCCGGCTCTGCTGTAACTGCGGCCGCTTTGCTTTGGGAAATGACTCGGGTCCCCTGAGAGTGCGGAGCTGGGCCCAGGCCTGGGGCTTTCCTGCTGAGCTGCAGCCTCGCCGCCCAGCACCGCGCAGCCAGCAGAAACCCCCTCGTTGTGCAACAGGGGAAAGGAAAGTAAACAAGGGAGTTTTCAACGATGAAAAGGGAAATGGAGAGCTTCAAAATAACCGGCTTGACAATTCGTTATTACCTCATCTCCAAGCAGGGGAACAAGTTTCTGGGCTGGTTTTTTTTTTTTGCGCTGGTGTCTCACTCACAACCCAACCCAAAAATCTCAGGGACTGGACAAAGGGCCTTTTGATAAGGAGGAAATAAAAGAAAATCAGGAATGAAAGGAAGAGCGAGGGCCGGAGGGGACGGAGCGAGGGCCGGAGGGGACGGAGCGAGGGCCGGAGGGGACGGAGCGAGGGCCGGAGGGGACGGAGCGAGGGCCGGAGGGGACGGAGCGAGGGTCGGAGGGGACGGAGCGAGGGCCGGAGGGGACGGAGCGAGGGCCGGAGGGGACGGAGCGAGGGCCGGAGCGACGGAGCGAGGGCCGGAGCGAGGGCCGGAGCGACGGCCGGAGGGACAGAGCGACGGCCGGAGGGACAGAGCGACGGCCGGAGGGACAGAGCGAGGGCCGGAGGGACAGAGCGAGGGCCGGAGGGACAGAGCGAGGGCCGGAGGGACAGAGCGAGGGCCGGAGGGACAGAGCGAGGGCCGGAGGGACAGAGCGAGGGCCGGAGGGACAGAGCGAGGGGCGGAGGGACAGAGCGAGGGGCGGAGGGACAGAGCGAGGGGCGGGGGGACAGAGCGAGGGGCGGGGGGACAGAGCGAGGGGCAGGGGGACAGAGCAAGGGCAGGAAGGAAAGAACGGACTTCATTTATATAGCGCCTTCCATTACCACTACACATCTCAAAGTGCTTCACAGCTCGTGAGGTATTTTTCAAGTGTAATGTAGGGAAACAGTGTTGAACTACAGATTAGTCATGATCTATCTGAAGGGCAGTACAGACTCAAGGGGCCGAATGGCCTGCTGATATCGGATAATTACAAGACTGGTATCAAAAAGAAAAACTTGAATTTACATAGCGCCTTTCAAAACCACCAGAGTCCCAAGGCGTTTTTACAGCTAGTGAAGTATTTTGGAAGTGCCCTGTTTGTGACGTAGGAAATGCGGCAGCCAATTTGCGCACAGCAAGCTCCCACAAACAGCGATGCGATGCTGAGCACAACAATCCAGGCTGGTGCCCCAGTGAGGGAGTGCTGCGCCGTCACAGGTGCCGTCTTTGAGATGAGACGGTCAGCCGAAGCCCCACCTGCCCCCACTCAGGTGGATGTAAAAGATCCCGTGGTACCATTTTGGAGAAGAGCAAGGGGGGATTTCCCCCCAGGCGTCCCGGCCAATATTTGGCCAGGATAGAGTGGACGTGGGGAAGATGTTTCCATTAGTAGGAGAGACTAGGACCCAAGGACACAGCCTCAGAGTAAAGGGAAGACCTTTTAGAACAGAGATAAGGAGAAACTTCTTTAGCCAGAGAGTGGTGAATCTATGGAATTCATTGCCACAGAAGGCTGTGGGGGCCAGGTCATTGAGTGTATTTAAGACCGAGATAGATAGGATCTCGATTGGTAAGGAGATCAAAGGTTACGGGGAGAAGGCAGGAGAATGGGGCTGAGAAACTTATCAGCCATGATTGAATGGTGGAGCAGACTCGATGGGCCGAATGGCCTAATTTCTGCTCCTATGTCTTATGGTCTTATTGGAGCAGGGAAGACAACATCTCGGAACGCGTAGACTGGCGTTTGAGGGCGGAGGAGGTTGTCGGGATGTGGGAACGTAGGGGGGACAAATGGGATGAGGAGGGAAAGCACCAACGTGGACAGGCTGGGCCGAATGGCCTCAAAACCTCGTTCTCAACTCCACATCATTTGGATGTAAAGATGAAGGGTTCGGCTCGTTTGAGACAGGGACGAGGGGAACTTTTTCTCTCCGGAGGGTGGAGCGTCTTTGGAACTCTCTTCCTGAAAAGGCGGTGGGAGCGGGAGTCTGAGAGTATTTTCAAGGCAGAGCTAGGAAGATTCTTGACTAACAAGGGGGTGAAAGAGCAACATGGGACAAGGGAAAGGTAGCCCTGTAGGGGAGGGTGGGGGGGAAGGGGGCGGTGGTTGTAGGAAAATGGGATAAAATAAAAATAAATTTGAAAAAAAGGGATTAAAGAAAAGGGGTGAGGATGGAGGAGAGAGTTCATGATCGGAAGTTGCTGAGCTCAATGTTAAGCCCAGAAGGCTGGAAGGTGCCTTAATCGGAAGATTTGCTTCTGTCGCTGAGTTTGATGATTTCCCTTTAATACTGGCACTGCTCCTACATCACAGAGAAATGGCTCCTCATCTCTGCCGTGGCTCTGAGTAGCACTTGTCCCTCTTGAACCAGAAGGTCGAGGGTTCAGGTCCTGCCTCAGGAGGGCGCAAAGATCCAGGCCGACACTCCCAGTGCAGTGCCGAGGGAGCACCGTCAGCGGTGCCGTCTTTCAGATGAGCCTGGAACCCAAGGCCGCTTCTGCCCTCCGCGGGTGGATGGAAAAAAACATCCCATGGCTCTACGTCGACGAAGGGCAGGGGAGTTCTCCCCGGCGTCCTGGCCAATATTCGCCTTCCAATCGGCATCACCAAAAACAGCTTGGCTCCTTTGTCACATTGAGATCTGTGGGAGCTTGCTGTGCCCAAATCGGCTGTTGCAATTCCCACATTACAGCAGCAGGGGAGATGGCGGAGTCGTGGCAAGTTCACTGGATTAGTCATCCAGGCGCCCAAGCTAATTCTCTGAGGACCGTGTGTTCAAACCCCACCATGGTGGCTGAACTCAAATTCGATTTCTTAAATAGACAAACTGGAATTGAAAACTAACCTCAGGTGACGGTGACTAGGAAACTATCATCAATTGTTGTAAAAACCCATCTGGTTCACCAATGCCCCTTTAGGGAAGGAAATCTGCCATCCTTACCCAGTCTGGCCTAGATGTGACTCCAGACCCACAGCAATGTGGTTGACTCCCTCTGAAATGGCCGAGCAAGACACTCAGTTCAAGGGCATTTAGGGATGGGCAACATGCTGGTCTTGCCAGTGACGCCCCACATCCCAAAGAATAAGACAGACTTCAGAAAAAGTGCAGCTGTGAAACCCTTTAGGGAGTCTCTGAGGCTGTGAAAGATGCTATCTAAATAAAAATCTTTCCGAAAAGGTAGCTAACTGCTGCTTCAGAGGAGCCCTAATAAAAACATTCTTCCTTAGAAGTGGTCTTAAAGTGGCAGGCACATCCCCTTTCATAGGTGCTCTTTGCCTAACGGGGATCCAAAGCTCAAGTTCACTTCCCTTTAAGCGAGAGTCACATGGACTAGGCCGCACACCAGGGATCCCAGTGCAAAGTTAGTCCTGGAGGTCCTCGAGGTGGACCCACTCAATTAGAGGGGTCCGTGCCAAAACCAACACCTCAACCATAAGGGGCCCAGAAACGTCTACACCATGGTTGTCGGGGCCATGAACGCATTCCCCTCCTCTCAGGGAACAGGAGCCCTGAGGTAGGGTTGCCAACGTGTTTGTCACGTGGTCTCCTGGCTCCCCCTGCCCCACCCCCCCCCACGCTTCCACCATTGGAGGCCCAAAGCATCCATCATTGCAGCTCCCTCCTTGCCTACCCACCCCCTTTAATGGGTAATCCTGGAGGTGTTGGCAACCCTATCCTGAGGGCAGATCACCTGACAGTCAAAAAACAGGGCCCCGAGGGGAGTGGAGCCAAACACCTTCCTCTTGTAACCACATTTACAGCAATTTTCAACAGGTTCACTTGTTATAACTTTCCACTTCACTCAATAAAACTATTCGACCGAGACATGACAAACCAGAGGCGATGAACGAAAGGCTCAGCTGACGCTAACGAGGAGCAAGGAATGCTGGGAGGAAAAGAGGTCAACAGAGGTTGTGACCCAAGACACTGTTAAAAAGCCCCAAATTTCCATGCAATACGTTCAATTTAGTCCTTTATTGTAAATCAGGTCTCCCTGAGAAGTAAGCCCAGAGTTTGAAGGGTCAGGAACTGCACTCGATTTTTGGTGCTGTCCTTTACCTCAAACCCCTCACTCGCCCAGTTATGGGAAAGTTGTTTTTTTTCCCCCCGAAAAGCACCCTTGACCGCAAGTCCGTCCGGCAGTGGCCCAGACACCACTTTCTCGAGGCCCTGCGGGGAAATAAAGATGGTGGATCCTATCGGATAGTTTGCTTGGCAGAATGCCTCATCGCTATAGCTTTCAGACAAGCACCAAGACGTAGTTTGGTTGGTGGCGAGACTGGCGCTACCCGTCAGATCCTCCCTGCACGCCCGGAGTCTCACCGCCACCTGCACGTTGCCCTCGAGACAGCTACAGCGGGGAAGAGACCGTCAACGACTTTCTTCAGGATTGTGCCTTTGCAAAGAAGGTCTGGAGAGAGATGCAGTGGTTTTAGTCACGGGGTTCATCCTGAGCAGCTCCGTGACTCTCTGCTCTCCGGGTTGCTCCCAGGGATGCCTTTGGCATCGGTGAAAGACGCTCTTTGGTCTGCCTGAAACTTGTCCTTTTTTTATTATTATTATTCATTCACGGGATGTGGGCTTCGCTGGCTGGGCCCAGCATTTACTGCCCATCCCTAGTTGCCCCTTGAGAAGGTGGTGGTGGTGGTGAGCTGCCTTCTCGAGCCGCTGCAGTCCCTGTGGTCTCCCAGTGCCGGGAGCTATTGACAGCCGAGTGTTGCAGACTGGTCCAAGGTGAAGTGCCGAGGGACACACCAAAGCCAATTCGGGCAGCCACAGAAAAGGCTCAACAGGGAAAGGCCCCAGACCTTTCAGCCAAAGTGCGCCAAGGGCCTGGAAACATCGTAAAACCCCTCAGGCTGTTCAACACGAAATGAATTTTGTAAATATAACCTGTATAATCTCAAAGTGCCTCATACCGCACTGAAAGAAACTATTGCACTTTATGTCACTGATTTACACCTTTACAAATTTTAGGAGCAAAGTATATTTTATATCCCAGTGAATCACGTAGCGAGACGCGTCTGTATATGAATGGGTGAGTGGGATGCAGCACGGAGGGAGGGAGGGAGAGGGGGAGGGAGGGAGAGGGGGAGTGAGAGGGAGGGAGGGAGGGAGAGGGGGAGTGAGAGGGAGGGAGGGAGGGAGGGAGGGAGAGGGGGAGTGAGAGGGAGGGAGGGGGGAGGGAGGGAGAGGGGGAGTGAGAGGGAGGAGGGTTTGGAAAGGCAGCTGTTTACAGTTTTATTTGTGCTGTTTCAGACAGATTATTCTCGGCCTACTTCACCTGAAAAGCCTAAATGTTCTTACGCTTCGCTGGCTAAGGGCAGCATCGCGACAATTTATCCAGAGCTGTTCACTCTGTTTAACAAGTGGCGCCAGCAGGGAGTGAGCTCTGGATAGTGTTTTGGGGAAGCGGGTACCTAATCAGAAAGTACAACCGGAAATTATACACCCACCACCTGGGAATTACTGCCTGATGTGCACTTTCACTACGCATTCGAGAGGGAGGGAGAGCTGGGGGGAGCGAGAGGGGAGCAAGAGGGAGGGGGAGTTGGGGGGAGCAAGAAGGAGGGAGGGGGGAGCGAGAGGGAGGGAGGGAGGGGGAGGGAGGGAGGGAGGGAGTGGGGGATGGAGGGAGGGGGATGGAGGGAGAGGGGGAGTGAGGTAGGGAGGGGGATGGAAGGAGAGGGGGTGGAGGGAGAGGGGGGTGGAGGGAGAGTGGAGGGAGGGAGGGGTGGAGGGAGAGGGGGTGTGGAGGGAGAGGGGGTGTGGAGGGAGAGGGGGGTGTGGAGGGAGAGGGGGGTGTGGAGGGAGAGGGGGTGGAGGGAGAGGGGGTGGAGGGAGAGGAGGGTGGAGGGAGAGGGGGGTGGAGGGAGAGGGGGGTGGAGGGAGAGGGGGGTGGAGGGAGAGGGGGGTGGAGGGAGAGGGGGGTGGAGGGAGAGGGGGGTGGAGGGAGAGGGGGGTGGAGGGAGAGGGGGGTGGAGGGAGAGGGGGGTGGAGGGAGAGGGGGGTGGAGGGAGAGGGGGTGGAGGGAGAGGGGGGTGGAGGGAGAGGGGGGTGGAGGGAGAGGGGGGTGGAGGGAGAGGGGGGTGGAGGGAGAGGGGGGTGGAGGGAGAGGGGGGTGGAGGGAGAGGGGGGTGGAGGGAGAGGGGGGTGGAGGGAGAGGGGGGTGGAGGGAGAGAGGGGTGGAGGGAGAGAGGGGTGGAGGGAGAGGGGGTGGAGGGAGAGGGGGTGGAGGGAGAGGGGGTGGAGGGAGAGGGGGTGGAGGGAGAGGGGGTGGAGGGAGAGGGGGTGGAGGGAGAGGGGGTGGAGGGAGAGGGGGTGGAGGGAGAGGGGGTGGAGGGAGAGGGTGGAGGGAGAGGGGGGAGTGAGGGGGGAGTGAGGGGGGAGTGAGGGGGGAGTGAGGGGGGAATGAGAAGGAGGGAGGGAGGGGGAGTGACGGAGGGGGAGTGACGGAGGGGGAGTGACGGAGGGAGGGAGGGGGTGGGAGGGTGACTGAGAGGGAGGGAGGGAGGGAGAGGGAGGGGAGGGGGAGGGAGGGAGAGCGAGTGGGGGCAGCTGGGGATAGAGGGAGGGGGAACTGGGGCGGGAGAGAGAGCAGGAGGGAGGGAATGGGTGAGGCAGATTGAGGGAGAGAAAAGCAGGGACAAGATTGAGAGAGAAAAAAGGGGGAGGGTGAGAGAGAGAGAGAGAGAGAGAGAGAAATGAAAATGACGTAAATAGGTCAACTGAGAGGCTGAACCAAAAAGAGAAGCTGACATTCTAATTCGAACACATTTCCAGCTACATTCCCCTTACCCTTCCTGGAGACCGTGACTCATATTCTCAGACATTCCCATCCAGGCAACAAGCTGCAATTCTCAGCCACCGTTCAAATATCTCTGATATCTCTGGTGGGGCACATCGACAGGGGCCCTAACAAACGCCCGAGACGAGGAAGGGTCAGTCAGTCCCTCTGGGTGGGGTAAACAAGCAGCCAGACAGGACCAAGAGGCAGACGTGGGGACAATCAACAGCCCATTCTGTCGCCCTGGGGCAGCTGAACTACATTATTGCTCCAACTGAGGGATAATTACACAAACTGCATCCAGAGAAAGCATTTACTGAGATTGGAGAAAAACAGGGCTCTACTGTGGGGACTGTGAATTATCCACAATCTTTAACTGTGGAGTGGAGACAGATTCCAAACCCTCAGTGTGAATGATCTGTCATCCAGCGAGAGGACACAGGGCAATGGAACAACCACCTGCCTTTATCTAGCACCCTTAATGCAGTAAAACCATCCGATGGAACGTCACAGGACCAATTATCAAACAAAATTTGACCTCGAGCCATGCGGGTTGGGGGGGGGGCGCGCAGAGAAGGGAGGGGGCCGAGGAGGGGCTAGAGCAGGGAGGGGGTGAGAGGAGGGGGGCCAGGGGGATGGGACTAACTCGATTGCTCTACCCAAGAGCCAGCACAGAATCAATGGGCCAAACGGTCTCATTTTACTTTTGCATTCTGAGAGATTCCCTCGAGTCTCAATTTAACATTCCCACCACCTCCATGTGAGTGAACAGCAGCCCCCCCCCTGGGTAGTGATAACCACACCTGCCCATCCTCTACGTCCGGGTCCAGAGTCCGGGACTCTGATAGACTCCGAGACTGGGAGAAGGGGAATAACATCTGCCGAGGGGGAGAGAAGACGGCCTTGGTCCAGCATCTCCCTGTCGCCAATTAACAGACAAGAACGATAAAGTTGTGGCAAATAGTAAAACTGATGAGATACGAGCTGGTCGAAGGTTAGTTAAACTAAGATAGATGTCACGAAGGGTTGTGGAAATTAAGAGATAGCAAAGATTAGGAAATATCCCTTGGACCTCCACTCGATCATCATCCACCCTCACCAGAGGCCATGTTTTAAATCTGTTCATTTTCTGGTACCTTTAGCAAGTTACTATTGAATCTGCTTCCACCGCCCTTTCAGGCAGCACATTCCGGGTCACAGCTCCCTTGTTATGAAAATAATTCCCGCATCTCGTTCTCTGGTTCTCCAATTAAACCTGAGTCCCCCAGGTTACTGGTCCCCCTGCCACTGGAGACAGTCCCCCTCCATACTCACTCTTCCTCAATTGGATAAAGCGGTTGTGGGTGGATGGGGAGTCGGGGAGCCTATCCCGCCAGGCAATGGGTGCTAGGCTGGGCACACGCCCAACTTATCCATCATAGGGTACACACACACACACACACACACACACACAGACAAATTCAATCATAGGGGGGAAAGCAGAGGCAGGAACCCATACAGACAAGGAGGGGGAGAATGTGTCAACTCCACAGAGACAGACACCCGAGGTCAGAATCGAACCCAGGTCCCTGGAGCTGTGAGTCAGTAGCTGTGCCACCCGCTCCCTTCGTACCAACACTATCAAAATGTTTCGTGATTTCGAAAGCCTTGATCCAATCTCCCCCGTAACCCTCTCTGCTCTCAGGAGAACAATCCCGGCTTTTCCAGCCTATTCGTGTAATCCCTGATACCGTCCTGCTAAATCTCTTCCGCAGCCTCTCCTGCTACAGTTTCTCCTGACTTACTCTATGAAGAAAAACCCCTCATGATTTTTAACCTCCCCTCAGGTTCCCCAGAGTTTAGTTGCCTGCGCTCGCCAGCAGATCTGGGTGAACGAGGCAGTGATCAGCAATGGGCAGTCACTGGTGATTGGGGGTGTGCTGGGTCAGATATTGGACTTTCGCCATCGAGGCTCCAATCGCTGGAGGTACAGCTGGAAGCATCTCCCTCCCAATGCACATGGTCCCACAGCACAAGATCAGAAAAAGGAAATGCAGAAACATCATTCTGACCTTGAAACAATGCCAAGTGTTACTGCTCCCAAACCCTGAACCATTCCTCAGAATTTCCATTCCCCTCCATTCAGTCCAAGACAAGTGCACAGTAAGAGAAACTGCTGGATACAGATGTGGGAAATGGGGAAACATTGCACCCTGCAGGACAGCACACTCCGCCGAGGCACATTGATGGGGAGTGGGTCGAGGGGGCTTTACTGTATATCTAACCCCGTGCTGTACCTGTCCTGGGAGTGTTTGATGGGGACAGTGTAGAGGGAGCTTTACTCTGTGTCTAACTCCGTGCTGTACCTGTCCTGGGTGTGTTTGATGGGGACAGTGTAGAGGGAGCTTTACTCTGTATCTAACCCCGTGCTGTACCTGTCCTGGGAGTGTTTGATGGGGACAGTGTAGAGGGAGCTTTACTCTGTATCTAACCCCGTGCTGTACCTGTCCTGGGAGTGTTTGATGGGGGCAGTGTAGAGGGAGCTTTACTCTGTATCTAACCTCGTGCTGTACCTGTCCTGGGAGTGTTTGATGGGGACAGTGTAGAGGGAGCTTTACTCTGTATCTAACCTCGTGCTGTACCTATCCTGGGAGTGTTTGATGGGGACAGTGTAGAGGGAGCTTTACTCTGTATCTAACCTCGTGCTGTACCAGCCCTGGGAGTGTTTGATGGGGACAGTGTAGAGGGAGCTTTACTCTGTATCTAACCCCGTGCTGTACCTGCCCTGGGAGTGTTTGATGGGGACAGTGTAGAGGGAGCTTTACTCTGTATCTAACCCCGTGCTGTACCTGCCCTGGGAGTGTTTGATGGGGACAGTGTAGAGGGAGCTTTACTCTGTATCTAACCCCGTGCTGTACCTGCCCTGGGAGTGTTTGATGGGGACAGTGTAGAGGGAGCTTTACTCTGTATCTAACTCCGTGCTGTACCTGCCCTGGGAGTGTTTGATGGGGACAGTGTAGAGGGAGCTTTACTCTGTATCTAACCCCGTGCTGTACCTGCCCTGGGAGTGTTTGATATTCATTCTGGTTCCTAAAATGAGACGGTTCTCCATTCTGCTGCACTTACATCGCTCACCTTGCAAAACCACAAGGTAAAAAAACTCTAAAAACAAATTCACCATCTAAGTGAGAGAGGAGAGGGGACGTGGAGTATAAGTTGACTGTTGGTCGAGGTGGTAATGAGGGAATTGCCCAGGCTCCCTCTCACTGGCTCCCAACATATCTACCCTCACGGCTTCCCAGCCAATCGGAACGCAAAGAAACTCTTCAGAACCTGATTGGATGATTCTCGACCGCTACTTCTTTCTCATCGCCAACGTTCTTTATAACTGAGAAACCAAAGTGTTGAAAGAATTTTTTTTTTCGATAAAGTCTCTATGGTTTTCCTCCTGGGCATTTCTCCCCATTTCCTGGGGCACTCCAGGGCAATCCTGTAAGGTTGGCAACTTGTTGTAGGGTGGCTGAGTTGTACCTATTAATGATAGAGTTCAACTGTAGCCACTTATTAGGTGTAAACTTTAAGTTTATTTACTCAATATACTCAGGAGCAACTATACGTGTGCTTTCAACTCCAACTCCATCTCTACCCTCTACATTGACTGAGGAGGTAGCCTGTGCTGCCCTCCTATTGGTTTCTACAGATCATGTGATCTCTCCTAACAAGTATTATTCTTCAAGGTACATTACACACTAAATAAAACCATAATTACTGCACAACCCCAGATCTCATTTCCCTCAGGGCCACCCAAGTTTGGAGGGATAAAGTCTACAATTGCCCAAGTCGACATTCATCTCCTCAGTCGATGAAAACAAGATTTAAGAACTATAAACACTACCGAGCCGTCTCAAAAAGAATTCAGCAAACATAAACAATCGAAACATTGCATTCAAGTTCCCTCAGAATGTCCTAAGCTGGTGACCAGCAGGCAAGGCCTGTGAACTCTGACCCCAGCCCACAGGCCGCTCTATTCCAAAGCATCTCAATTTCCCAACGACCAGTTTATCAGCTGAATCCACCAAGGGCTCCAAATCTAACACGTCTAACTGGATCTGCCCGACGCATTCAAGAGGTAAATGGAGCAAAACTTGGCAGCCGACACACATTCCTGGCCTGCTGCCTTCCTTGGGATTGTATTTCCCTGGTCCCTCTGCAAATACAGGGGGGGTGATCAGATTCCACACGGCATCTGGCCATCACCGCCTGCCCTTACCCTTAAGCATCATCAATTGAAATATTTATAAAACAATCTGATCGGCCATGATCTTATTGAATTGCACAGCAGGCTCCAGGAGCCCTATGGCCTACTCCTGCTCCGATTTCTCAAGCACAACATGGCAACTGATACATGCTGACCCAGGTTTGACTACTTGATATTAATAGAAGGCCAACTCCTCAGTTTATATAATTTGTCTCTCTACCAGTTTAGATGCCCATGTTTGGGACTAGACGCCACAGCAACAACATTTCCACAATTGCATAGAATATACAGCACAGAATCAGGCCATTTGGCCCCACCAGTCCGTGCTGGTGTTTATGCTCCACTCGAGCCTCCTCCCATCCTTCCTCGTCTAAATCTACCATCATAACCCTCGATTCCCTTCTCCCTCGTCCCCTTGTCTAGTTTCCCCTTAAATGCACCTACGCCACATCAACCACTCCCTGTGGGAGCAAGTTCCACATTCTCACCCACTCTCTGGGTAAAAAAAGTTTCTTCTGAATTCCCGATTGGATTTCTCAGGGACTATGTTATGTTGACGGCCTCTGGCTCTGCTCTTCCCACAAGAGGAAACATTCTCTCTGTATCCACTCGATCAAAACCTTTCAGAATTTTAAAGACCTCGATTAGGTCACCCCTCAACCTTTTTTTTTTAAAAAGAGAAAAGGGACCCAGCCTGTCAATCCTTTTCCTGATACGTATACCCCACACATTCCTGGTATCATCCTTGTAAATCCTCTCTGCGCCCTCCTCTATATCCCTGAGCTGCATGCAGAGTGTGGCCTAAACAAGGTTCAACACAGACTTAGCATAACCTCCCCACTTTTCACTCCTGTCTCTCAAGAAATAAAGCCCAGTGCTTCATATTTCTGCCATGCCCTCACCTCTTCGTGGGCGTCATCTTGGAGTCCAGGATTTGCCCAACATCCAATCTTCGGGTGAGAGTCCAGACATTGGCTATTTGACCGGGAAAGGCCCTTTAGGGCTGTGCTCAATCCTGTCCTTCGCCAATGACCGTGACAACCCATGCACTTCACCAGCATGTTGAGTGCAAAGAAAGACGTTGCATTCGTGGAGCGCGTTTCATCCCCTCGGGGCGGAAGGGGGAACCCACAGCCAATGAAGTACTTTCTGAAGTCATTGTAGTTCTCGGTAACGAAAAAAAAAACGCAGCTGCCAAGTTGTGCACAGCAAGATCCCACAAAGTGACAACCGACCAGAGACAATCTGTTGGGAGGTGATGATGATCGAGAGAGCGGGTAAGGCTTCGGTTTAATGCCTCACCTGAAAGAAGGCACCTCTGTCAGCGCTGCACTCCCTCAACACCACATACAACTAATTGTATTTACATAGTACCTTTAACAAAATAAAACATTCCCAAGACGCTCCACAGGGAGGGTTATAAAGCAAAATTTGACACCTAGCCACACAAGGAGATATTAGGGCAGGTGACTAAAAGCGCGACCAAAATGTTAGGTTTTAAGGAATGTCTTCAAAGGAGGTAAGAGAGGTGGAGAGGCTTAGGTAGGGAATTCCAGAACTTGGGGCCCTGCCAGGTGAAGGCACGGCCGCCGATGGAGTGATGGAAATCGGGGATGCGCGAGAGGAGAGAATTAGGGGGCTGCAGAGGGTTGTGGGGCTGGAGGAGACCACAGAAGAACATCATCGGCCTGGTTCAGTGGTTGGCACTCTTACCTCAAAGCTACAAGGCCCTAAGCCTCAAACCCCACTCCGGAGCCTTAAGCACATCATCCAGGCTGACACTCCAATCGCTGGGGGGGTTCCATCTTTTAGACTGGGTGTTAAACCAATGCCCTTTCTGGTGGATGTAAAAGACCCTATTGGCACTTCTTGAAGATATCCCACGTGCAGGCCAATATTTACCCTTCGACCAACATCGCTGCAAAACAGGCCATCTAGTCGGCATGATTATTGCTGCTTGTGGGAGCTTGCTGTGCGCAAACTGGCTGCCACCTTCCCTACAACAGGGGGTGCATTTCAAAGCAAGTATTTCATTGGCTGTATAAAGTGCTTTGGGACTGCCCTGAGGTGGTGGACGGCGCCATATAAATGCACGTCTTAACTTATCAAAACAGCGATTGCTGGCCACACTTTTGAATGGGGTGCGGAGGTGAAAAGAGTTCAAATACAAAGAGCAAGATAAGACGGATTTGTGAATTGGCTTGATTTTAATTGTGCGTGTTTTCTTTTTTAAAAAACAAGACACAAACAATGGTTTCTCAGGGGAGTTATTTACAGGTCGGAGGAGCAATTCCAGGAAATGGATGGGTCAATACTTCCTCTCTCTCTCTCTCTCACACCTCTCCCCACCCCCTCTCTTGCTGTCACAGGCCCCATCCGGAGATTGCTATTCATTCCACAACCATGAACAGCTTTCAGGAAAACACTTGGGGGGGAAAAAAAAGGGGCATTTTTTTTACCGGCTACAGGTGGTGTTTTAATCATTAAGCAAATGACTGGGTCTTCGCGTCGTGTTGATACAGGCGAGCCAGAGTAGAACCTCGGTTAGAGAGTACTACGTGCAGTTCTGGTCACCACATTAGAAAAACGGTATAAAGGCACTGGAGGGGGGTACAGAGAAAATTCGCAAGGGCGATACCAGAAATGCGTGGGTATACATATCAGGAAAGGTCGACAGGCTGGATCTCCTTTCTCTTCAGGAAAGAAGACTGAGGTGGTGACCTAATCGAGGAACATTTAAGACGAAGCTGGATAAACACGAGGAAGAAGGGAGTAGGGGGCTATGATGGATAAACACCTAGCATGGACTGGTAAGGCCAGTTTCTGTGCCGTAGCCGTAATGCTATGGAATGAATCTCCAAACCGCTGCCACTAACCCCATCATTCCCCCGCCTGCCCCCCTCCGCGCCTAAAGATTGGCAGCTTCGCAGTTGTTGCTCTACCCTCCCCCATCCGCACATCATGCAAGGTGGCCAGTGATCCCCAGCGAGTTTGGACAGCAATCCCCGTCGGACTATTCAACCTTGGGAGGCATCACTGCAAGTCCCCATTCAATTCTCACACCGCGCCCCGTCAGGCACCCTTCCCTCTTGCGGCGAGATGGCTCAGTGGAATTCCTCAGCATACCCCTCAGTCCCTGGTTCCCCTACAAAAGCGTCAAATTGCCACTTGGAACCAACCCCCCAAAAAAAAGATTGATTCACCAAGATCCTTTAATCCCCCGCCTCCCCCTCCCGGGAAGGACTAAGAATTTAAAGGAGGTATTGAAATAAGTAGGAAAATAAATATCGGATGAAACCTGGGGTGGTGAATCTCCAACTGCCCCCGAAATCTCCAGACCCTGTCTGGCCCTCTCAGGGGGCTGGAAAATACCCCATGACACAACTCCAAAGAGGAGGAAGGGAATTGCCCTGCCCCTCAACTAACACAACTGGGAAACACAGGTGATCTGATCACTTTCATACGGTCCAGAAACAGGCCATTCAGTCCAACAAGTCCATGCCCGTGTTTATGCTCCACTCAAGCCTCCTCCCGCCTTTTCCCCTCCAAATCGACCATTGTAACCCTCCATTCCCTCCTCCCTCATATGTTTGTCTGGCTTCCCCCGAAATGCACCCATACAATCTGGTTCAGCCACTCCCTGCGGCAGCAAGTTCCACATTCTCAACACTCAAGCGCGCTGCTGCTTGTGGGAGCTTGCTGTGCGCAATCCGGCTGGCGTGTACGGTACGGTACAACTGGGTGGCGACATTTCAAAAAGGTAGTTCATTGACCTCAAAGCGCTTTTGGAAGTCCTGAGGCGGTTTATGGTGCTTTGCTGACTCTGAGCCACACAAGGAGGTACTAGGACGCTGCTGCATTTTGCTGGATTGTTGTGTATTTTATATATTTGGTTTTCCTCAGAGCAATGCAGAGATGACACTTGTTTCTAAGACTGCAGTTTTAGAATATCACTGCAATCGCAAAATGTCTGCTCCATGCTTCCCTCAGCTCTGCTTACTTTGCTCTGAGTCAACACCCAGGCTTAACCAATCAAGCACAGCAAGCATGGATCAGTTACCAGACTCTCACAATCAAACACAGGATGATTGAATGCGATAGGCAGGTGGACAAAGGCTTGGAGGTGCATCTTAAAGGAACAGGGAGAGGTGTCAGCTGTGGCTCAGTTCATAGCACCCTCGCCTTTGAATCAGAGGGTTGTGGGTTCATGTCCCACTCCCGGAAAACCAAGAACTGTGATTGTGCTCGAAAGAGTTGCAATCTGTGACTGTTGATAACTCGAAAGAATTAAAGGAACAGGGAGGGAATTCCAGAAGTTGGGATTTGGATAGCTGAAGGCGAGCTCTCTCCTTCTCGTTTCAGAGGGGGACAGGCCCTCCGGGGCTTTTTCCCCCCCCCACCCCATTTGATTTTCCGAGGATTTTTCACCTGCCTCGGAACCACCTCTACAAGCAGGTCCCCACTTTGTAGCCGCTTTGTAGGTATTTAGCTTGTCATTATAGTGTTGAGTGAGGTCAAGTGGAAATCTGTGGGTGCATGTGTCTGCTTCGGTCTCTGACTCACAGGCTCCGGAAAAAGAAAGAGAGAGAGAGTAGCTGCCCATTATTTTGCTGCTTCTTTTAAAGATAAATATCCATTTTTCTGCTCCACCACCCCTGTAATGTGCTGCTGCATGACTGAATCTGACACCTGAGTCAATTTGATCCAGCTCTCTCACTTTCCTCTATTTTTGACACTCCACCTGCTATTTCTCCCCACCCCCCACACTCCTTCAGCTTTTCCGCTCCTCGCCTGAAGGCTCTGTTTCCTGGTGAGGGGGTGGGAGGGGTGGTGGGGTGGTGGGGTGGAGGCTGCGATCGGGCAGGGCGCGGGTGTCCGGGGCGCGGGTGGCGGGGGAGGGGCTGACATTCTCACGCGACAGCAGCCGGCTCCGGGAACACGTCTGTCCGAGATGTGAATGGGGCTGGCTGGGCCAAGGAGGGGAAGTGCGCGCACCGCAACGTCCTGCGTTTGACTAGCGCCTGGCTCGTGCAGGATCGGACAGAAAGAACTTGCACACCCACAAGGCCCCACGAGGAGATTTCATACCCACGCACCCAAAGGCTTGGTCAAGAGGCCAGTTTTAAGGAGCGTCTTAAAAAGGAGACAGAGAGAGAGAGAGAGAGTGGGGGTGGGGGGCGGGGTGGGGTGCGGCGGAGAGGTTTAGGGAAGGAATCCCACAGCTGGGGGCGCCCAGGCAGCTGAAGGCCCAGCCGCCAATGGCGGAGCGATTAGAATCGGGGGGTGCGCAAGAGTTGGAGGAGCTCAGGGCCCCCGAGAGGGTTGGGGGGGGATGCAGGAGGTTACAGAGATAGGGAAGGGGGTATGGATTAGCGCATGAGGATTTTAATATAAAAAGGACTGGAAGCGGGTCAGTGCAGCACAGGAGTGATGGGCGAATAGGAATTGGTGCAAGTTAAGATAGGGGCCAGAGAGTGGCCTTATCTTTGTGAAGGGTGGAAGACTGTAGACCGGCCTGGCTGGAACAGTCAGGTCTAGGGTTCAATGTTATGCCACTGGGTCCCATTATTGTCCAACTGCATAAAGCACTGGGAGTCGCTGGGGGCCTTGACAGGGTGGATGTTGGAGAGGAAGTTTCCCCTTGTGGAAGAATCTAGAACTCGGGGTCGCTGTTGAAAAATATGGGGTCACCCATTCAAAACGGAGATGAGGTGAAATCTTTTCTCGCGAGTCTTTGGAACTCTCTTCCTGAAAAGGCGGTGGGAGCAGAGTCTTTGAATATTTTTAAGGCTGAGGTGGATGGGGTCTTGGTAAGCGAGGGGGTGAAAGGTTATCCGTGGGGGTGGGGGGGGGTAGGTGGGATTCAGATTTCAGGTGACTATCAGATCAGCCATGATCTTATTAAATGGCTGGGCAGGCTAGAGGAGCTGAATGGCCTAACTCCTGCTCCTTGTTCCTATGTTCACACCACTTGGGGCTGGTCCTGGGAGGATCCTTCTGTCCGGCCTATAGTTACAACATGGCGAGTTAGTTAAAGCCTGGAGTCTGTCATCAAGATGCTCATTGATTTGGGACATTCTGTCATCGCCAGTTTTCCACAGGAGGCCACCAGGACTTAGCGGATTCACATATGATCCTCTTCCTCATTGATTTATGAAGCAGGCTGTCCATATACAAAACTGAAGCAGACAGAAACCCCCACAAGGGGTGACAATTGACACCCACTTGTGGCTCAAACTGGACATGTTGCCAGAGTTTGCAATGCCAAGCCTGTTCAGCACTGAAGATGCCCGAGCAAAATACCGAAGGCTCTGGAAATCTGAAACAAAAAACAGAAAAATGCTGGAAATACTCAGGAGGTCCGGCAGTATCGGTAAAGGGAGAAACGGAGTTAACAATTCAGGGCAATGACCTTTCATCCCAACGGGCTTGAAGCATTAACTCTGGTTAAGCACTTCCACAGATACCGCCTGACCTGCTGAGTATCTCCAACATTTTCTGTTTTCCTTTCTCAAGGTTCAAAGTTCCTTCCTGCACTACAGGGCGTCGGAAACTGAACACACGGAAAAAGGTCAAGTGCTGGATATCCCTCACCTCCACCCCCAGCCCCAAGAATTTTCTCCCCTTAGTCCCCAAAGGTGCTGACCCTTGGCACCAACACCACTCACTTGCCCATCCTTCATGGGCGACTCTGTGGATAGTGGGTGCCAGGGAAGGGCCACAATGGGATCAACTGGCTCAGCACTGGATTGGGGATCCAGTCTGGGATCTATGGGCTCGGTAACAATTTGCCAGCCCACATGTTGTGCATCACTGGCATTTCCCCCCCATGCCCCACGGGTGCACCCAGCCCACGTTGGTTATTTCCCGCGGGCAGTTGATGCCAAGCCCAGGGCAGCATGTCAAGCTTCACCTGCCTCAAAGGAAACATGGTGAGGCAGGCAGAGGGAACACGGGCGACAGCCTGGAGAGCCAGGTGCACAGTAAGACTCCACAAGGAGACAGTGGCAGCCCCGTGCTATCATTGGATAGAGATCCGTCTCTGCTCAGCTTCCTCATTGGCACAGGGTGGCCCCATTCCATTGGCAATCGGTAACGGGTTTGCAGACTGGAAACATGGCTGCTGCACCTGAGCTTTGGGGCGGGTAGGAGGGGTTGGCGGAGGGGGCAATAGGGATAGCGTTCACCGCACATTGGCACTCCCTTCTGGGCAATGCAAACAGGGGCACGGAGATTGGGCTCGCTTGCGAAGGCCTCCCTCCATCTCGCCACTTAATTGTTAAGAGTTCCCAGTGCCAATGGAACTGGGGAACCCATGCCCAGTGTGCCAGCTGCGGCTCAGTGGCACACATCTCGGGAGTCAGAAACTCATGGGTTCAAATCCCATTCTGGAGACTTGAGCGCATAATCCAGGCCAACTCTCCCAATGCAGTACCGAGGGAATGCTGCACTGTCAGAGGTGCCATAACCCAGATGAGGCGTTAAACAGAGGCCGTCTACCCCCTCAAGCCGATGTGAAAGATCCCACAGCTGTAAAACAGGCGTTCTTCCTGGCCAATGTCCATCCCTGAACTAACACCACTAAGTCAGATGATCTAGCCATTGTCACACTGCTGTTTGTGGGAGCTTGCTGTGTGCAAATTTTGCTGCTGTGTTTCCTACACTACAATGCTGACGATTCTCAACAGCACTTCATTGGATGTAAAGCGCTATGGGACATCCTGAGGTTGTGAAAGAAGCAATATAAATTGTTCTTATTTGCTGCCATCCAGATAGGAAAAACAGCAAAACTCAGGGACTGGTGGCATCATCTGTTACAACACCGGATTTTCCAACTTTGGAACTTGGTCAGGATCCAGGCCAGATTGAAGTGGTGAAGATCTGCTCCCTCTGTAGCTGAGAATTAAAACGTATATCAGGCCGACTCACCACCAGGCTGCTGGTGGGTGTACAAAAAAAAAACACACAAAGGGTATTTAACATTTCCCACTACACTGACAGTTCCACTGAAACGGAACCACGACAGTGGTTAGTCTGAACTGTGGCTCAGTCATGAGCGTTTTCTCTTTTGAGTCAGAAATCTGCCTTCTCCCCGTATCCCTCAATCCCACTGACCCCCCCTTCTCCCCATATCCCTCAATCCCACTGACCCCCCTTCTCCCCATATCCCTCAATCCCACTGACCCACCTTCTCCCCGTATCCCTCAATCCCACTGACCACCCTTCTCCCGTAACCCTCAATCCCACTGACCCCCCTTCTCCCTATATCCCTCAATCCCACTGACCTCCCTTCTCCCCGTATCCCTCAACCCCACTGACCCACCTTCTCCCCGTATCCCTCAACCCCACTGACCCCACTTCTCCCCATATCCCTCAATCCCACTGACCCCCCTTTTCCCGTATCCCTCAATCCCACTGACCCATCTTCTCGCCGTATCCCTCAATCCCACTGACCACCCTTCTCCCCGTATCCCTCAATCCCACTGACCCCCCTTCTCCCTATATCCCTCAATCCCACTGACCCCCCTTCTCCCCATATCCCTCAATCCCACTGACCCACCTTCTCCCCGTATCCCTCAATCCCACTGACCCCCCTTCTCCCGTAACCCTCAATCCCACTGACCCCCCTTCTCCCTATATCCCTCAATCCCACTGACCTCCCTTCTCCCCGTATCCCTCAACCCCACTGACCCACCTTCTCCCCGTATCCCTCAACCCCACTGACCCCACTTCTCCCCATATCCCTCAATCCCACTGACCCCCCTTTTCCCGTATCCCTCAATCCCACTGACCCATCTTCTCGCCGTATCCCTCAATCCCACTGACCCGCCTTCTCCCCGTATCCCTCAATCCCACTGACCCCACTTCTCCCCGTATCCCTCAATCCCACTGACCCCCCTTCTCCCCGTATCCCTCAATCCCACTGACCCCCCTTCTCCCCGTATCCCTCAATCCCACTGACCCCCCTTATTCTCCTCATGTCCCTCAATCCCACTGACCCCCCTTCTCCTCGTATCCCTCAATCCCACTGACCCACCTTCTGTCCATAAGGCAGTTACAATCAGATCAGCCATGACCATATTGAATGGTGGAGCAGACTCGAGGGGCCGAGTGGCCTACTCCTGCTCCAAATTTGTATGTTCGCATATTCCAAACATAGAAACATAGGAAAGAGGAGGACGGGGTCATTCGGCCCTTCGAGCCTGCTCCGCTATTCAATATGATCATGGGAGATCCTCTATCTTGATGCTATACTCACACTCTCTCTCCATACCCCTTGATGCCCTTAGAGTCTAGAAATCTATTTCCTTCTTAAATATATTCAGTGACTGGCCCTCCACAGCCTCTGTGCTAGAGAATTCCACAGGTTCACCACCCTCTGAGTGAAGAAATTTCACTTTATCTTAGGCCTGAATGGTCTACCCTGTATCCTGAGACTGTGACCCCTTGTTGTAGACCCCACCCTCAACCTGCCAGAGGAAACATCATCCCTGCATCCAGTCTGTCCAACCCTGTCAGAATTTTATACGTTTCAGTGAGATCCCCTCTTAATTCTTCTAAACTCCAGTCAATACAGACCTAGTCAGCCCAATCTCTCCTCATACGACAATCCTGCCATCCCAGGAATCAGTCTGGTGAACCTTCGCTGCCCTCCCTCGATGGCAAATATATCCTTTCTTAGGTAAGGAGACCAAGACTGCACACAATACTCCAGGTCTCACCAAGGCCCTGTATATCTGCAGTAAGACATCCTTGCTCCTGTACTCAAGTCCTCTCGCAATGAAGGCCAAACATACCATTTGCCTTCTTAACTGTTTGCTGACCCTACATGCTTGCTTTCAGTGATTGATGTACAAGGACACCCAGGTCCCTTTGTATATCAACATTTCCCAATCTATCACCATTTAAATAATACTCTGCCATTCTGATCCCTACCGAAGTGGATAACTTCACACTCATCCACATTATACTGCATCTGCCATGTATTTGCCCACTCACTCAATCTATCTAAATCGCCTTGAAGCCTCTTAACATCCTCCTCACCGCTCACATTCCCACCAAGTTTCATGTCGTCAGCAAACTTGGAAATAACCAGAAACTGGCCTCTCATCTCCTCATTTTTGTGATGTTTGGACAAGTCTATCAACTGACATTAGGACATTGCAGAGCTCCAAACGGCCAATGAAGTACTTGTTTTATTTTTTGAAGTATCGTCACTGTTATAATTTTTAAAAATTCGTTCAGGGGATGTGGGCAGCGCTGGTTGGGCCAGCATTTGTTGCCCATCCCTAATTGTCCCTTGAGAAGGTGTTGGTGAGCTGCCTTCTTGAGCCGCTGCAGTCCATGTGGTGTAGGTACACCCACAGTGCTGTTAGGGAGGGAGTTTCAGAATTTTGACCCAACGACAGTGAAGGTTTGGCGATATATTTCCAAGTCAGTATGGCGCGCAAGGGGGAACTTGTAGATGTGGCGGCCTATTTGCACACAGCAAGCTCCCACCGGTAACAAGGAAATAAATTACCAGATAGTTCAGGTACAAACTAGGGGAAGGAGGAAGATAGAGACAGAAAGTAGAGACGTGGAGCTAAGAAGAAATGCTCTTTCAAAGAGCCAGCACAGACACAATGAGCTGAATGGCCTCCTTCTGTGCAGTAAGTTTCTATGATTCTATGATCTCTTTTGGTGATGTTGGTTTACGGATAAATGTTGGCCAGGAGATCAGGGAGATGTATCATGCTCTTCATCAAACCTCATAACTCTATGGGAAGGACAGGTGGGACCTTAGCTTGACTCTCATTGGTACCTCTGGCAGTGCAGCACTCCCTCATTATTGAAGCTTCAACCTGGACTGGAATGCTCCAGTTTCTGGAGTGGGACTTGAACCCATGGCCTTCTGACTCCGAGGCAGGAGTGATACCCTCACTGAGCCAGGGGCTGAAACCCCCGGCAACGAAATCCCAGCCCTTATCAGTGCCTTCAGGGACAGCTGGGGGAGGAGATAAACCATGGACGGTCTTCCTGTACAGACCCTCAGTGAAAGTGTTCAGGCAGCTATCTTAACACACCAGTTTGTTCTCAAGTAAAATAACTCCCTTGGACAGATTAACTTCAAGAACACACTCTACGCCCACACACAACCTTCACTTCCTTAAAATTGAACAATTTATTGCCTCTACCTCCTGTCATGACGCAGAGCCCTCTCCACCTCAGCCGATACACTCCAGCTTAGACCACTTACTGACTTTGCTAGGACCCTCCCTGTTTCAAACCACCCCACCCCCACTCTCTGCCATTGGTCACCCAAGCTCGAAACGGCACAACCAATCAGAAAGCAAAGAGGCTCATTACTTAATTGGATGATTCTTGACTCTCAGTCAAACAGCCTTTTCCCCACCCCTGCCCATCACCAATAATTTTGCAACGAGTAAACCAATGGTTCAAAGAAAATCAAGAGAACATCACTCTTTTCCCAGCACGCGGACTTTCCGCCAGGGTGTGCTTCAACTTTGAATTCCAAACCAATCCTGGAGCATTGGCAACCCAAATTTAGAGTGTGCGCTTGGCACATAGCTTGACCTTGGGACAGAGGTGACACCCAGAACCAATCACTCTCTCGTCAGAATCCATAAACACACCGCTCAGCCTGGGGAGTCTGAATAGTTATCAAGTCCCAGATTGATTTTTGATACAGCACAGGGTGAGATACAGAGTAAAGCACCCTCTACACTGTCCCCATCAAACACTCCCAGGGCAGGTACAGCACGGGGTTAGATACAGAGTAAAGCACCCTCTACACTGTCCCCATCAAACACTCCCAGGACAGGTACAGCACGGGGTTAGATACAGAGTAAAGCACCCTCTACACTGTCCCCATCAAACACTCCCAGGACAGGTACAGCACGGGGTTAGATACAGAGTAAAGCTCCCTCTACACTGTCCCCATCAAACACTCCCAGGACAGGTACAGCACGGGGTTAGATACAGAGTAAAGCTCCCTCTACACTGTCCCCATCAAACACTCCCAGGACGGGTACAGCACGGGGTTAGATACAGAGTAAAGCTCCCTCTACACTGTCCCCATCAAACACTCCCAGGACGGGTACAGCACGGGGTTAGATACAGAGTAAATCTCCCTCTACACTGTCCCCATCAAACACTCCCAGGACGGGTACAGCACGGGGTTAGATACAGAGTAAAGCTCCCTCTACACTGTCCCCATCAAACACTCCCAGGACAGGTACAGCACGGGGTTAGATACAGAGTAAAGCTCCCTCTACACTGTCCCCATCAAACACTCCCAGGACGGGTACAGCACGGGGTTAGATACAGAGTAAAGCTCCCTCTACACTGTCCCCATCAAACACTCCCAGGACAGGTACAGCACGGGGTTAGATACAGAGTAAATCTCCCTCTACACTGTCCCCATCAAACACTCCCAGGACAGGTACAGCACGGGGTTAGATACAGAGTAAAGCTCCCTCTACACTGTCCCCATCAAACACTCCCAGGACAGGCACAGCACGGGGTTAGATACAGAGTAAAGCTCCCTCTACACTGTCCCCATCAAACACTCCCAGGACAGGTACAGCACGGGGTTAGATACAGAGTAATGCTCCCTCTACACTGTCCCCATCAAACACTCCCAGGACAGGTACAGCACGGGGTTAGATACAGAGTAAATCTCCCTCTACACTGTCCCCATCAAACACTCCCAGGACAGGTACAGCACGGGGTTAGATACAGAGTAAATCTTCCTCTACACTGTCCCCATCAAACACTCCCAGGACAGGTACAGCACGGGGTTAGATACAGAGTAAATCTCCCTCTACACTGTCCCCATCAAACACTCCCAGGACAGGTACAGCACGGGGTTAGATACAGAGTAGAGCTCCCTCTACACTGTCCCCATCAAACACTCCCAGGACAGGTACAGCACGGGGTTAGATACAGAGTAGAGCTCCCTCTACACTGTCCCCATCAAACACTCCCAGGACAGGTACAGCACGGGGTTAGATACAGAGTAAAGCTCCCTCTACACTGTCCCCATCAAACAGTCCCAGGGCAGGTACAGCACAGGATCAGATACAGAGTAAAGCTCCCTCTACACTGTCCCCATCAAACACTCCCAGGACAGGTACAGCATGGGATTAGATACAGGGTAAATCTCCCTCTACACTGTCCCCATCAAACACTCCCAGGACAGGTACAGCATGGGGTTAGATACAGAGTAAAGCTCTCTCTACACCGTCCCCATCAAACACTCCCAGGACACGTACAGCACGGGATTAGATACAGAGTAAAGCTCCCTCTACACTGTCCCCATCAAACACTCCCAGGACAGATACAGCATGAGGTTAGATACAGAGTAAATCTCCCTCTACACTGTCCCCATCAAACACTCCCAGGACAGGTACAGCACGGGGTTAGATACAGAGTAAAGCTCCCTCTACACTGTCCCCATCAAACACTCCCAGGACAGATACAGCACGGGGTTAGATACAGAGTAAAGCTCTCTCTACACTGTCCCCATCAAACACTCCCAGGACAGATACAGCACGGGGTTAGATACAGAGTAAAGCTTCCTCTACACTGTCCCCATCAAACACTCCCAGGGCAGGTACAGCATGGGGTTAGATACAGAGTAAAGCTCTCTCTACACTGTCCCCATCAAACACTCCCAGGACAGATACAGCACGGGGTTAGATACAGAGTAAAGCTTCCTCTACACTGTCCCCATCAAACACTCCCAGGGCAGGTACAGCATGGGGTTAGATACAGAGTAAAGCTCTCTCTACACTGTCCCCATCAAACACTCCCAGGGCAGGTACAGCACAGGATCAGATACAGAGTAAAGCTTCCTCTACACTGTCCCCATCAAACACTCCCAGGACAGGTACAGCATGGGATTAGATACAGGGTAAATCTCCCTCTACACTGTCCCCATCAAACACTCCCAGGACAGGTACAGCATGGGGTTAGATACAGAGTAAAGCTCTCTCTACACCGTCCCCATCAAACACTCCCAGGACACGTACAGCACGGGATTAGATACAGAGTAAAGCTCCCTCTACACTGTCCCCATCAAACACTCCCAGGACAGATACAGCATGAGGTTAGATACAGAGTAAATCTCCCTCTACACTGTCCCCATCAAACACTCCCAGGACAGGTACAGCACGGGGTTAGATACAGAGTAAAGCTCCCTCTACACTGTCCCCATCAAACACTCCCAGGACAGATACAGCACGGGGTTAGATACAGAGTAAAGCTTCCTCTACACTGTCCCCATCAAACACTCCCAGGGCAGGTACAGCATGGGGTTAGATACAGAGTAAAGCTCTCTCTACACTGTCCCCATCAAACACTCCCAGGACAGGTACAGCACGGGGTTAGATACAGAGCAAAGCTCCCTCTAAATTTTCCAAACCATACCATCACGAGTATATGGGTTATTGAACTACTTTTAAAAGATTCTGATAGGCAGAACTATGCCTGACTCCTGGTTGAAAAAAAGATTGTATCTGGGGTCTCATTCAATAACACTGCACTCAGGCCAAATCACGTGCTCCTAATTCTACCAGCTGTCTGCTCCTATTCACACAACCGATTCTCTCTGTAGCTCGAGGGGCTGGATTGTCACATTCCTCAGATCTCTCTCGAATTGGGAGAGCCTCTCCCCCTAACCCAGCGGCTCCAAGTTCCCAAATCATCATTTTTCCCTGAATCCTCTTCTAGAACATGCTGTTGTTCACCGGAAGGCATGACCTCAGCATGATACTCTGAACATCACCTCCCAATGACAGGACAACACATTCGAAACGGAGTTATATTTTAGTGACGCTCTTCCCCCTTCATTATCGGTCCACTATTACCAGACTTCCATTCGGGGAGATAGTGGCGTAGTGGTAATGTCACTGGACTAGTAACCCAGAGGCTCAGGCTAACGCTCTGGAGGACATGGGTTCAAATCCCACCACAGCAGCTGGTGGAATTTAATTTCAATTAATTTAAAAAACAAACCTGGAATATAAAGGAAGTGTGTCCATGAACCTATCATCGACTGTTGTAAAAACCCATCTGGTTCACTAATGCCCTCTAGGGAAGGAAATCTGCCATCCGTACCTAGTCTGGCCTACATGTGACTCCTGACCCACAGCAATGTGGTTGACTCTTAACTGCCCTCAAGGACAATTAGGGATGGGCAACAAATGCCCACATCTCATGGACAAATAAAAGAAATCACCCAACCCCGTTCTGAAGCAAAGACAACTTGCATTTGTATAGCACCCTTCGTCTAGTGTGTGTGTCACTAGGAGCTTCAATACCAAACAAAATTTGACATGGGGCCACATCAGGAGATGGATGAACAGATTACCAAAGGCTTGGTCAAAGCACTAGGTTTCAAGGAGTGGAGTAAAAGGAGAGACAGAGAGGGAGTTTCAGAGCTTGGGGGCCGGGCAGGTGAAAGCAATATCACCAATGGCGGCGAGATTAAAATTGGGGATGTTCAAGAGACCAGGATTAGAGGAGCGCAGGTATCTCGGAGGATTGTAGGGCTGGATAGGGAGGGTTGAGGCCCTGGGGGGATTTGAAAATGAGAAAGAGGACTTTTTCCTGATCAATATTTATCTCTCAACGAGCATCTAACAAGACACGATCTGCTTCGTTTCACATTGTTGTTCGTGGGAGCTTGCTGTGTGCAAATTGGCGGCCAGGTTTCCCTACCTCGCAACAGCAACTCCATTCTTCAGAAATGCCTCCCTAGCTGTGCAGGGCTTTGGGAAGTCGTGGGGTTGCGCAAGGTGCTATATAAATGCAGGCCCTCACACTCGGCTGAGGCATTGACAGAAGGTCGATTCACGGACTGATCCTGACAATACACCTTCAGTGGTTCTTAATTCCCTGCACATCCTTATTATACAGCAAGCTGCAGCACAGCCACAGCCTGGTCTCTGCTCGCAGCTTCCTCAATAGCCACTCATCGCTCACAATAAAAGATCCAAGCCTGCTTTATTTTTTGCACACTTTCGTTGTCCCCGAGACAAAACAGGTCAGGGAGAAATCCCTTCTAACACGTTACAAACTTCTTACATTTCCAGAGTGCTCCTACACATTACCTAGAATATACCGCACAGAAACAAGCTCTTCACCCCAACTGGCCCATGCCAACATTTTATGCTCCATGCAAACCTCCCCCTGCTCTATTTCATCTCATCCCATCAACATACCCTTCTATTCCTTTCTCCCACTATTGCTCCTCCAACTTGCCCTTAAATACATCTATGCTATTAGTCTCCAACAATGTTCAATGGCATTACCATCACTGAATCCCCCACTAGCAACACCCTGGGGGTTACCATTGACCAGAAACTGAACTGGACCAGCCACCTAAATACAGTGGCTACACGAGCAGGTCAGAGGCTGGGAATCCTGCGGTGAGTAACTCACCCCCTGACTCCCCAAAGCCTGTCCACCATCTACAAGGCACAAGTCAGGAGTGTGATGGAATACTCCCCACTTGCCTGGACGAGTGCAGCTCCCACAACACTCAAGAAGCTCGACACCATCCAGGACAAAGCAGCCCCACTTGATTGGCACCCCATCCACAAACATTCACTCCCTCCACCACCGACGCACAGTGGCAGCAGTGTGTGTACCATCTACAAGATGCACTGCGGGAACTCACCAAGGTTCCTTCGACAGCACCTCCCAAACCCATTACCACCACCATCTAGAAGGACAAGGACAGCAGATACATGGGAACACCACCAATTAAAAGTTCCCCTCCAAGCCACACACCACCCTGACTTGGAAATATATCACTGTTCCTTCACTGTCGTTGGGTCAAAATCCTCGGAACTTGCTCCCTAACAGCACAGTGGGTGTACCTACACCACATGGACTGCAGCGGTTCAAGAAGGCAGTTCACCACCACCTTCTCAAGGGGCAATTAGGGATGGGCAATAAATGCTGGCCCAGCCAGCGAAGCCCACATCCCGTAAATAAATAAAACATGTAAAATAGGGGCACGAGTTGGCCATTCGGCCCTTTGAGCCTGCTGCACCATTCAATATGATCATGGCTGATCCTCTATCTCAATGCCACTTTTCCATTCAATTCCCAATTTGCTTAATTCCCCAATAGTCCAAAACTTTTTTTTAATTATCTCTGCCTTGAATATATTCAATTACTGAGCATCGACAACCCTCTTGGGTAGAGAATTCCAAGGATTCACAGCCCTCTGAGTGAAGAAATTTCTCCTCATCTCAGTCCAAAATGTCCACCCCCTTATTAAGGTTGCCAACTGTGATTAAATGTGTTCCTGGAGGTTCCATCACATGACTCGCCCCCACGCCCCAGCCATTAGTCGGCCAACACATCCATCCTTGTGACGTACGGCCTTCCTACGCCAATTGGAAAGCAAAAAGACTCATTACCCAATTGGATGATGCTTGACTGTCAGCCAAACAGTCCTTTTTACCCTCACCCCACCCCAAAATGTTCAACATGTTTATATCTGGTAAAGAGAAATGTTCAAAGAAAATTTAAAAATAAAACAATCTTCTTGAATGTCCCCGTGATTCTTCTCCAGGGTTGCCCAAAGCAGTGTCCTGGAGATTGATCTTCAATTCCTGGAGACTCCAGGCCAATCCTGGAGGGTTGGCAACCCTACACCTTATTGTGAGACATGGACACCCTAGCTCTAGTCTCTCCCAGAAAGGGGGAAAACAGCCTCTCAGCATCTACCATGAAATCACCTCTCTTTCTTCAGAAATCCAATGAGCTCATCCTACTCGGTCTCTCCTCACAGCACAGCCCCCTCATCCCAGGAGTGTGATGGAAAACTCCCCACTTGCCTGGATGAGTGCAGCTCCAACAACACTCAAGAAGCTCGAAAGCATCCAGGACAAAGCAGCCGCTTGATTGGCACCCCTTCCACAAACATTCACTCCCTCCAGCACCGACGCACAGTAGCAGCAGTGTGTGTACCATCTACAAGATGTACTGCAGGAATTCACCAAGGTTCCTTAGACAGCACCTTCCAAACCCACGACCACTACCACCTAGAAGGACAAGGGCAGCAGATACATGGATACACCACCACCTGGAAGTTCCCCTCCAAACCACTCACCATCCTGACTTGGAAATATATCGGCCATTCCTTCACTGTCACAGGGTCAAAATCCTGGAACTCCCTCCCTAACAGCACTGTGGGTGTACCTACATAACAGGGACTGCAGCAGTTCAAGAAGGCAGCTCACCACCACCTTCTCAAGGGCAACTAGGGATGGCCAATAAATGCTGGCCTAGCCAGTGAGGCCCACATCCCGTAAATGAATTAAAAAAAAATCTAGTAAGTCTTTGGAGGTATATCCTTCTACAGGTACAGAGAGCAAACCGATACACAACAAGGCTTCCTTACTTTGGTATTCCAATCCCCTTCAATACTGACCATTTTCCTTCTAATTGCTTGCTCTAACTACTCGTTAACTTTCTGTGCTTTGTTTACAAGGACACCCAAGTCCAGCCGCTCACTGACATTCAACAGTTTCCCGCCACTTAATAAATATTTGGTTTTACTATTCTTTCTACCAAATTGAATAACCTCACTTTTCCCACCTTATACTGCATCCACCGCCTGCTTGCCCACTCGCTGAATCTGCCTATATCCTTTTGTAGACTTTTTGTATCCTCCACACAGCTTGTTTCCCCACCTAGCTCTGCATCATCAGCAATTACAGCTTGTGGTAGCAAGTTTTATATTCTCATTATCTCCGGGTAAAGAAGTTTCTCCTGAATTCCCTTTCAAGCGGATTTATTAAAATGACCGTCTTATATCTAGGGCCCCTAGTTCTGGACTCCACGCTCCCCCCTCCTCCGCCCTACAAGTGGAGACACCTTCTCTACATCGACCCTATCAAATCCTTCTTCGTTTTTTAAAAAAACCACTAAGCCCATCAGCCTTCATAGCGAAAAGACAATCAGTTTGTCCAGTCTTTTCTGATGGATATAATGTCTCGGTTCTGGTATCATCCTCATAAATCTGTTTTGCACCCCTTCCACTCCCTTGACATCCCTGTAAATTACAGAAATCAGACTCAGTATTCCAAGTGTGGTCTAATCGAGGGTCTATGCAAGTTTGACACAGCTTCTCCACTTATCAATTCTACCCCTCCAGAAACGAACCACAATTCTTGGCAGTTTTCTCATGGCCTGCTTCATTATTTTAGCCATTTGTGTAGCTGTACCTCTAGAACCAGAGGCCTAGTGGGTTACTGTCCCTGCCTCTGAGCCAGAAGCTCCAGGTTCAAGTCCCACTCCAGGATTGGATGGCCAAGGAAGGTGCGTTCATAATGCAACCAAACAGGTTGAGTGTCAACCTGCAAATCCTTCCAACACACGCCAATGGCAGGTGGTAAGAGTGGGAGAGATCCCTGGTCAGCTACTCGAAGAATGCCTCTAAAGGGTTGGCCTGGAGTCTCCAGGAATTGAAGGTCAATCTCCAGGACACTGCTGTGTGTAACCCTGGAGAAAAATCATCGGGACGTTAAAAAAGATTTTTTTTTGGGAACATTTCTCTTTGCCAAATAGAAAAATATTGAAAGCAGAGGACGAAGAGAGGCTGTTTGGCCGACAGTCAAGCATCATCCAATTGGGTAATGAGTCTTTTTGCTTTCCAATTGGCGTAGGAAGACCGTACGTCACAAGGATGGACGTGTTGGCCGAATAAAGGCTGGAGGGTGGGGGCGAATCATGTGATGAAACCTCCAGGAATACGTTTAACCACAGTTGGCAACACTAAGCCTCTACCATCACTATCCAGACTACAACATGCGTGTAAAAGTGTGTGTTGCCACAGCAACTCAGACTGTAACACACACACACACCACCCCTCGATCCCTCTGCTTCCCCTACCTCATTTAATATCCGTGCCAGACTTCTTTGCACCCTCCTCAATGCCTCTATATCCACGTTATTATAATATGGGCCATAAATTCGTGTAGAATGACTTGGCGAGGTAAAAAATGGAAATGTAAGAATGGAGGAGAGTGAGTGACGGGGGAGAAGAGAGGATAGAAAGTTAAAGGGAGAGTTTTGCAAAGAAGTCTGTCAAAGGCAGGAGAGGCTTTGGAAGAGATTTCTTATAGTAAGGGCAGAGTGGAGAGAGAAGGAGGAACAGCAGGATTCCAGTGCCTGTCACCATTTCCTGGAAGGATTCTGGGTATAAACTTTGACCCAATGAAGGATAAAAGCAGTAGCCCCAATTTCAACTGGCTAAAATGATTTAAAGTACTCCGCATGCCCATCTATTCTCAACATCCCCTAAGCTTTGCTCTCTGGCCTTGAGCACATAGTCCAGGCTGACACTCCCAGTCCAGTCCACTGAGGGAGTGCTGCACTGTTGGAGGCGCTGTGTTTTGGATGACACGTTAAACCGAGGCACGGTCTGCCCTCAAAGGCAGACATAAAAGATCCCACGGCCACTATTCCTAGAAAATCAACATTGCTTTAAAAAAAAAACACATTAACGTTTGTGGGAGCTTACTGTGTGCAAATTGGCAGCATATCTCTTACATAACAGTGCCTACGCTTCGGAAGCATGCCATTGACTGTTAAAGCATTTTGGGGTGTCCTAAGGTTGTGGAAGGTGCTATATAAATGTAAGTCTATCTTTCCTCAGCCATTAAGTCATGGAGAAGGACCCTCCCCTTTCTCCCCCACCCCCCTAGAGGAGCTGGAGGCCGAGTGACACACATCACAGGACATCAAACCACAGCCAACTCTTTGATGAAAAGAAAGGCAAAATCATGGAATATGATCCTCAAAATACCTGCAAAAATCCTAAAAAGCCACACAATAAGGGCAGAATTTGACTTTACACATATCTTAGATAAATATGGGATTGAAGAAGATGGGGATGGTTATGTAAAAAGATTCAGTGTATTTAATTATGATTATATATTTATAAAATAATTAAGGCATACAAAATAAAGTATTCATGATGTATAATTAAGATATCCTTAAGATACAAGATACATGGCTAATATATGGTACATAAAACATCACAAAGCTATGTATAATTAAGATATGGCCTAAGATATATTTTAATTACAATACAAGATATGATGTATATTAAGGTATATCAGGATACAATATATCTTAATTATATAAATATGTGAGATGCACATAGATGCAGACAGGGTAAACACTGATGAATCATACCTCGCGACATGGACACACATCTTAATAGATACAGTTTGTTAAAATGATTCCAGTTAAGACACACTGATCATGTACTAAGCTGTCTATACGCCATGCAGAAATCGGAAGCATTAGCATTTACCTAGAGCATAATACACATTGCACAATGTCAGGTTGTCTTCCCCCCCCCCCCAATACCCACCCCACCCTACCACCACCCTCCCCCTTCCCTCCTCCCTTTCCCCCTTCCCCCTAGTCTTACTTACATGTTCCAAACTGCGTTCATTTGGAGAGGGCAACGTGAGTCTGGAAGACATCGTTGATTCTCCAGTTCAGGATTCAGCCACCCTTCCAGTTAAAAAAACACATCAGTATTCATCCGACCAGAATTGCACAAGAGAAAAGGGCTGTGGTGGTGGTGGTGGGGGGTGAGGGTAGAAACGAGGGCTCTTGCTGGGCCCCTCTGCACCAGTTCCACCTTAATGATCTCTCATTCCTGTTCTTGGTTTTTTAAAAAAAATATATATGTATATAAATGCCTTCCAATTTTCTCCCCCACCCCCAATCCTTGCTCAGTGCATTTTTCCTCTCTCTCTACATGGAAGGTAGATCCAAACAGGGAGCCAGATGAATGCAAAATGCAAGGGAGCTGGTGTGATTTGAATGAGCTTTTCCTTTCCTCCTTCTTCGTGCTCCTGGTGAAATGTACAAGCGGTGTCAATTTCAGTTGCTGGGGTAGGTGGGTGGTGCAGCTCGTAGGTCCAACACTGGCCCAGTGCGATTTCCCCCCTCCTCTCTTTCCTAGAGAAAATATCCCATGGATAAGGACCGGATTTTCTATTCCCTCCCTCTTTGTTTAATTTTTCCTCCTTCCGTCTTCTGTGGCTGGTTAAGGGGGGGGAAGTCGAAAACAACCCAAACTGAGTCAGGAGAAAGTCAGGAAGAGATGCTGGATGTAATGTAGAGAGGGAGAGAGGGAGGAAGGAGGGGGGAAGAGAGAGAGAGAGAGAGAGAGACACTGAGACTGGAGCAACCAAGAACCCAACCCAAACAGCGCAGGAAACACGTCCGAAACAAATGAGTTCAGTCTGCCAGTGAGATTAAAGGGACCAGCCCAGGGGGTGGGGAAAGACATACACACACAGGGAGAGAGACAGACAGACACAGAGCAAATATTGAGAAGCAGAGACGAATTAAACAAGGAATAGTTTTTGGGGTGGGGGGGAAACAAAATAATAGGCGAAAAAAGAGAGAAAATGTTATTTTGTTTTTAAAAAATAAATGCATGTTTAAAAGTGCAAAAGTGCTGAGAAAAACCGACTAAGAGGGGAGGAGAAAAAATCTACCGGAGGAACTTGGTTGGGTAAAAATTAAAAATAATGGGTTCTAAATGGAAAAAAAAAAGTTTGAGCCAAGGTTGAAGGTTTTGCAACAATAACTGTTGCAGACGCCCCCGCACTGGGTTTGGAACCGTTACTGTCTGCGGGTTGGTGACCCGCAGCTGCCAAGGATAATGTTCCTGCTTTTTTTGTTGTTGTTGTTGTTGTTCCCTGTCTCTTCCCGCAAGAGTTTTGTTTTCCAGGGAGAGAGAGAGAGAGGTTTTAGGTTGGGGTGGGGGTCGTTCGCCGGAGAGAAACTACATCTCCCGGGATGCAGCGCGCCTGCAGGCCCCACCTCTTTGGCGGAAAACAAACCGCAATGCAGCCTGGGAGTTGTAGTTTCCTGGCCTCCCCTTCCTCCCTCCCCTCTTCTTGGCTCCTTGTTGCATCCCCAAGGCTATGAGTTTCTGGGTCATTGCGGGGCAGATAAAGCTCCCCCGTGACCAGCTTTGCTCGTCTTGATGAAGCCGAAGTCTCCCCCCCCTCTCCCCACCCCTTCCATCCCCTGCATTATAATTGAAAGGAAATTTTGCATTTATGTAGCACCTTCCACAACCACTGGACATCCCAAAGCGCTCTATGAGCGACCAAGTACTTTTGAAGTGTAGTCGCTATTGTAATGTAGGCCACTCACCATCCTGACTTGGAAATATATCGGCAGTCCCTTCACTGTCACTGGGTCAAAGTCCTGGGATTCCCTCCCTGACAGCACTGTGGATGTACCTACACCACAGGGACAAAATCCTGGAACTCCCTCCCTGACAGCGCTGTGGATGTACCTACACCACACGGGGACTGCAGCGGTTCAAGGAGGCAGCTCACCGCCACCTTCTCAAGGGGCAATAAGGGGTGGGCAATAAATGCTGGCCTAGCCAGTGAAGCCCACACCCTGTGAATGAATAAAAAAAAAGATCAATTTGTCTACAGCCAGTTCCTGCAAGCAGCAGTATGATACCAGTTAATCTGGTTGTGTAGTGCTGATAAATATCAGCCAGAACACGTGGGATTAATTTCGATACAGTGCCGCAGATTCATTTATTGCCACCGGCATGCACGCATCCCCTCAATGCGAGGCTGCCGTGTTAATCATGAGTTTGTATGTTTGAGTCCTGGAGTTGGGATTCAAACTCAACTTTCTGAGGTGGGTGTGTTTGCTGTGGTTTTCACCCATGTGAAGGGTCCCCTTGGGAGCTGGGGAAGGACAGATACCAGAAACCCAGTGGGCCATCAGGGAAGCGCTTCGGGAGCAATTACATTTATATAGCGCCTGTCACAACTTCAAGGCATCCCATGGCACTTTAAGCCGGTGCAGTACTCTGGAAGTGCAGTCACGGTTATAGTATGGGAAAGGGGGCAGCTAATTCGCCCACAGCAAGCTCCCACAAACAGCAATGTGTCAGTGATGTTGATTGTGGGATATGCATTGAGCCGGGACACTCAGGGAGACTGTCCCTGCTCTCCTTCCAATGGTGTCGGGAGATCCTTTATATCCACCTGAGAGAGCAGGTGGGGCCTCGGTTTAATGGGTTCATCCAAAAGACAACATCTCTGGCAAGGCAACACTCCCTCAGGCTATGTGTAGAAACTAAGAAGTCAGGCAGTTCACATAACTATCAAAGGCCATGGGTGTGTCTGGTTAACCTGAGGTTTCCCTCTCCACTGATGCTCCACAATCTGCTGAGATTCTCCAGCAACTTCCGTTTATAATTTCAGATTCCCAGCACCTGCAGCATTTTGCTTCTTGAATTATAAGTGGTCGGGTGCTATCAACATCCCGGGAGTTACTATTGAGCAGAAACTGAACTGGACCAACAATATAAACACTGTGTCTGCAAGAGCAGGTCAGAGGCTGGGAATCCTGCAGCGAGTAACTCATCTCCTGACTCCCCAAAGCCTGTCCAACGTCTACAAGGCACAAGTCTGGAGTGTGATGGAACACTCCCCGCTTGCCTGGATGAGTGCAGCTCCCACAACACTCGAGAAGCTCCACACAGCAGCCCACTTGATCAGCACCCCATCCCCCACCTTAAACATTCACCCCTTCCACCACCGACGCACAGTGGGAGCAGTGTGTGTACCATCTACAAGATGCACTGCAGCAACTCACCAAGGCTCCTTCGACAGCACCTTCCAAACCCACGACCTCTACCACCGAGAAGGACAAGGGCAGCAGACACATGGGAACACCACCACCTGGAAGTTCCCCTCCAAGTCACTCACCATCCTGACTTGGAAATATATCGGCCGTTCCTTCACTGTCGCCGGGCCAAAATCCTGGAACTCCCTCCCTAACAGCACTGTGGGTGTACCTATACCACATGGGACTGCAGCGGTTCAAGTAGGGCGTCTCACCACCACCTTCTCAAGGGGCAACTAGGGATGGGCAACAAATGCTGGCCCAGCCAACGACGCCCACATCCCGTGAATGAATACATTTTAAAAATGCAGTTTTCCTGATGAACAAGGCATGGAACTTGAAGCTCAACTCAGAGGAAGGCAGGACGTGAATGCCCAGCAATACTGGAGGCACTCAGCAGGAAGGGGATGAAAGTGGGAGCAGGCAGACAAAATATCTGAGCAGCAAGGGACCTGGGTGTCCTTGTTCATGAGTCACTAAAAGCTAGCATGCAGTTGCAGCAAGCAATGGTATGTTGGCCTTCATCTTGAGGGGATTTGAGCACAGGAGTGAAGGTGTCTGGTTCCAATTGTATAGAGGCCTTGGTGACACCTCATCTGGAGTATTGTGTGCAGTTTTGATCTTCTAATCTAAGAAAGGATGCACTTCCCATAGAGGGGACGCAAAGGAGATTCACCAGACTAACCCAGTGATGGCAGGATTGTCTTACGAGGAGAGGTTGGGGAAACTGGGCCTGTTTTCTCTAGAGTTTTGGGGAATAAGAGGTGATCTCATTGAAACTTACAGAAGTCTTACAGGGTGTGACAGGGTGGGTGTGGATAGGATGTCTCCCCTGTCTAGGAGTAAAGAACCAGGGGACACAGACTCAGAATAAGAGGCAGGTCATTTAAGACTGGGATGGGGAGGAATTACTTCACTCAAGAGGGTGATGAATCTTTGGAATTCTCTACCCCAGAGGGCTGTGGAAACTCATGGAGAATGTTTGAGAGAGAAAAATCGATAGGTTCCTGGATACTAATGACATCAGGGAATATGGGGATAGCGTGGGGAAGTAGGGTTGAGGTAGACGATCAGCCATGATTCAATTGAATGGCGGTGCAGGCTCGATGGGCCGAATGGCCTACTCCTGTCCCTATGTTCCTAGGAAGGAAGTGGGACAGCCACAGATCACAGGCACTGGTTCCACTGGTGGGAGGGTTGAGATCCAGAGGACACAGATTTAAGGCAATTGGTGAAAGAAACAGAGGGGAGACAGGAAACATATTTTTTGATCTCAGCCGCGCTGTCGTGACCTGGAATCTGATGCCTGGAAGGGCAGCGGAAGCAGATTCAATGGTACGTCTCAGAAGGGAATTGGAAGAGAAAGGAAAGGTTGCATGGCAATGGGGTAAGAGCAGGGGTGTGGGTCGAATTGGACAGCTCGTTAAGAGCCAGCATGGGCAGGATGGGCTGAATGTCCTCCATTTGTGCTGTAAGATTCCATCATTTCCATTGTCCCTTGGAGCCAACAATGCTCTCTGCTTCAGTGACCCTCCTGGTAACTTACCCCGTGGCCCTGTTACTCCTGGACGGTTAAAATTCCACCTTTCTCATCTTTTAACTCACGCTCCAACCTCCGCGGCAATTCACTTCAGAGCCCCTGGCTTGTCCCCTTCGCCGAGCCCTGAAGAAGAGTCGGACAGACTCGAAACGTCAACTCCGGGGGGAGGACATCCCCCCTCGTCAGGCGGGCTCGGGGGTGGGGGAGGTAGCGGGCGGGAAAGCTGACTGCTGCCGGGCAGGGTGGGGGAAAGGAGGGCAAGCGCCAACTTTGCTTGAAAATCTCCCTGAGATGCAGACCCACCTCAGGGAGATGAGCAGTTTTCAAAATATTCGCAACGTAGGGGAGGCAGCTGATTGGCTAGTAGGGTCAGGCGAGCACTTCTACTTCCACTTTTTCTACTAATTAAACTGCTGCAGTCCATTAGCTTAAACAAAATAAGGTGAGGAGTTTGGGCTGTAATGGGAGTGTTTGGAGCAGAATAAGGCCCCTAGCGTAGTTAGTATTCTTTAAAGGGGGTAACTAATGAGCTTAATCTAAAGGGAAATCATGTCAGCAGAGCTCGCACCTGTGATATCCTCCTCCTGTGCTCTGTGGGAAGTTATGGACACTTCCAATGTCCCTGGCGACCATGTGGACAGGAAATGTGTGCAGCTGCAGCTACTGGCTAAACGTCAACTCCGGGGAGGACATCCCCCTCGTCGGGCGGGCTCGGGGGTGGGGAGGTAGTGGGCGGGAAAGCTGACTGCTGCCGGGCGGGGTGGGTGGGGGGGAAGGAGGGCAAGTGCGAACTTTGCTTGAAAATCTCCCTGAGGTGCAGACCCGCCTCAGGGAGATGAGCAGTTTTCAAAATAAAAAAAAAATAAAGATTTCTAAAAATGTTATAAAACATGTCCCCCTCATGTGACTCCGTCACATGAGGGGGACATGTTTTATAACATTTTTAGAAATCTTTATTTTTTTACTTTGAAAACTGGCTCTGCCCCTTGAGCAGGGACGTGCTACAAAATGAGATTTTAAAAATCTTTATTTTATTTTTATTTACTGTCGGAAACCTCATCCCGCCCGGGGACGAGGTTTCTTAAAATTGCAAAGGCCGCTTTGGTCCTTTCACCCACCCGCCGACCGAAATTTCGCACGGTTTGCGCGATGACGTGGGGACGCCGATCTCACTGGCCACCACTGCGCTGGGAAATCCAAGGTGACTCGGAAAGAGACCAGGTCGCTGGCCCGGTATCTCTTCTCTCCAGCCACTGCCCTGTCACGAGCTCAAAGGTTACAGCCTCTCTCGTGCAGTGTCTTTATTGAACTGGATATAAGATGGCTGCCTGCGGGGAGTCCCTCATGACAGAGAGGGCACACATGGAAAGCCAGATAGGACACGCACCCTCCTCCCCCACCCCTTCCCCTTGGCCCCAACCACCCCACCCCCTCAAATGACCTGGGGAAAATCCTCTTCCCCTCTAACTATGAAATGTTGAGGTTGGAGCTCCCCTGGTGGCTCAGTGTGGTACCGCAAGAAATTGCCTGATTCCATCGCTGGTCCGGCCTGAGTTACCATAGAGTGTACAGCGCAGAAACAGGTCATTCGGCCCAACGCATCCATGCTGGTGTTTATGCTCCATGAGCCTCCTCCAAGTTGCCTTCATCTCACCCCATCAGCATACCCTTCTTTTCCTTTCCCCACCCCCTCATGTGTTTATCCAGCTCCCCCTTAAATGCATCTTACGCTATTCACCTCAGCCACTTCCTCTGGGAGCGAGTTCCACATTGTCACCACTCTCTGGGTAAAGAAGTTCCTTCTGAATTCCCTATTGGATTTATTATGAACTATTACATTAATGGCCCCTAGTTCTGGTCTCCCCCACAAGTGGGAACATCGTCTCTACGTCTACCCTATTGAACCCTTCCGTAATTTTGAAGGCCTCTCTCAGGTCACCCCTCAGTCTTCTGTTTTCTAGAGAAAAGAGCCTCAGCCCTGTTCAATCTTTCCTGATCCTTTTATTCTCTCAGTTCTGACATCATTCTTATAAATCGCTTTTACATCTTCTCTGGTGCCTCTATATCCTTTCTTGTAACATGGAGACCAGAACTGTTCACAGACCATAAGGCCATAAGGCACAGGAGCAGAAGTAGGCCATTCGGCCCATCGAGTCTGCTCCGCCATCCAATGAGACCATGGCTGATTTGATAATCCCCAACTCCACTTTCCTGCTTTTCCCCCCATACCCCTTGATTCCCTCACTGATTAAAAATCTGTCTATCTCAGCCTTGAATATACTTAACGACCCAACCCCTACAGCCCTCTGCAGTAAAGAATTCCACAGATTGACTACCCTCTGAGAGAAGAAATTCCTCCTCATCCCTGTCTTAAATGGGCGGCACCTCGCTCTGAGATTATGCCCTCTGGTCCTAGATTCTCCCACAAGGAGAAACAATCTCTCAGCATCAACCCTGTCAAGCCCCCCAAGAATCTTATATGTTTCAATAATGTTGCCTCTCATTCTTCTAAACTCCAATAAGTACAGGCCCAACCGATTCAACCTCTCCTCATAAGAAAATCCCTCCATACCCGGAATCAACCTAGTGAACCTTCTCTGGACTGCCTCCAATGCCTGTATATCTTTCCTTAGATAAGGGGACCAAAATTGTTCACTGTGTTCTAAGTGTGGTCTAACTAGTGCCTTGTATAGTGTTAGCAAGACTTCCCTATTTTCATATTCCATTCCCTTTGGAATAAAGGCCAACATTCCATTTGCCTTCCCTATTACCTGTTGAACTTGTATTTTAGCTTTTTGGGATTCACGCACAAGGACTCCCAAATCCCTCTGTGCTGTAGCTTTCTGCAGTCTTTCTCCATTTAAATAATATTCAACTCCTCTATTCTTCCTGCCAAAGTGCATGACCTCACATTTTCCCACATTACAGTCCATCTGCCAAGTTTTTACCCACTCACTCAACCTGTCTATATCCCTCTGTAGCCTCCTTGTGTCATCCTCAACACTTGTCATCCCATCTATTTTTGTGTCATCCACAAACTTGGCGATAATACATTCATTTCCCTCATCTAAGTCATTAATATATATTGTAAATAATTGAGGCCCCAGCACTGATCCCAGTGGCACTCCACTAGTTACAGGTTGCCATCCCGAAAAAGCCCCCATTATCCCAACTCTCTGCCTTCTAATAGTTAGCCAGTCCTCTATCGTTGCTAATATACTACCCCCAACACCATGGGCTCTTATCATATTAAGTAGCCTTACGTGTGGTACCTTATCAAATGCCTTTGGAAATCCAAATATATTACATCTACTGGTTCCCCTTTATCTATCCTGCTTGTTACCTCCTCAAAGAATTCTAATAAATTTGTTAGGCATGATTTACCCTTCATGAAGCCATGCTGACTCTGCTTGATTAGATTATGCATTTCTAAATGCTCTGCTATTACATCCTTTATAATAGACTCTAATATTTTCCCAATAATGGATGTTAAGCTAACTGGACTGTAGTCACCTGTTTTTTGTCTCCCTCCCTTTTTGAATAAGGGTGTTACATTGGCCATCTCCAATCCTCTCGGACTTATCCAGAATCTAAGGATTCTTGGAAGATTTCCACCAGTGCGTCCACTATCTCTGTAGCTACTTCCTTTAATATCCTAGGGTGCACTCCATCAGGTCCAGGGGACTTATCAGCCTTTAGCTCCATTAGCTTCCCTAGTACTTTTTCTGTAGTGATAGTAATTGTATTTATTTCCTCCCCCTCTATTGCCCCTTGATTATATAGTATTTCTCCACAGTTCTCCAAGTGTGGTGGTCTACCCAAGGTTTTATACAAGTTTAACGTAACTTCTCCTAACCTCACCTCTATCCCTCGGGAACTGATCCCCCGAGCTTTATTTGATTTATTAATGGTTTTTTTAAATAAAAAATAATTATTAAAATAAATTTAAAAAATAGATGCACAATCACTAAATATTTTTAAAATTTATTTTACACTCAGTCAGGGGTGGGCCAGACCCAGCCTTTTGTTAAATTTCATCCAGACACTGCAAGGTTTCTAAAATTACAGACATGTGACAGCAGTGCCTACAAAATAGCATTTATCATCATTGTTATACGAACATACGAAATAGGAACAGGAGTAGGCCATTCTGCCCCTCAAGACTGCTCTGCTATTCAATAAGAAAACATGGCGGAACTGTTTGTGTTTCGAGTTCCACAATCCTTTACACACATGGGAACTCGCTGTGTGTGGGAACTCGCTGTGCGTGGGAGTGCGAGGCAGCTCGCTGTGTGTGGGAAGTTGCTGTGTGAGGGAGCTCGCTGTGTGTGGGATTTCGCTGTGTGTGGGAGCTCGCTGTGTGTGGGAGCTCGCTGTGTGTGGGATGTCGCTGTGTGTGGGAGTGTGTGGGAGATTGCTGTGTGTGGGACCTCGCTGTGTGTGGGAGCTCGCTGTGTTTGGGAGTGTGTGGGAGCTCGCTGTGTGTGGGAGATCGCTGTGTGTGGGAGTGTGTGGGAGATTGCTGTGTGTGGGACCTCGCTGTGTGTGGGAGCTTGCTGTGTGTGGGAGCTCGCTGTGTGAGGGAGCTCGCTGTGTGTGGTAGCTCGCAGTGTGTGGGAGCTCGCTGTGTGTGGGAGCTCGCTGTGTGTGGGAGCTCGCTGTGTGTGGGAGCTCGCTGTGTGTGGGAGCTCGCTGTGTGAGGGAGCTCGCTGTGTGTGGGAGCTCGCTGTGTGTGGGACTTCGCTGTGTGTGGGAACTCGCTGTGTGTGGGAGATCGCTGTGTGTGGGAGCTCGCTGTGTGTGGGAGCTCGCTGTGTGCGGGAGTGTGTGGGCGCTCGCTGTGTGTGCGAGCTCGCTGTGTGTGGGAACTCGCTGTGTGTGGGAGCTCGCTGTGTGTGGGAGCTCGCTGTGTGTGGGAGTGTGTGGGAGCTCGCTGTGTGTGGGAGCTCGCTGTGTTTGGGAGTGTGTGGGAGCTCGCTGTGAGTGGGACCTCGCTGTGTGTGGGAGCTCGCTGTGTGTGGGAATGTGTGGGAGCTCGCTGTGTGTGGGACCTCGCTGTGTGTGGGAGCTCGCTGTGTGTGGGAGCTCGCTGTGTGTGGGACCTCGCGGTGTTTGGGAGCTCGCTGTGTGTGGGACCTCGCGGTGCTTGGGAGCTCGCTGTGTGTGGGAGTGTGTGGGAGCTCGCTGCGTGTGGGAGCTCGCTGTGTGTGGGAGCTCGCTGTGTGTGGCAGCTCGCAGTGCGTGGGAGCTCGCTGTGTGTGGGAGCTCGCTGTGTGTGGGAGCTCGCTGTGTGTGGGAGCTCGCTGTGTGTGGGAGCTCGCTGTGTGTGGGAGCTCGCAGTGTGTGGGAGCTCGCTGTGTGTGAGAGCTCACTGTGTGTGGGAGCTCGCTGTGTGTGGGAGCTCGCTGTGTGTGGGAGTGTGTGGGAACTCGCTGTTTGTGGGAACTCGCTGTTTGTGGGTGCTCGCTGTGTGTGGTAGCTCGCTGTGTGCGGAAGTGTGTGGGAACTCGCTGTTTGTGGGTGCTCGCTGTGTGTGGGAGTGTGTGGGAACTCGCTGTTTGTGGGTGCTCGCTGTGTGCGGGAGTGTGTGGGAACTCGCTGTTTGTGGGTGCTCGCTGAGTGTGGGAGTGTGTGGGAACTCGCTGTGTGTGGGAGCTCGCTGTGTGTGGGAGTGTGTGGGAGCTCGCTGTGTGTGGGAGCTCGCTGTGTGTGGGTGCTCGCTGTGTGTGGGAGCTCGCTGTGCGTGGGAGTGTGTGGGAGCTCGCTGTGTGTGGGAGCTCGCTGTGTGTGGGAGCTCGCTGTATGTGAGAGCTCGCTGTGTGTGGGAGTGTGTCGGAGCTCGCTGTGTGAGGGAGCTTGCTGTGTGTGGGAGCTCGCTGTGTGTAGGAGCTCGCTGTTTGTGGGAGCTCGCTGTGTGTGGGAGTGTGTGGGAGCTCGCTGTATGAGGGAGCTCGCTGTGTTTGGGAGCTCGCTGTGTGTGGGAGCTCGCTGTGTGTGGGAGCTCGCTGTGTGCGGGAGTGTGTGGGAGCTCGCTGTGTGCGGGAGTGTGTGGGAGCTCGCTGTGTGCGGGAGTGTGTGGGAGCTCGCTGTGTGTGGGAGCTCGCTGTGTGTGGGAGCTCGCTGTGTGTGGGAGCTTGCTGTGTGTGGGAGCTCGCTGTGTGTGGGAGCTCGCTGTGTGTGGGAGCTTGCTGTGTGTGGGAGCTCGTTGTGTGTGGGAGTGTGTCGGAGCTCGCTGTGTGAGGGAGCTCGCTGTGTGTGGGAGCTCGCTGTGTGTGGGATTGTGTGGGATGTCGCTGTGTGTGGGAGCTCGCTGTGTGTGGGAGCTCGCTGTGTGTGGGAGCTCGCTGTGTGTGGGAGGTCTCTGTGTGTGGAGCTCGCTGTGTGTGGGAGCTCGCTGTGTCCGGGAGTGTGTGGGCGGTCGCTGTGTGTGGAGCTTGCTGTGTGTGGGAGCTCGTTGTGTGTGGGAGCACACTGTGTGCGGGAGATGTGTGGGCGCTCGCTGTGTGTGGGACCTCGCTGTGTGTGGGAGCTCGCTGTGTGTGGGACCTCACTGTGTGTGGAGCTCGCTGTGTGTGGGAGTGTGAGGGAGCTCGCTGTGTGTGGGACCACGCAGTGTTTGGGAGCTCGCTGTGTGTGGGAGCTCGCTGTGTGTGGGAGCTCGCTGTGTGTGGGAGCTCGCTGTGTGTGGGACCTCACTGTGTGTGGAGCTCGCTGTGTGTGGGAACACGCAGTGCTTGGGAGCTCGCTGTGTGTGGGAGCTCGCTGTGTGTGGGACCTCGCTGTGTGTGGGAGCTCGCTGTGTGTGGGACCACGCAGTGTTTGGGAGCTCGCTGTGTGTGGGAGCTCGCTGTGTGTGGGAGCTCCCTGTGTGTAGGAGTGTGTGGGAGCTCGCTGTGTGTGGGAGCTCGCTGTGATTGGGAGCTCGCTGTGTGTGGGAGCTCGCTGTGTGTGGGAGCTCGCTGTGAGTGGGAGCTCGCTTTGTGTGGGAGTGTGTGGGAACTCGCTGTTTGTGGGTGCTCGCTGTGTGTGGGAGCTCGCTGTGTGTGGGAGTGTGTGGGAACTCGCTGTTTGTGGGTGCTCGATGTGTGTGGGAGCTCGCTGTGTGTGGGTGCTGGCTGTGTGTGGGAGTGTGTGGGAACTCGCTGTTTGTGGGTGCTCGCTGTGTGTGGGTGCTCGCTGTGTGTGGGAGCTCGCTGTGTGTGGGAGTGCGTGGGATCTTGATGTTTGTGGGAGCTCGCTGTGTGTGGGAGCTCGCTGTGTGTGGGAGTGTGTGGGAACTCGCTGTTTGTGGGTGCTCGCTGGGTGTGGGAGCTCGCTGTGTGTGGGAGCTCGCTGTGTGTGGGAGGTCGCTGTGTGTGGGAGATCGCTGTGTGTGGGAGTGTGTGGGAGATTGCTGTGTGTGGGATGTCGCTGTGTGAGGGAGCTCGCTGTGTGTGGGAGCTCGCTGTGTGTGGGAGTGTGTGGGAGCTCGCTGTGTGTGGGAGCTCGCTGTGTGTGGGAGCTCGCTGTGTGTGGGAGCTCGCTTTGTGTGGGTGCTCGCTGTGTGCGGGTGCTCGCTGTGTGTGCGAGCTCGCGGTGTGTGGGAGTGTGAGGGAGCTCGCTGTGTGTGGGAGCTCGCTGTGTGTGGGAGTGTGTGGGAGCTCTCTGTGTGTGGGAGCTCGCTGTGTGTAGGAGTGTGTGGGAGCTCGCTGTGTGTGGGACTGTGTGGAAACTCGCTGTTTGTGGGAGCTCGCTGTGTGTGGGTGCTCGCTGTGTGTGGGAGCTCGCTGTGTGTGGGAGTGTGTGGGAGCTCGCTGTGTGTGGGAGCTCGCTGTGTGTGGCAGCTCGCAGTGCGTGGGAGCTCGCTGTGTGTGGGAGCTCGCTGTGTGTGGGAGCTCGCTGTGTGTGGGAGCTCGCTGTGTGTGGGAGCTCGCTGTGTGTGGGAGCTCGCAGTGTGTGGGAGCTCGCTGTGTGTGAGAGCTCACTGTGTGTGGGAGCTCGCTGTGTGTGGGAGCTCGCTGTGTGTGGGAGTGTGTGGGAACTCGCTGTTTGTGGGAACTCGCTGTTTGTGGGTGCTCGCTGTGTGTGGTAGCTCGCTGTGTGCGGAAGTGTGTGGGAACTCGCTGTTTGTGGGTGCTCGCTGTGTGTGGGAGTGTGTGGGAACTCGCTGTTTGTGGGTGCTCGCTGTGTGCGGGAGTGTGTGGGAACTCGCTGTTTGTGGGTGCTCGCTGAGTGTGGGAGTGTGTGGGAACTCGCTGTGTGTGGGAGCTCGCTGTGTGTGGGAGTGTGTGGGAGCTCGCTGTGTGTGGGAGCTCGCTGTGTGTGGGTGCTCGCTGTGTGTGGGAGCTCGCTGTGCGTGGGAGTGTGTGGGAGCTCGCTGTGTGTGGGAGCTCGCTGTGTGTGGGAGCTCGCTGTATGTGAGAGCTCGCTGTGTGTGGGAGTGTGTCGGAGCTCGCTGTGTGAGGGAGCTTGCTGTGTGTGGGAGCTCGCTGTGTGTAGGAGCTCGCTGTTTGTGGGAGCTCGCTGTGTGTGGGAGTGTGTGGGAGCTCGCTGTATGAGGGAGCTCGCTGTGTTTGGGAGCTCGCTGTGTGTGGGAGCTCGCTGTGTGTGGGAGCTCGCTGTGTGCGGGAGTGTGTGGGAGCTCGCTGTGTGCGGGAGTGTGTGGGAGCTCGCTGTGTGCGGGAGTGTGTGGGAGCTCGCTGTGTGTGGGAGCTCGCTGTGTGTGGGAGCTCGCTGTGTGTGGGAGCTCGCTTTGTGTGGGTGCTCGCTGTGTGCGGGTGCTCGCTGTGTGTGCGAGCTCGCGGTGTGTGGGAGTGTGAGGGAGCTCGCTGTGTGTGGGAGCTCGCTGTGTGTGGGAGTGTGTGGGAGCTCTCTGTGTGTGGGAGCTCGCTGTGTGTAGGAGTGTGTGGGAGCTCGCTGTGTGTGGGACTGTGTGGAAACTCGCTGTTTGTGGGAGCTCGCTGTGTGTGGGTGCTCGCTGTGTGTGGGAGCTCGCTGTGTGTGGGAGTGTGTGGGAGCTCGCTGTGTGTGGGAGCTCGCTGTGTGTGGCAGCTCGCAGTGCGTGGGAGCTCGCTGTGTGTGGGAGCTCGCTGTGTGTGGGAGCTCGCTGTGTGTGGGAGCTCGCTGTGTGTGGGAGCTCGCTGTGTGTGGGAGCTCGCAGTGTGTGGGAGCTCGCTGTGTGTGAGAGCTCACTGTGTGTGGGAGCTCGCTGTGTGTGGGAGCTCGCTGTGTGTGGGAGTGTGTGGGAACTCGCTGTTTGTGGGAACTCGCTGTTTGTGGGTGCTCGCTGTGTGTGGTAGCTCGCTGTGTGCGGAAGTGTGTGGGAACTCGCTGTTTGTGGGTGCTCGCTGTGTGTGGGAGTGTGTGGGAACTCGCTGTTTGTGGGTGCTCGCTGTGTGCGGGAGTGTGTGGGAACTCGCTGTTTGTGGGTGCTCGCTGAGTGTGGGAGTGTGTGGGAACTCGCTGTGTGTGGGAGCTCGCTGTGTGTGGGAGTGTGTGGGAGCTCGCTGTGTGTGGGAGCTCGCTGTGTGTGGGTGCTCGCTGTGTGTGGGAGCTCGCTGTGCGTGGGAGTGTGTGGGAGCTCGCTGTGTGTGGGAGCTCGCTGTGTGTGGGAGCTCGCTGTATGTGAGAGCTCGCTGTGTGTGGGAGTGTGTCGGAGCTCGCTGTGTGAGGGAGCTTGCTGTGTGTGGGAGCTCGCTGTGTGTAGGAGCTCGCTGTTTGTGGGAGCTCGCTGTGTGTGGGAGTGTGTGGGAGCTCGCTGTATGAGGGAGCTCGCTGTGTTTGGGAGCTCGCTGTGTGTGGGAGCTCGCTGTGTGTGGGAGCTCGCTGTGTGCGGGAGTGTGTGGGAGCTCGCTGTGTGCGGGAGTGTGTGGGAGCTCGCTGTGTGCGGGAGTGTGTGGGAGCTCGCTGTGTGTGGGAGCTCGCTGTGTGTGGGAGCTCGCTGTGTGTGGGAGCTTGCTGTGTGTGGGAGCTCGCTGTGTGTGGGAGCTCGCTGTGTGTGGGAGCTTGCTGTGTGTGGGAGCTCGTTGTGTGTGGGAGTGTGTCGGAGCTCGCTGTGTGAGGGAGCTCGCTGTGTGTGGGAGCTCGCTGTGTGTGGGATTGTGTGGGATGTCGCTGTGTGTGGGAGCTCGCTGTGTGTGGGAGCTCGCTGTGTGTGGGAGCTCGCTGTGTGTGGGAGGTCTCTGTGTGTGGAGCTCGCTGTGTGTGGGAGCTCGCTGTGTCCGGGAGTGTGTGGGCGGTCGCTGTGTGTGGAGCTTGCTGTGTGTGGGAGCTCGTTGTGTGTGGGAGCACACTGTGTGCGGGAGATGTGTGGGCGCTCGCTGTGTGTGGGACCTCGCTGTGTGTGGGAGCTCGCTGTGTGTGGGACCTCACTGTGTGTGGAGCTCGCTGTGTGTGGGAGTGTGAGGGAGCTCGCTGTGTGTGGGACCACGCAGTGTTTGGGAGCTCGCTGTGTGTGGGAGCTCGCTGTGTGTGGGAGCTCGCTGTGTGTGGGAGCTCGCTGTGTGTGGGACCTCACTGTGTGTGGAGCTCGCTGTGTGTGGGAACACGCAGTGCTTGGGAGCTCGCTGTGTGTGGGAGCTCGCTGTGTGTGGGACCTCGCTGTGTGTGGGAGCTCGCTGTGTGTGGGACCACGCAGTGTTTGGGAGCTCGCTGTGTGTGGGAGCTCGCTGTGTGTGGGAGCTCCCTGTGTGTAGGAGTGTGTGGGAGCTCGCTGTGTGTGGGAGCTCGCTGTGATTGGGAGCTCGCTGTGTGTGGGAGCTCGCTGTGTGTGGGAGCTCGCTGTGAGTGGGAGCTCGCTTTGTGTGGGAGTGTGTGGGAACTCGCTGTTTGTGGGTGCTCGCTGTGTGTGGGAGCTCGCTGTGTGTGGGAGTGTGTGGGAACTCGCTGTTTGTGGGTGCTCGATGTGTGTGGGAGCTCGCTGTGTGTGGGTGCTGGCTGTGTGTGGGAGTGTGTGGGAACTCGCTGTTTGTGGGTGCTCGCTGTGTGTGGGTGCTCGCTGTGTGTGGGAGCTCGCTGTGTGTGGGAGTGCGTGGGATCTTGATGTTTGTGGGAGCTCGCTGTGTGTGGGAGCTCGCTGTGTGTGGGAGTGTGTGGGAACTCGCTGTTTGTGGGTGCTCGCTGGGTGTGGGAGCTCGCTGTGTGTGGGAGGTCGCTGTGTGTGGGAGGTCGCTGTGTGTGGGAGATCGCTGTGTGTGGGAGTGTGTGGGAGATTGCTGTGTGTGGGATGTCGCTGTGTGAGGGAGCTCGCTGTGTGTGGGAGCTCGCTGTGTGTGGGAGTGTGTGGGAGCTCGCTGTGTGTAGGAGTGTGTGGGAGCTCGCTGTGTGTGGGACTGTGTGGAAACTCGCTGTTTGTGGGAGCTCGCTGTGTGTGGGTGCTCGCTGTGTGTGGGAGCTCGCTGTGTGTGGGAGTGTGTGGGAGCTCGCTGTGTGTGGGAGCTCGCTGTGTGTGGGAGTGTGTGGGAGCTCGCTGTGTGTGGGAGCTCGCTGTGTGTGGGAGGGTATGGGAGCTCGCTGTGTGTGGAAGTGTGTCGGAGCTCGTTGTGTGTGGGAGCTCGCTGTGTGTGGGTGTGTGTGGGAGCTCGCTGTGTGAGGGTGTGTGTGGGAGCTCGCTGTGCTTGGGAGCTCGTTGTGTGTGGGAGCTCGCTGTGTGTGGGAGTGTGTGGGATCTCGCTGGGTGTGGGAGTGTGTGGGAGCTCGCTGTGCGTGGGAGCTATCTGTGTGAGGGAGCTCGCTGTGTGAGGGAGTGTGTGGGAGCTCGCTGTGTGTGGGACCTCGCTGTGTGTGGGACCTCGCTGTGTGTGGGAGCTCGCTGTGTGTGGGAGCTCGCTGTGTGCGGGAGTGTGTGGGACCTCGCTGTGCGTGGGAGCTATCTGTGTGAGGGAGCTCGCTGTGTGAGGGAGTGTGTGGGAGCTGGCTGTGTGTGGGAGCTCGCTGTGTGTGGGAGCTCGCTGTGTGTGGGAGCTCGCTTTGTGAGGGAGTGTGTGGGAACTCGCTGTTTGTGGGTGCTCGCTGTGTGCGGGAGTGTGTGGGAACTGGCTGTGTGTGGGAGCTCGCTGTGTGTGGGAGTGTGTGGGAGCTCGCTGTGTGTTGGAGCTCGCTGTGTGTGGGAGCTCGCTGTGTGTGGGACCTCACTGTGTGTGGAGCTCGCTGTGTGTGGGACAACGCAGTGTTTGGGAGCTCGCTGTGTGTGGGAGCTCGCTGTCTGTGGGAGCTCGCTGTGTGTGGGAGCTCGCTGTGTGTGGGACCAAGCAGTGCTTGGGAGCTCGCTGTGTGTGGGAGCTAACTGTGTGTGGGAGCTCGCTGTGTGTGGGAGCTCGCTGTGTGTAGGAGTGTGTGGGAGCTCGCTGTGTGTGGGAGCTCGCTGTGTATGGGAGCTCGTTGTGTGTGGGAGCTCGCTGTGTGTGGGAGCTCGCTGTGTGTGGGAGTTCGCTTTGTGTGGGAGTGTGTGGGAACTCGCTGTTTGTGGGTGCTCGCTGTTTGTGGGAGCTCGCAGTGTGTGGGAGTGTGTGGGAACTCGCTGTTTGTGGGTGCTCGATGTGTGTGGGAGCTCGCTGTGTGTGGGTGCTGGCTGTGTGTGGGAGTGTGTGGGAACTCGCTGTTTGTGGGAGCTCGCTGTGTGTGGGTGCTCGCTGTGTGTGGGAGCTCGCTGTGTGTGGGAGTGTGTGGGAACTCGATGTTTGTGGGAGCTCGCTGTGTGTGGGAGCTCGCTGTGTGTGGGATTGTTGGGGAACTCGCTGTTTGTGGGTGCTCGCTGGGTGTGGGAGCTCGCTGTGTGTGGGAGCTCGCTGTGTGTGGGAGGTCGCTGTGTGTGGGAGATCGCTGTATGTGGGAGTGTGTGGGAGATTGCTGTGTGTGGGATGTCGCTGTGTGAGGGAGCTCGCTGTGTGCGGGAGCTCGCTGTGTGCGTGAGTGTGTGGGCGCTCGCTGTGTGTGGGAGCTCGCTGTGTGTGGGACCTCGTTGTGCGTGGGAACTCGCTGTGTGTGGGAGATCGCTGTGTGTGGGAGTGTGTGGGAGCTCGCTGTGTGTGGGAGCTCGCTGTGTTTGGGAGTGTGTGGGAGCTCGCTGTGTGTGGGACCTCGCTGTGTGTTGGGATCTCGCTGTGTGTGGGAGTGTGTGGGAGCTCGCTGTGTGTGGGAGCTGGCTGTGTGAGGGAGCTCGCTGTGTGTGGGAATGTGTGGGAGCTCGCTGTTTGTGGGACCTCGCTGTGTGTGGGTGCTCGCTGTGTGTGGGAGCTCGCTGTGTGTGGGACCTCGCGGTGTTTGGGAGCTCGCTGTGTGTGGGACCTCGCGTTGTTTGGGAGCTCGCTGTGTGTTGGAGTGTGTGGGAGCTCGCTGTGTGTGGGAGCTCGCTGTGTGTGGGAGTTCGCTGTGTGTGGGAGCTCGCAGTGCGTGGGAGCTCGCTGTGTGTGGGAGCTCGCTGTGTGTGGCAGGTCGCTGTGTGTGGGAGCTCGCTGTGTGTGGGAGCTCGCTGTGTGTGGGAGCTCGCAGTGTGTGGGAGCTCGCTGTGTGTGGGAGCTCGCTGTGTGTGGGAGCTCGCTGTGTGTGGGAACTCGCTTTGTGTGGGTGCTCGCTGTGTGTGGGAGCTCGCTGTGTGTGGGAGTGTGTGGGAACTCGCTGTTTGTGGGACCTCGCTGTTTGTGGGGGCTCGCTGTGTTTGGGAGCTCGCTGTGTGCGGGAGTGTGTGGGAACTCGCTGTTTGTGGGTGATCGCTGTGTGTGGGAGTGTGTGGGGACTCGCTGTGTGTGGGAGCTCGCTGTGTATGGGAGTGTGTGGGAGCTCGCTGTGTGTGGGAGCTCGCTGTGTGTGGGAGCTCGATGTGTGTGGGAGCTCGCTGTGCGTGGGAGTGTGTGGGAGCTCGCTGTGTGTGGGAGATCGCTGTGTGTGGGAGATCGCTGTATGTGGGAGCTCGCTGTATGTGGGAGTGTGTGGGAGCTCGCTGTGTGTGGGAGCTCGCTGTGTGTGGGAGTGTGTGGGAGCTCGCTGTGTGAGGGAGCTCGCTGTGTGTGGGAGCTCGCTGTGTGTGGGAGCTCGCTGTGTGTGGGAGCTCGCGGTGAGTGGGAGTGTGTGGGAGCTCGCTGTATGAGGGAGCTCGCTGTGTGTGGGAGCTCGCTGTGTGTGGGAGCTCGCTGTGTGTGGGAGCTCGCTGTGTGCGGGAGTGTGTGGGAGCTCGCTGTGTGCGGGAGTGTGTGGGAGCTCGCTGTGTGCGGGAGTGTGTGGGAGCTCGCTGTGTGTGGGAGCTCGCTGTGTGTGGGAGCTCGCTGTGTGTGGGAGCTCGCTGTGTGTGGGAGCTTGCTGTGTGTGGGAGTGTGTGGGATGTCGCTGTGTGTGGGAGCTCGCTGTGTGTGGGAGCTCGCTGTGTGTGGGAGTGTGTGGGAACTCGCTGTTTGTGGGTGCTCGCTGTGTGTGGTAGCTCGCTGTGTGTGGGACCTCACTGTGTGTGGAGCTCGCTGTGTGTGGGAGTGTGAGGGAGCTCGCTGTGTGTGGGACCACGCAGTGTTTGGGAGCTCGCTGTGTGTGGGAGCTCGCTGTGTGTGGGAGCTCGCTGTGTGTGGGAGCTCGCTGTGTGTGGGTCCTCACTGTGTGTGGAGCTCGCTGTGTGTGGGACCACGCAGTGCTTGGGAGCTCGCTGTGTGTGGGAGCTCGCTGTGTGTGGGACCTCGCTGTGTGTGGGAGCTCGCTGTGTGTGGGACCACGCAGTGTTTGGGAGCTCGCTGTGTGTGGGAGCTCGCTGTGTGTGGGAGCTCGCTGTGATTGGGAGCTCGCTGTGTGTGGGAGCTCGCTGTGTGTGGGAGTGTGTGGGAACTCGCTGTTTGTGGGTGCTCGCTGTGTGTGGGAGCTCGCTGTGTGTGGGAGTGTGTGGGAACTCGCTGTTTGTGGGTGCTCGATGTGTGTGGGAGCTCGCTGTGTGTGGGTGCTGGCTGTGTGTGGGAGTGTGTGGGAACTCGCTGTTTGTGGGTGCTCGCTGTGTGTGGGTGCTCGCTGTGTGTGGGAGCTCGCTGTGTGTGGGAGTGTGTGGGATCTCGATGTTTGTGGGAGCTCGCTGTGTGTGGGAGCTCGCTGTGTGTGGGAGTGTGTGGGAACTCGCTGTTTGTGGGTGCTCGCTGGGTGTGGGAGCTCGCTGTGTGTGGGAGGTCGCTGTGTGTGGGAGGTCGCTGTGTGTGGGAGATCGCTGTGTGTGGGAGTGTGTGGGAGATTGCTGTGTGTGGGATGTCGCTGTGTGAGGGAGCTCGCTGTGTGTGGGAGCTCGCTGTGTGTGGGAGTGTGTGGGAGCTCGCTGTGTGTGGGAGCTCGCTCTGTGTGGGAGCTCGCTGTGTGTGGGAGCTCGCTTTGTGTGGGTGCTCGCTGTGTGCGGGTGCTCGCTGTGTGTGCGAGCTCGCGATGTGTGGGAGTGTGAGGGAGCTCGCTGTGTGTGGGAGCTCGCTGTGTGTGGGAGTGTGTGGGAGCTCTCTGTGTGTGGGAGCTCGCTGTGTGTAGGAGTGTGTGGGAGCTCGCTGTGTGTGGGACTGTGTGGAAACTCGCTGTTTGTGGGAGCTCGCTGTGTGTGGGTGCTCGCTGTGTGTGGGAGCTCGCTGTGTGTGGGAGTGTGTGGGAGCTCGCTGTGTGTGGGAGCTCGCTGTGTGTGGGAGTGTGTGGGAGCTCGCTGAGTGTGGGAGCTCGCTGTGTGTGGGAGGGTATGGGAGCTCGCTGTGTGTGGAAGTGTGTCGGAGCTCGTTGTGTGTGGGAGCTCGCTGTGTGTGGGTGTGTGTGGGAGCTCGCTGTGTGAGGGTGTGTGTGGGAGCTCGCTGTGTTTGGGAGCTCGTTGTGTGTGGGAGCTCGCTGTGTGTGGGAGTGTGTGGGATCTCGCTGGGTGTGGGAGTGTGTAGGAGCTCGCTGTGCGTGGGAGCTATCTGTGTGAGGGAGCTCGCTGTGTGAGGGAGTGTGAGGGAGCTCGCTGTGTGTGGGACCTCGCTGTGTGTGGGACCTCGCTGTGTGTGGGAGCTCGCTGTGTGTGGGAGCTCGCTGTGTGCGGGAGTGTGTGGGACCTCGCTGTGCGTGGGAGCTATCTGTGTGAGGGAGCTCGCTGTGTGAGGGAGTGTGTGGGAGCTCGCTGTGTGTGGGAGCTCGCTGTGTGTGGGAGCTCGCTGTGTGTGGGAGCTCGCTTTGTGAGGGAGTGTGTGGGAGCTCGCTGTGTGTGGGAGCTGGCTGTGTGAGGGAGCTCGCTTTGTGTGGGAATGTGTGGGAGCTCGCTGTTTGTGGGACCTCGCTGTGTGTGGGTGCTCGCTGTGTGTGGGAGCTCGCTGTGTGTGGGACCTCGCGGTGTTTGGGAGCTCGCTGTGTGTGGGACCTCGCGTTGTTTGGGATCTCGCTGTGTGTGGGAGTGTGTGGGAGCTCGCTGTGTGTGGGAGCTCGCTGTGTGTGGGAGTTCGCTGTGTGTGGGAGCTCGCAGTGCGTGGGAGCTCGCTGTGTGTTTGAGCTCGCTGTGTGTGGGAGGTCGCTGTGTGTGGGAGCTCGTTGTGTGTGGGAGCTCGCTGTGTGTGGGAGCTCGCAGTGTGTGGGAGCTCGCTGTGTGTGGGAGCTCGCTGTGTGTGGGAGCTCGCTGTGTGTGGGAACTCGCTTTGTGTGGGTGCTCGCTGTGTGTGGGAGCTCGCTGTGTGTGGGAGTGTGTGGGAACTCGCTGTTTGTGGGACCTCGCTGTTTGTGGGGGCTCGCTGTGTTTGGGAGCTCGCTGTGTGCGGGAGTGTGTGGGAACTCGCTGTTTGTGGGTGATCGCTGTGTGTGGGAGTGTGTGGGGACTCGCTGTGTGTGGGAGCTCGCTGTGTATGGGAGTGTGTGGGAGCTCGCTGTGTGTGGGAGCTCGCTGTGTGTGGGAGCTCGATGTGTGTGGGAGCTCGCTGTGCGTGGGAGTGTGTGGGAGCTCGCTGTGTGTGGGAGATCGCTGTGTGTGGGAGCTCGCTGTATGTGGGAGCTCGCTGTGTGTGGGAGTGTGTGGGAGCTCGCTGTGTGTGGGAGCTCGCTGTGTGTGGGAGTGTGTCGGAGCTCGCTGTGTGAGGGAGCTCGCTGTGTGTGGGAGCTCGCTGTGTGTGGGAGTGTGTGGGGACTCGCTGTGTGTGGGAGCTCGCTGTGTATGGGAGTGTGTGGGAGCTCGCTGTGTGTGGGAGCTCGCTGTGTGTGGGAGCTCGATGTGTGTGGGAGCTCGCTGTGCGTGGGAGTGTGTGGGAGCTCGCTGTGTGTGGGAGATCGCTGTGTGTGGGAGCTCGCTGTATGTGGGAGCTCGCTGTGTGTGGGAGTGTGTGGGAGCTCGCTGTGTGTGGGAGCTCGCTGTGTGTGGGAGTGTGTCGGAGCTCGCTGTGTGAGGGAGCTCGCTGTGTGTGGGAGCTCGCTGTGTGTGGGAGCTCGCTGTGTGTGGGAGCTCGCGGTGAGTGGGAGTGTGTGGGAGCTCGCTGTATGAGGGAGCTCGCTGTGTGTGGGAGCTCGCTGTGTGTGGGAGCTCCCTGTGTGTGGGAGCTCGCTGTGTGCGGGAGTGTGTGGGAGCTCGCTGTGTGCGGGAGTGTGTGGGAGCTCGCTGTGTGCGGGAGTGTGTGGGAGCTCGCTGTGTGTGGGAGCTCGCTGTGTGTGGGAGCTCGCTGTGTGTGGGAGCTCGCTGTGTGTGGGAGCTCGCTGTGTGTGGGAGTGTGTGGGATGTCGCTGTGTGTGGGAGCTCGCTGTGTGTGGGAGCTCGCTGTGTGTGGGAGTGTGTGGGAACTCGCTGTTTGTTGCTGCTCGCTGTGTGTGGGAGCTCGCTGTGTGTGGGAGCTCGCTGTGTGTGGGAGCTCGCTGTGTGTGGAGTTCGCTGTGTGTGGGAGCTCGCTGTGTGTGGGAGCACGCTCTGTGCGGGAGATGTGTGGGCGATCGCTGTGTGTGGGACCTCGCTGTGTGTGGTAGCTCGCTGTGTGTGGGACCTCACTGTGTGTGGAGCTCGCTGTGTGTGGGAGTGTGTGGGAGCTCGCTGTGTGTTGGACCACGCAGTGTTTGGGAGCTCGCTGTGTGTGGGACCTCGCTGTGTGTGGGAGCTCGCTGTGTGTGGGAGATCGCTGTGTGTGGGACCACGCAGTGTTTAGGAGCTCGCTGTGTGTGGGAGCTCGCTGTGTGTGGGAGCTCGCTGTGTGTGGGAGCTCGCTGTGTGTAGGAGTGTGTGGGAGCTCGCTGTGTGTGGGAGCTCGCTGTGTTTGGGAGCTCACTGTGTGTGGGAGCTCGTAGTGTGTGGGAGTTTGCTGTGTGTGGGAGCTCGCTTTGTGTGGGAGTGTGTGGGAACTCGCTGTTTGTGGGCGCTCGGTGTGTGTGGGAGCCCGCTGTGTGTGGGAGTGTGTGGGAACTCGCTGTTTGTGGGTGCTCGATGTGTGAGGGAACTCGCTGTGTGTGGGTGCTGGCTGTGTGTGGGAGTGTGTGGGAACTCGCTGTTTGTGGGTGCTCGCTGTGTGTCGGTGCTCGCTGTGTGTGGGAGCTCGCTGTGTGTGGGAGTGTGTGGGAACTCGATGTTTGTGGGAGCTCGCTGTGTGTGGGAGCTCGCTGTCTGCGGGAGTGTGTGGGAACTCGCTGTTTGTGGGTGCTCGCTGGGTGTGGGAGCTCGCTGTGTGTGGGAGGTCGCTGTGTGTGGGAGGTCGCTTTGTGTGGGAGATCGCTGTGTGTGGGAGTGTGTGGGAGATTGCTGTGTGAGGGATGTCGCTGTGTGAGGGAGCTCGCTGTGTGTGGGAGCTCGCTGTTTGCTTGAGTGTGTGGGAGCTCGCTGTGTGTGGGAGCTCGCTGTGTGTGGGGGCTCGCTGTCTGTGGGAGCTCGCTGTGTGTGAGAGCTCGCTATGTGTGGGTGCTCGCTGTGTGAGCGAGCTCGCGTTGTGTGGTAGTGTCAGGGAGCTCGCTGTGTGTGGGAGCTTGCTGTGTGTGGGAGTGTGTGGGAGCTCGCTGTGTCTGGGAGCTCGCTGTGTGTGGGAGTGTGTGGGAGCTCGCTTTGTGTGGGACTGTGTGGGAACTCGCTGTTTGTGGGAGCTCGCTGTGTGTGGGTGCTCGCTGGGTGTGGGAGCTCGCTGTGTGTGGGAGTTTGTGGGAGCTCGCTGTGTGTGGGAGCTTGGTGTGTGTTGGAGTGTATGGGAGCTCGCTGTGTGTGGAAGTGTGTGGGAGCTCGTTGTGTGTGGGAGCTCGCTGTGTGTGGGAGTGTGTCGGAGCTCGTTGTGTGTGGGTGCTCGCTGTGTGTGGGTGTGTGTGGGAGCTCGCTGTGTGTGGGTGTGTGTGGGAGCTTGCTGTGCTTGGGAGCTCGTCGTGTGTGGGAGCTCGCTGTGTGAAGGAGTGTGTGGGATCTCGCTGTGTGTGGGAGTGTGTGGGAGCTCTCTGTGTGTGGGATGTCGCTGTGTGTGGGATCTCGCTGTGTGTGGGATGTCGCTGTGTGAGGGAGCTCGCTGTGTGTGGGAGTGTGTGGGAGCTCGCAGTGTGTGGGAGTGTGTGGGAGTTCGCTGTGTGTGGGAGTGTGTGGGATCTCGCTGTGTGCGGGAGTGTGTGGGAGCTCGCTGTGCGTGGGAGCTATCTGTGTGAGGGAGCTCGCTGTGTGAGGGAGTGTGTGGGAGCTCGCTGTGTGTGGGACCTCGCTGTGTGTGGGACCTCGCTGTGTGTGGGAGCTTGCTGTGTGTGGGAGCTGGCTGTGTGTGGGAGAGTGTGGGAACTCGCTGTTTGTGGGAGCTCGCTGAGTGAGGGAGCTCGCTGTGTGTGGGAGCTCGCTGTGTGTGGGAGCTCGCTGTGTGCGGGAGTGTGTGGGAGCTCGCTGTGCGTGGGAGCTATCTGTGTGAGGGAGCTCGCTGTGTGAGGGAGTGTGTGGGAGCTCGCTGTGAGTGGGACCTCGCTGTGTGTGCGACCTCGCTGTGTGTGGGAGCTCACTGTGAGTGGGAGCTCGCTGTGTGTGGGAGCTCACTGTGTGAGGGAGTGTGTGGGAACTCGCTGTTTGTGGGTTCTCGCTGTGTGCGGGAGTGTGTGGGAACAGGCTGTGTTTTTGGAGCTCGCTGTGTGTGGGAGTGTGTGGGAGCTCGCTGTGTGTGGGAGCTCGCTGTGTGTGGGAGCTCGCTGTGTGTGGGAACTCGCTGTGTGTGGGAGTGTGTGGGAGCTCGCTGTGTGTGGGAGCTCGCTGTGTGTGGGAGCTCGCTGTGTGTGGGAGCTCGCTGTGTGTGGGACCTCACTGTGTGTGGAGCTCGCTGTGTGTGGGACCACGCAGTGTTTGGGAGCTCGCTGTATGTGGGAGCTCGCTGTGTGTTGGAGCTCGCTGTGTGTGGGAGCTCGCTGTTTGTGGGGCCACGCAGTGTTTGGGAGCTCGCTGTGTGTGGGAGCTCGCTGTGTGTGGGAGCTCGCTGTGTGTGGGAGCTCGCTGTGTTTGCGAGCTCGCTGTGTTTGGGAGCTCGCTGTGTGTGGGAGCTCGCTGTGCGTGGGAGCTCGCTGTGTGTGGGAGATGACTTTGCGTGGGAGTGTGTGGGAACTCGCTGTTTGTGGGTGCTCGCTGTGTGTGGGAGCTCGCTGTGTGTGGGAGTATGTGGGAACTCGCTGTTTGTGGGTGCTCGATGTGTGTGGGAGCTCGCTGTGTGTGGGTGCTGGCTGTGTGTGGGAGTGTGTGGGAACTCGCTGATTGTGGGTGCTCGCTGTGTGTGGGTGCTCCCTGTGTGTGGGAGCTCGCTGTGTGTGGGAGTGTGGGAACTCGATGTTTGTGGGATGTCGCTGTGTGAGGGAGCTCGCTGTGTGTGGGAGCTCGCTGTGTGTGGGAGTGTGTGGGAGCTCGCTGTGTGTGGGAGCTGGCTGTGTGAGGGAGCTCGCTGTGTGTGGGAATGTTTGGGAGCTCGCTGTGTGTGGGACCTCGCTGTTTGTGGGAGCTCGCTGTGTGTGGGAGCTCGCTGTGTGTGGGACCTCGTGGTGTTTGGGAGCTCGCTGTGTGTGGGACCTCGCGGTGTTTGGGAGCTCGCTGTGTGTGGGAGTGTGTGGGACTCGCTGTGTGTGGGAGCTCGCTGTGTGTGGGAGCTCGCTGTGTGTTGGAGCTCGCACTGCGTGGGAGCTCGCTGTGTGTGTGAGTTCGCTGTGTGTGGGAGATCGCTGTGTGTGGGTGCTCGCTGTGTGTGGGAGCTAGCTGTGTGTGGGAGTGTGTGGGAACTCGTTGTTTGTGGGACCTCGCTGTTTGTGGGTGCTCGCTGTGTGTGGGAGCTCGCTGTGTGCGGGAGTGTGTGGGAACTCGCTGTTTGTGGGTGGTCGCTGTGTGTGGGAGTGTGTGGGAACTCGCTGTTTGTGGGAGCTCGCTGTGTGCGGGATTGTGTGGGAACTCGCTGTTTGTGGGTGCTCGTTGTGTGTGGGAGCTCGCTGTGTGTGGGAGCTCGCTGTGAGTGGGAGTGTGTGGGTGCTCGCTGTATGAGGGAGCTCGTTGTGGGTGGGAGGTCGCTGTGTGTGGGAGCTCGCTGTGTGTGGGAGCTCGCTGTGTGCGGGAGTGTGTGGGAGCTCGCTGTGTGCGGGAGTGTGTGGGAGCTCGCTGTGTGCGGGAGTGTGTGGGAGCTCGCTGTGTGTGGGAGCTCGCTGTGTGTGGGACCTCGCTGTGTGTGGGACCTCGCTGTGTGTGGGAGCTCGCTGTGTGTGGGAGCTCGCTCTTTGTGGGAGCTCGCTGTGTGTGGGAGTGTGTCGGAGCTCGCTGTGTGAGGGAGCTCGCTGTGTGTGGGAGCTCGCTGTGTGTGGGAGCTCGGTGTGTGCGGGAGTGTGTGGGAGCTCGCTGTGCGTGGGAGCTATCTGTGTGAGGGAGCTCGCTGTGTGAGGGAGTGTGTGGGAGCTCGCTGTGTGTGGGACCTTGCTGTGTGTGGGACCTCGCTGTGTGTGGGAGCTCGCTGTGTGTGGGAGCTCGCTGTGTGAGGGAGTGTGTGGGAACTCGCAGTGTGTGGGAGCTCGCTGTGTGTGGGAGTGTGTGGGAGCTCGCTGTGTGTGGGAGCTCGCTGTGTGTGGGAGCTCACTGTTTGTGGGAACTCGCTGTGTGTGGGAGCTCGCTGTGTGTGGGAGTGTGTGGGATGTCGCTGTGTGTGGGAGCTCGCCATGTGTGGGAGCTCGCTGTGTGTGGGAGTGTGTTGGAACTCGCTGTTTGTGGGTGCTCGCTGTGCGTGGGAGCTCGCTGTGTGTGGGAGCTCGCTGTGTGTGGGAGTGTGTGGGATGTCGCTGTGTGTGGGAGCTCGCTGTGTGTGGGAGCTCGCTGTGTGTGGGAGTGTGTGGGAACTCGCTGTTTGTGGGTGCTTGCTGTGTGTGTGAGCTCGCTGTGTGTGGGAGCTCGCTGTGTGTGGGAGCTCGCTGTGTGTGGGAGGTCGCTGTGTGTGGAGCTCGCTGTGTCTGCGAGCTCGCTGTGTCCGGGAGTGTGTGGGAGGTCGCTGTGTGTGGAGCTATCTGTGTGTGGGAGCTCGTTGTGTGTGGGAGCACGCTGTGTGCGGGAGATGTGTGGGCGCTCGCTGTGTGTGGGACCTCGCTGTGTGTGGGAGCTCGCTGTGTGTGGGACCTTACTGTGTGTGGAGCTCGCTGTGTGTGGGAGTGTGTGGGAGCTCGCTGTGTGTGGGAGCTCGCTGTGTGTGGGAGCTCACTGTGTGTGGGACCACGCAGTGTTTGGGAGCTCGCTGTGTGTGGGAGCTCGCTGTGTGTGGGAGATCGCTGTGTGGGGGAGCTCGCTGTGTGTAGGAATGTGTGGGAGCTCGCTGTGTGTGGGAGCTCGCTGTGTTTGGGAGCTCGCTGTGTGTGGGAGCTCGCTGTGTGTGGGAGCTCGCTGTGTGTGGGAGCTGACTTTGTGTGGGAGTGTGTGGGAACTCGCTGTTTGTGGGTGCTCGATGTGTGTGGAAGCTCGCTGTGTGTGGGAGTGTGTGGGAACTCGCTGTTTGTGGGTGCTCGATGTGTGAGGGAGCTCGCTGTGTGTGGGTGCTGGCTGTGTGTGGAAGTGTGTTGGAACTCGCTGTTTGTGGGTGCTCGCTGTGTGTGGGTGCTCGCTGTGTGTGGGAGCTCGCTGTGGGTGGGAGTGTGTGGGAACTCGATGTTTGTGGGAGCTCGCTGTGTGTGGGAGCTCGCTGTGTGTGGGAGTTTGTGGGAACTCGCTGTTTGTGGGTGCTCGCTGGGTGTGGGAGCTCTCTGTGTGTGGGAGCTCGCTGTGTGTGGGAGGTCGCTGTGTGTGGGAGATCGCTGTGTGTGGGAGTGTGTGGGAGATTGCTTTGTGTGGGATGTCGCTGTGTGAGGGAGCTCGCTGTGTGTGGGAGCTCGCTGTGTGTGGGAGTGAGTGGGAGCTCACTGTATGTGGGAGCTCGCTGTGTGTGGGAGCTCGCTGTGTGTGGGAGCTCGCTGTGTGTGGGAGCTCGCTGTGTGTGCGAGCTCGCGGTGTGTGGGAGTGTGAGGGAGCTCGCTTTGTGTGGGAGCTCGCTGTGTGTGGGAGTGTGTGGGAGCTCGCTGAGTGTGGGAGCTCGCTGTGTGTTTGAGTGTGTGGGAGCTCGCTGTGTGTGGGACTGTGTGGGAACTCGCTGTTTGTGGGAGCTCGCTGTGTGTGGGTGCTCGCTGTGTGTGGGAGCTCGCTGTGTGTGGGAGTGTGTGGGAGCTCGCTGTGTGTGGGAGCTCGCTGCGTGTGGGAGTGTGTGGGAGCTCGCTGTGTGTGGAAGTGTGTGGGAGCTCGTTGTGTGTGGGAGCTCGCTGTGTGTGGGAGTGTGTCGGAGCTCGTTGTGTGTGGGAACTCGCTGTGTGTGGGTGTGTGTGGGAGCTCGCTGTGTGTGGTTGTGTGTGGGAGCTCGCTGTGTTTGGGAGCTCGTTGTGTGTGGGAGCTCGCTGTGTGAGGGTGTTTGTGGGATCTCGCTGTGTGTGGGAGTGTGTGGGAGCTCGCTGTATGTGGGATGTGGCTGTTTGTGGGATCTCGCTGTGTGTGGGATGTCGCTGTGTGAGGGAGCTCGCTGTGTGTGGGAGCTCGCTCTGTGTGGGAGCTCGCTGTGTGTGGGACCACGCAGTTTTTGGGAGCTCGCTGTGTGTGGGAGCTCGCTGTGTGTGGGAGCTCGCTGTGCGTGGGAGCTCGCTGTGTGTGGGTGCTCGCTGTGTGTGCGAGCTCGCTGTGTGTGGGAGTGTGAGGGAGCTCGCTGTGTGTGGGAGCTCGCTGTGTGTGGGAGTGTGTGGGAGCTCGCTGTGTGTGGGAGCTCGCTGTGTGTGGGAGTGTGTGGGAGCTCGCTGTGTGTGGGATGTCGCTGTGTGTGGGATCTCGCAGTGTGTGGGTTGTCGCTGTGTGAGGGAGTTCGCTGTGTGTGGGAGTGTGTGGGATCTCGCTGTGTGCTGGAGTGTGTGGGAGCTCGCTGTGCGTGGGAGATATCTGTGTGAGGGAGCTCGCTGTGTGAGGGAGTGTGTGGGAGCTCGCTGTGTGTGGGACCTCGCTGTGCGTGGGAGCTCGCTGTGTGTGGGAGTGTGTGGGAGCTCGCTGTGTGTGGGAGCTCGCTGTGTGTGGGAGCTCACTGTTTGTAGGAACTCGCTGTGTGTGGGAGTGTGTGGGAGCTCGCTGTGTGTGGGAGCTCGCTGTGTGTGGGAGCTCGCTGTGTGTGGGAGTGTGTGGGATGTCGCTGTGTGTGGGAGCTCGCCATGTGTGGGAGCTCGCTGTGTGTGGGAGTGTGTTGGAACTCGCTGTTTGTGGGTGCTCGCTGTGCGTGGGAGCTCGCTGTGTGTGGGAGCTCGCTGTGTGTGGGAGTGTGTGGGATGTCGCTGTGTGTGGGAGCTCGCTGTGTGTGGGAGCTCGCTGTGTGTGGGAGTGTGTGGGAACTCGCTGTTTGTGGGTGCTCGCTGTGTGTGTGAGCTCGCTGTGTGTGGGAGCTCGCTGTGTGTGGGAGCTCGCTGTGTGTGGGAGGTCGCTGTGTGTGGAGCTCGCTGTGTCTGCGAGCTCGCTGTGTCCGGGAGTGTGTGGGAGGTCGCTGTGTGTGGAGCTATCTGTGTGTGGGAGCTCGTTGTGTGTGGGAGCACGCTGTGTGCGGGAGATGTGTGGGCGCTCGCTGTGTGTGGGACCTCGCTGTGTGTCGGAACTCGCTGTGTGTGGGATGTCGCTGTTTGTGGGATCTCGCTGTGTGTGGGATGTCGCTGTGTGAGGGAGCTCGCTGTGTGTGGGAGTGTGTGGGAGCTCGCAGTGTGTGGGAGTGTGAGGGAGCTCGCTTTGTGTGGGAGTGTGTGGGATCTCGCTGTGTGCGGGAGTGTGTGGGAGCTCGCTGTGCGTGGGAGATATCTGTGTGAGGGAGATCGCTGTGTGAGGGAGTGTGTGGGAACTCGCTGTTTGTGGGTGCTCGCTGTGTGTGGGAGTGCGTGGGAACTGGCTGTGTGTGGGAGCTCGCTGTGTGTGGGAGTGTGTGGGAGCTCGCTGTGTGTCGGAGCTCGCTGTGTGAGGGTGCTCGCTGTGTGTGGGAGCTCGCATTGTGTGGGAGTGTGTGGGAACACGCTGTTTGTGGGTGCTCGCTGTGTGTGGGAGCTCGCTTTGTGTGGGAGCTCGCTGTGTGTTGGAGCTCGCTGTGTGTGGGAGTGTGTGGGAGGTCGCTGTGTGTGGGAGCTCGCTGTGTGTGGGAGCTTGCTGTGTGTGGGAGCTCGCTGTGTGTGGGAGTGTGTGGGAGGTCGCTGTGTGTGGAGCTCGCTGTGTGTGGGAGCTCGCTGTGTCCGGGAGTGTGAGGATGGTCGCTGTGTGTGGAGCTCGCTGTGTGTGGGAGCTCGCTGTGTGTGGGAGCACGCTGTGTGCGGGAGATGTGTGGGCGCTCGCTGTGTGTGGGACCTCGCTATGTGTGGGAGCTCGCTGTTTGTGGGACCTCACTGTGTGTGGAGCTCGTTGTGTGTGGCAGTGTGTGGGAGCTCGCTGTGTGTGGGAGCTCGCTGTCTGTAGGAGCTCGCAGTGTGTGGGACCTCACTGTGTGTGCCGCTCGAGGTGTGGGGGAGTGTGTGGGAGCTCGCTGTGTGTGGGAGTGTGTGGGAGCTCGCTGTGTGTGGGAGCTCGCTGTGTGTGGGAGCTCGCTGTGTGCGGGAGCTCGCTGTGTGTGGGAGCTCGCTGTGTGTAGGAGTGTGTGGGAGCTCGCTGTGTGTGGGACCTCGCTGTGTTCGGGAGCTTGCTGTGTGTGGGAGCTCGCTGTGTGTGGGAGCTCGCTGTGTGTGGGAGCTCGCTGTGTGTGGGTGTGTCTGGGAACTCGCTGTTTGTGGGTGCTCGCTGTGTGTGGGAGTGTGTGGAAACTCGCTGTGTGTGGGTGATGGCTGTGTGTGGGAGTGTGTGGGAACTCGCTGTTTGTGGGTGCTCGCTGTGTGCGTTTGCTCGCTGTGTGTGGGAGCTCGCTGTGTGTGGGAGTGTGTGGGAACTCGATGTTTGTGGGAGCTCGCTGTGTGTGGGAGCTCGCTGTGTGTGGGATTGTGGGGGAACTCGCTGTTTGTGGGTGCTCGCTGGGTGTGGGAGGTCGCTGTGTGTGGGAGGTCGCTGTGTGTGGGAGATCGCTGTGTGTGGGAGTGTGGGGGAGATTGCTGTGAGTGGGATGTCGCTGTGTGAGGGAGTTCGCTGTGTGTGGGAGCTCGCTGTGTGTGGGAATGTGTGGGAGCTCGCTGTGTGTGGGAGCACGCTGTGTGTGGGAGCTCGCTGTGTGTGGGAGCTCTCTGTGTGTGGGACCTCGCGGTGTTTGGTAGCTCGCTGTGTGTGGGACCTCGCGGTGTGTGGGAGCTCGCTGTGTGTGGGAGCTCGCTGTGTGTGGGAGCTCGCTGTGTGTGGGAGCTCGTTGTGTGTGGGACCTCGCGGAGTTTGGGAGCTCGCTGTGTGAGGGACCTCGCGGTGTGTTGGAGCTCGCTGTGTGTGGGAGCTCGCTGTGTGTGGGAGCTCGCTGTGTGTGGCAGCTCGCTGTGTGTGGGTGTGTGTGGGAGCTCGCTGTGTTTGGGAGCTCGTTGTGTGTGGGAGCTCGCTGTGTGAGGGAGTGTGTGGGATCTCGCTGTGTGTGGGAGTTTGTGGGAGCTCGCTGTGTGTGGGATGTCGCTGTGTGTGGGATCTCGCTGTGTGTGGGATGTCGCTGTGCGAGGGAGCTCGCTGTGTGTGGGAGTGTGTGGGATGTCGCTGTGTGTGGGAGCTCGCTGTGTGTGGGAGCTCGCTGTGTGTGGGAGTGTGTGGGAACTCGCTGTTTGTGGGTGCTCGCTGTGTGTGTGAGCTCGCTGTGTGTGGGAGCTCGCTGTGTGTGGGAGCTCGCTGTGTGTGGGAGGTCGCTGTGTGTGGAGCTCGCTGTGTCTGCGAGCTCGCTGTGTCCGGGAGTGTGTGGGAGGTCGCTGTGTGTGGAGCTATCTGTGTGTGGGAGCTCGTTGTGTGTGGGAGCACGCTGTGTGCGGGAGATGTGTGGGCGCTCGCTGTGTGTGGGACCTCGCTGTGTGTCGGAACTCGCTGTGTGTGGGATGTCGCTGTTTGTGGGATCTCGCTGTGTGTGGGATGTCGCTGTGTGAGGGAGCTCGCTGTGTGTGGGAGTGTGTGGGAGCTCGCAGTGTGTGGGAGTGTGAGGGAGCTCGCTTTGTGTGGGAGTGTGTGGGATCTCGCTGTGTGAGGGAGTGTGTGGGAGCTCGCTGTGCGTGGGAGATATCTGTGTGAGGGAGATCGCTGTGTGAGGGAGTGTGTGGGAACTCGCTGTTTGTGGGTGCTCGCTGTGTGCGGGAGTGCGTGGGAACTGGCTGTGTGTGGGAGCTCGCTGTGTGTGGGAGTGTGTGGGAGCTCGCTGTGTGTCGGAGCTCGCTGTGTGAGGGTGCTCGCTGTGTGTGGGAGCTCGCATTGTGTGGGAGTGTGTGGGAACACGCTGTTTGTGGGTGCTCGCTGTGTGTGGGAGCTCGCTTTGTGTGGGAGCTCGCTGTGTGTTGGAGCTCGCTGTGTGTGGGAGTGTGTGGGAGGTCGCTGTGTGTGGGAGCTCGCTGTGTGTGGGAGCTTGCTGTGTGTGGGAGCTCGCTGTGTGTGGGAGTGTGTGGGAGGTCGCTGTGTGTGGAGCTCGCTGTGTGTGGGAGCTCGCTGTGTCCGGGAGTGTGAGGATGGTCGCTGTGTGTGGAGCTCGCTGTGTGTGGGAGCTCGCTGTGTGTGGGAGCACGCTGTGTGCGGGAGATGTGTGGGCGCTCGCTGTGTGTGGGACCTCGCTATGTGTGGGAGCTCGCTGTTTGTGGGACCTCACTGTGTGTGGAGCTCGTTGTGTGTGGCAGTGTGTGGGAGCTCGCTGTGTGTGGGAGCTCGCTGTCTGTAGGAGCTCGCAGTGTGTGGGACCTCACTGTGTGTGCCGCTCGAGGTGTGGGGGAGTGTGTGGGAGCTCGCTGTGTGTGGGAGTGTGTGGGAGCTCGCTGTGTGTGGGAGGTCGCTGTGTGTGGGAGTGTGTGGGAGCTCGCTGTGTGTGGGAGCTCGCTATGTGTGGGAGCTCGCTGTGTGTGGGATCTCGCTGTGTGTGGGAGTGTGTGGGAGCTCGCTGTGTGTGGGAGCTCGCTGTGTGTGGGAGCTCGCTGTTTGTGGGTGCTCGCTGTGTGCGGGAGTGTGTGGGAACTGGCTGTGTGTGGGAGGTCGCTGTGTGTGGGAGTGTGTGGGAGCTCGCTGTGTGTGGGAGCTCGCTATGTGTGGGAGCTCGCTGTGTGTGGGAGCTCGCTGTGTGTGGGAGTGTGTGGGAGCTCGCTGTGTGTGGGAGCTCGCTGTGTGTGGGAGCTCGCTGTGTGTGGGTGTGTGTGGGAGCTCGCTGTGTGTGGGAGCTCGCTGTGCGTGGGAGCTCGCTGTGTGTGGGAGTTTGTGGGAGCTCGCTGTGTGTGGGAGATCTCTGTGTGTGGGAGCTCGCTGTGTGTGGGAGTGTGTGGGAACTCGCTGTTTTTGGGTGCTTGCTGGGTGTGGGAGCTCGCTGTGTTTGGGAGCTCGCTGTGTGTGGGAGGTCGCTGTGTGTGGGAGATCGCTGTGTGTGGGAGTGTGTGGGAGCTCGCTGTGTGTGGGAGCTCGCTGTGTGTGGGAGCTCGCTGTGTGTGGGAGCTCGCAATGTGTGGGAGCTCGCTGTGTGTGGGAGCTCGCTGTGTGTGGGAGCTCGCTGTGTGTGGGAGCTCGCTGTGTGTAGGAGTGTGTGGGAGGTCGCTGTGTGTGGGACCTCGCTGTGTTCTGGAGCTCGCTGTGTGTGGGAGCTCGCTGTGTGTGGGAGCTCACTGTGTGTGGAAGCTCGCTGAGTGTGGGAATGTGTGGGAACTAGCTGTTTGTGGTTGCTCGCTGTGTGTGGGAGAGTGTGGAAACTCGCTGTGTGTGGGTGCTGGCTGTGTGTGGGAGTGTGTGGGAACTCGCTGTTTGTGGGTGCTCGCTGTGTGCGGGTGCTCGCTGTGTGTGGGAGCTCGCTGTGTGTGGGAGTGTGTGGGAACTCGATGTTTGTGGGAGCTCGCTGTGTGTGGGAGCTGGCTGTGTGTGGGAGTGTGTGCGAACTCGCTGTTTGTGGGTGCTCGCTGGGTGTGGGAGCTCGCTGTGTGTGGAAGCTCGCTGTGTGTGGGAGCTCGCTGTGTGTGGGAGCTCGCTGTGTGTGGGAGCTTACTGTGTGTGGGAGCTCGCTGTGTGTCGGAGTTCGCTGTGTGTGGGAGCTCGCTGTTTGCCTGAGCTCGCTGTGTGTGGGAGCTCGCTGTGTGTGGGAGCTCGCTGTGTGTGGGAGCTCGCTGTGTGTGGGTGATCGCTGTGTGTGGGATCTCGCTGTGTGTGGGGATCGCTGTTTGTGGGTGCTCACTGTGTGTGGGAGCTCGCTGTGTATGGGAGCTCGCTGTGTGCGGGAGTGTGTGGGAGCTCGCTGTGTGTGGGAGCTCGCTGTGTGCGGGAGTGTGTGGGAGCTCGCTGTGTGCGGGAGTGTGTGGGAGATCGCCGTGTGTTGGAGCTCGGAGTGTCTGGGAGCTTGCTGTGTGTGGGAGCTCGCTGTGTGTGGGAGCTCGCTGTGTGTGGGAGCTCGCTGTGTGTGGGAGCTCGCTGTGTGTGGGAGCTCGCTGTGAGAGGGAGCTCGCTGTGTGAGGGAGCTCGCTGTGTGTGGGAGCTCGCTGTGTGTGGGAGTTCGCTGTGTGTGGGAGTGTATGGGAGCTCGCTGTGTTTGGAAGTGTGAGGGAGCTCGCTGTGTGTGGGAGCTCGCTGTGTGTGGGAGCTCGCTGTGTGTGGGAGCTCGCTGTGTGTGGGAGCTCGCTGTGTTTGGGAGCTCGCTGTGTGTGGGAGCTCGCTGTGTTTGGGAGCTCGCTGTGTGTGGGAGCTCGCTTTGTGTGGGCGCTCGCTCTGTGTGGGAGCTCGCTTTGTCCGGGAATGTGTGGGAGCTCGCTGTGTGTGGGAGCTCGCTGTGTGTGGGAGCTCGCTGTGTGTGGGAGCTCGCTGTGTGTGGGAGCTCGCTGTGTGAGGGAGCTCGCTGTGTGTGGGAGCTCGCTGTGTGTGGGAGCTCGCTTTGTGTGGGACCTCGCTCTGTGTAGGAGTGTGTGGGAGCTCTCTGTGTGTCGGCGCTCGCTGTGTTTGGGATGTCGCTGTGTGTGGGAGCTCGCTGTGTGTGGTAGCTCGCTGTGTGTGGGAGCTCGCTGTGTGTGGGAGTGTGTGGGAGCTCGCTGTGTGTGGGAGCTCGCTTAGTGAGGGAGCTCGCATTCTGTGGGAGCTCGCTGTGTGTGGGAGCTCGCTATATGTGAGAGCTCGCTGTGTGTGGGAGCTCGCTCTGTGTGGGAGTGTGTGGGAGCTCGCTGTGTGTGGGAGCACGCTGTGTGTGGGAGATCGATGTGTGTGGAGCTCGCTGTGTTTGGGTGCTCGCTGTGTGAGGGAGCTCGCTGTGTGTGGGAGCTCGCTGTGTGAGGGAGCTCGCTGTGTGTAGGAGCTCGCTGTGTTGATGGAGCTCGCTGTGTGTGGGAGCTCGCTGTATGTGAGAGCTCGCTGTGTGTGGGCGCTCTCTGTGTGTGGGAACTCACTGTGTGTCGGAGCTCGCTGTGTGTGGGAGTGTGTGGGATCTCGCTGTGAGTGGGAGCTCTCTGTGTGTGGGAGCTCACTGTGTGTGGGAGCTCGCTGTGAGTGGGAGTGTGTGGGAGCTCGCTGTGTGTGGGAGCTCGCTGTGTGTGGGAGTGTGTGGGAGCTCGCTGTCTGAGGGAGTGTGAGGGAGCTCGCTGAGTGTGGGAGCTCGCTGTGTGTGGGAGCACCCTGTGTGAGGGAGCTCGCTGTGTGAGGGAGCTCGCTGTGTGTGGGAGCTCGCTGTGTGTGGTAGCTCGCTGTGTGTGGGAGATCGCTGTGTGTGGGAGTGTGTGGGAGCTCGCTGTGTGTGGGAGTGTGAGGGAGCTCGCTGTGTGTGGGAGCACGCTGTGTGTGGGAGCTCGCTGTGTGTGGGAGCTCGCTGTGTGTGGGAGCTCGCTGTGTGTGGGAGCTCGCCGTGTGTGGGAGCTCGCTTTGTGTGGGCGCTCGCTCTGTGTGGGAGCTCGCTGTGTCCGGGAATGTGTGGGAGCTCGCTGTGCGTGGGAGCTCGCTGTGTGTGGGAGCTCGCTGTGTGTGGGAGCTCGCTGTGTGAGGGAGCTCGCTGTGTGTGGGAGCTCGCTGTGTGTGGGAGCTCGCTGTGTGTGGGACCTCGCTCTGTGTGGGAGTGTGTGGGAGCTCGCTGTGTGTGGGCGCTCGCTGTGTTTGGGATGTCGCTGTGTGTGGGAGCTCGCTGTGTGTGGTAGCTCGCTGTGTGTGGGTGCTCGCTGTGTGTGGGAGCTCGCTGTGTGTGGGAGCTCGCTGTGTGTGGGTGCTCGCTGTTTGTGGGAGCTCGCTGTGTGTGGGAGTGTGTGGGTGCTCGCAGTGTGTGGGAGCTCACTGTGTGTGGCAGCTCGCTGTGTGTGGGATCTCGCTGTGTGTGGGATCTCACTGTGTCTGGGAGCTCGCAGTGTGTGGGAGCTCGCAGTGTGTGGGAACTCGCTGTGTGAGGGAACTCGCTGTGTGCGGGAGCTCGCTGTGTGTGGGAGCTCGCTGTGTGTGGGAGCTCGCTGTGTGTGGGAGCTCGCTGTGTGTGGGAGCTCGCTGTGTGTGGGAGTGTGTGGGAGCTCACTGTGTGTGGGAGCTCGCTTAGTGAGGGAGCTCGCTGTGTGTGGGAGCTCGCTATATGTGAGAGCTCGCTGTGTGTGGGAGCTCGCTCTGTGTGGGAGTGTGTGGGAGCTCGCTGTGTGTGGGAGCACGCTGTGTTTGGGAGATCGATGTGTGTGGAGCTCGCTGTGTTTGGGTGCTCGCTGTGTGAGGGTGATCGCTGTGTGTGGGAGCTCGCTGTGTGTGGGAGCTCGCTGTGTGTGGGAGCTCGCTGTGTTGATGGAGCTCGCTGTGTGTGGGAGCTCGCTGTATGTGAGAGCTCGCTGTGTGTGGGCGCTCTCTGTGTGTGGGAGCTCACTGTGTGTGGGAGCTCGCTGTGTGTGGGAGTGTGTGGGAGCTCGCTGTGAGTGGGAGCTCTCTGTGTGTGGGAGCTCACTGTGTGTGGGAGCTCGCTGTGTGTGGGAGTGTGTGGGAGCTCGCTGTCTGAGGGAGTGTGAGGGAGCTCCCTGTGTGTGTGTGCTCGCTGTGTGTGGGAGATAACTGTGAGAGGGAGCTCGCTGTGTGCAGGTGTGTGTGGGAGCTCCCTGTTTGTGGGAGTGTGTGGGAGCTCGCTGTGTGTGGGAGCTCGCTGTGTGAGGGAGCTCGCTGTGTGTGGGAGCTCGCTGTGTGTGGGAGCTCGCTGTGTGTGGGAGCTCGCTGTGTGTGGGAGCTCGCTGTGTGTGGGAGTGTGTGGGAGCTCGCTGTGTGTGGGAGTGTGTGGGAGCTCGCTGTGTGTGGGAGCTCGCTGTGTGTGGGAGCTCGCTGTGTGTGGGAGCTCGCTGTGTGTGGGAGCTCGCTGTTTGTGGGAGCTCGCTGTGTGTGGGAGCTATCTGTGTGTGGGCGCTCGCTGTATGTGGGATGTCGCTGTGTGTGGGAGCTCGCTGTGTGTGGGAGCTCGCTGTGTGTGGGAGCTCGCTGTGTGTGGGACTCGCTGTGTGTGGGAGTGTGTGGGTGCTCGCTGTGAATGGGAGCTCGCTGTGTGTGGGAGCTCGCTGTGTGTGGGAGCTCGCTGTGTCTGGGAGCTCGATGTGTGCGGGAGTGTGTGGGAGCTCGCTGTATGTGGGAGCTCGCTGTGTGTGGGAACTCGCTGTGTGTGGGAGCTCGCTGTGTGTGGGAGCTCGCTGTGTGTGGGAGTGTGTGGGAGCTCGCTGTCTGAGGGAGTGTGAGGGAGCTCGCTGAGTGTGGGAGCTCGCTGTGTGTGGGAGCTCGCTGTGTGTGGGAGTGTGAGGGAGCTCGCTGTGTGTGGGAGCACGCTGTGTGTGGGAGCTCGCTGTGTGTGGGAGCTCGCTGTGTGTGGGAGCTCGCTGTGTGTGGGAGCTCGCCGTGTGTGGGAGCTCGCTTTGTGTGGGCGCTCGCTCTGTGTGGGAGCTCGCTGTGTCCGGGAATGTGTGGGAGCTCGCTGTGCGTGGGAGCTCGCTGTGTGTGGGAGCTCGCTGTGTGTGGGAGCTCGCTGTGTGAGGGAGCTCGCTGTGTGTGGGAGCTCGCTGTGTGTGGGAGCTCGCTGTGTGTGGGACCTCGCTCTGTGTGGGAGTGTGTGGGAGCTCGCTGTGTGTGGGCGCTCGCTGTGTTTGGGATGTCGCTGTGTGTGGGAGCTCGCTGTGTGGTAGCTCGCTGTGTGTGGGTGCTCGCTGTGTGTGGGAGCTCGCTGTGTGTGGGAGCTCGCTGTGTGTGGGTGCTCGCTGTTTGTGGGAGCTCGCTGTGTGTGGGAGTGTGTGGGTGCTCGCAGTGTGTGGGAGCTCACTGTGTGTGGGAGTTCGCTGTGTGTGGGATCTCGCTGTGTGTGGGATCTCACTGTGTCTGGGAGCTCGCAGTGTGTGGCAGCTCGCAGTGTGTGGGAACTCGCTGTGTGAGGGAACTCGCTGTGTGCGGGAGCTCGCTGTGTGTGGGAGCTCGCTGTGTGTGGGAGCTCGCTGTGTGTGGGAGCTCGCTGTGTTTGGCAGTGTGTGGGATCTCCCTGCGTGTGGGAGCTCGCTGTGTGTGGGATGTCGCTCTCTGCGGGAGCTCGCTTTGTGTGGGAGTGTGTGGGAGCTCGCTGTGTGGGGTCTCGCTGTGTGTGGGAGCTCGCTGTGTGTGGGAGCTCGCTGTGTATGGGATGTCGCTGTGTGTGGGAGCTCGCTGTGTGTGGGAGCTCGCTGTGTGTGGGAGTGTGTGGGAGCTCACTGTGTGTGGGAGCTCGCTTAGTGAGGGAGCTCGCTGTGTGTGGGAGCTCGCTATATGTGAGAGCTCGCTGTGTGTGGGTGCTCGCTCTGTGTGGGAGTGTGTGGGAGCTCGCTGTGTGTGGGAGCACGCTGTGTTTGGGAGATCGATGTGTGTGGAGCTCGCTGTGTTTGGGTGCTCGCTGTGTGAGGGTGATCGCTGTGTGTGGGAGCTCGCTGTGTGTGGGAGCTCGCTGTGTGTGGGAGCTCGCTGTGTTGATGGAGCTCGCTGTGTGTGGGAGCTCGCTGTATGTGAGAGTTCGCTGTGTGTGGGCGCTCTCTGTGTGTGGGAGCTCACTGTGTGTGGGAGCTCGCTGTGTGTGGGAGTGTGTGGGAGCTCGCTGTGAGTGGGAGCTCTCTGTGTGTGGGAGCTCACTGTGTGTGGGAGCTCGCTGTGTGTGGGAGTGTGTGGGAGCTCGCTGTGTGTGGGAGCTCTCTGTGTGTGGGAGTGTGTGGGAGCTCGCTGTCTGAGGGAGTGTGAGGGAGCTCGCTGTGTGTGCGTGCTCGCTGTGTGTGGGAGCTAACTGTGAGAGGGAGCTCGCTGTGTGCAGGTGTGTGTGGGAGCTCCCTGTTTGTGGGAGTGTGTGGGAGCTCGCTGTGTGTGGGAGCTCGCTGTGTGAGGGAGCTCGCTGTGTGTGGGAGCTCGCTGTGTGTGGGAGCTCGCTGTGTGTGGGAGCTCCCTGTGTGTGGGAGCTCGCTGTGTGTGGGAGTGTGTGGGAGCTCGCTGTGTGTGGGAGTGTGTGGGAGCTCGCTGTGTGTGGGAGCTCGCTGTGTGTGGGAGCTCGCTGTGTGTGGGAGCTCGCTGTGTGTGGGAGCTTGCTGTTTGTGGGAGCTCGCTGTGTGTGGGAGCTATCTGTGTGTGGGCGCTCGCTGTATGTGGGATGTCGCTGTGTGTGGGAGCTCGCTGTGTGTGGGAGCTCGCTGTGTGTGGGAGCTCGCTGTGTGTGGGACTCGCTGTGTGTGGGAGTGTGTGGGAGCTCGCTGTGAATGGGAGCTCGCTGTGTGTGGGAGCTCGCTGTGTGTGGGAGCTCGCTGTGTCTGGGAGCTCGATGTGTGCGGGAGTGTGTGGGAGCTCGCTGTATGTGGGAGCTCGCTGTGTGTGGGAACTCGCTGTGTGTGGGAGTTCGCTGTATGTGGGAGCTCGCTGTTTGTGGGAGCTCGCTGTGTGTGGGAGCTCGCTGTGCGTGGTAGCTCGCTGTGTGTGGGAGCTTGCTGTGTGTTGGAGCTCGCTGTGTGTGGGAACTCGCTGTGTGTGGGAGCTCGCTGTGTGTGGGTGTATGTGGTAGCTCGCTGTGTGTGGGAGCTCGCTGTGTGTTGGAGCTCGCTGTGTGTGGGAACTCGCTGTGTGTGGGAGCTCGCTGTGTGTGGGTCTGTGTGGTAGCTCGCTGTGTGTGGGAGCTCGCTGTGTGTTGGAGCTCGCTGTGTGTGGGAGCTCGCTGTGTGTGGGAGCTCGCTGTGTGGGGGAGCTCGCTGTGTGTTTGAGCTTGCTGTGTGTGGTAGTCTGTGGGAGCTCGCTGTGTGTGGGAGCTCGCTGTGTTTGGGAGTGTGTTTGTTGATCTCGCTGTGTGTGGGAGCTCGCTGTGTGTGGGATGCCGCTCTGTGCGGGAGCTCGCTTTGTGTTGGAGTGTGTGCGAGCTCGCTGTGTGTGGTCTCGCTGTGTGTGGGAGCTCGCTGTGTGTGGGAGCTCGCTGTGTATGGGATGTCGCTCTGTGTGGGAGCTCGCTGTGTGTGGGAGCTCGCTATGTGTGGGATGTCGCTGTGTGTGGGAGCTCGCTGTTTGTGGGAGCTCGCTGTGTGTGGGAGTGTGTGGGAGCTCGCTGTGTGTGGGAGCACGCTGTGTGTGGGAGATCGATGTGTGTGGAGCTCGCTTTGTTTGGGTGCTCGCTGTGTGAGGGAGCTCGCTGTGTGTGGGAGCTCGCTGTGTGTGGGAGCTCGCTGTGTGTAGGAGCTCGCTGTGTTGATGGAGCTCGCTGTGTGTGGGAGCTCGCTGTATGTGAGAGCTCGCTGTGTGTGGGAGCTCTCTGTGTGTGGGAGCTCACTGTGTGTGGGAGCTCGTTGTGTGTGGGAGTGTGTGGGAGCTCGCTGTGAGTGGGAGGTCTCTGTGTGTGGGAGCTCACTGTGTGTGGGAGCTCGCTGTGTGTGGGAGTGTGTGGGAGCTCGCTGTGTGTGGGAGCTCGCTTTGTGTGGGAGTGTGTGGGAGCTCGCTGTCTGAGGGAGTGTGAGGGAGCTCGCTGTGTGTGGGAGCTCGCTGTGTGTGGAGCTCGCTGTGTGAGGGAGCTCGCTGTGTGAGGGAGCTCGCTGTGTGAGGGAGCTCGCTGTGTGTGGGAGTGTGAGGGAGCTCGCTGTGTGTGGGAGCACGCTGTGTGTGGGAGCTCGCTGTGTGTGGGAGCTCGCTGTGTGTGGGAGCTCGCTGTGTGTGGGAGCTCGCTGTGTTTGGGAGCTCGCTGTGTGTGGGAGCTCGCTGTGTGTGGGAGCTCGCTGCGTGTGGGAGCTCGCTTTGTGTGGGCGCTCGCTCTGTGTGGGAGCTCGCTGTGTCCGGGAATGTGTGGGAGCTCGCTGTGTTTGGGATGTCGCTGTGTGTGGGAGCCCGCTGTGTGTGGTAGCTCGCTGTGTGTGGGTGCTCGCTGTGTGTGGGAGCTCGCTGTGTGTGGGAGCTCGCTGTGTGTGGGTGCTCGCTGTTTGTGGGAGCTCGCTGTGTGTGGGAGTGTGTGGGTGCTCGCAGTGTGTGGGAGCTCACTGTGTGTGGGAGCTCGCTGTGTGTGGGATCTCGCTGTGTGTGGGATCTCACTGTGTCTGGGAGCTCGCTGTGTGTGGGAGCTCGCAGTGTGTCGGAACTGGCTGTGTGAGGGAACTCGCTGTGTGCGGGAGCTCGCTGTGTGTGGGAGCTCGCTGTGTGTGGGAGCTCGCTGTGTGTGGGAGCTCGCTGTGTTTGTGAGTGTGTGGGAGCTCGCTGTGTGAGGGAGCTCGCTGTGTGTGGGAGCTTGCTGTGTAGGGGAGCTCGCTGTGTGTAGGAGCTTGCTGTGTGTGGTAGTCTGTGGGAGCTCGCTGTGTGTGGGAGCTCGCTGTGTGTGGGAGCTCGCTGTGTTTGGCAGTGTGTGGGATCTCGTTGTGTGTGGGAGCTCGCTGTGTGTGGGATGTCGCTCTGTGCGGGAGCTCGCTTAGTGTGGGAGTGTGTGAGAGCTCACTGTGTGTGGGAGCTCGCTGTGTATGGGATGTCGCTATGTGTGGGAGCTCGCTGTGTCTGGGAGCTCGCTGTGTGTGGGATGTCGCTGTGTGTGGGAGCTCGCTGTGTGTGGGAGATCGCTGTGTGTGGGAGTGTGTGGGAGCTCGCTGTGTGTGGGAGCTCGCTTAGTGAGGGAGCTCGCTGTGTGTGGGAGCTCGCTATATGTGAGAGCTCGCTGTGTGTGGGAGCTCGCTCTGTGTGGGAGTGTGTGGGAGCTCGCTGTGTGTGGGAGCACGCTGTGTTTGGGAGATCGATGTGTGTGGAGCTCGCTGTGTTTGGGTGCTCGCTGTCTGAGGGTGATCGCTGTGAGTGGGAGCTCGCTGTGTGTGGGAGCTCGCTGTGTTGATGGAGCTCGCTGTGTGTGGGAGCTCACTGTATGTGAGAGCTCGCTGTGTGTGGGAGTGTGTGGGAGCTCGCTGTGAGTGGGAGCTCTCTGTGTGTGGGAGCTCACTGTGTGTGGGAGCTCGCTGTGTGTGGGAGTGTGTGGGAGCTCGCTGTGTGTGGGAGCTCTCTGTGTGTGGGAGTGTGTGGGAGCTCGCTGTCTGAGGGAGTGTGAGGGAGCTCGCTGTGTGTGCGTGCTCGCTGTGTGTGGGAGCTCCCTGTGTGAGGGTGCTCGCTGTGTGCAGGTGTGTGTGGGAGCTCCCTGTTTGTGGGAGTGTGTGGGAGCTCGCTGTGTGTGGGAGCTCGCAGTGTGAGGGAGCTCGCTGTGTGAGGGAGCTCGCTGTGTGTGGGAGCTCGCTGTGTGTGGGAGCTCGCTGTGTGTTGGAGCTCGCTGTGTGTGGGAGTGTGTGGGAGCTCGCTGTATGTGGGAGCTCGCTGTGTGTGGGAGCTCGCTGTGTGTGGGTGCTCGCTGTGTGTGGGAGCTCGCTGTGTGTGGGAGCTCGCTGTGTGTTGGAGCTCGCTGTTTGTGGGAGCTCGCTGTGTGTCGGAGCTATCTGTGCGTGGGAACTCGCTGTGTGTGGGAGCTCGCTGTGTGTGGGAGCTCGCTGTGTGTGGGAACTCGCTGTGTGTGTGAGCTCGCTGTGTGTGGGAACTCGCTGTATGTGGGAGCTCACTGTGTGTGGGAGCTCGCTGTGTGTGGGAGCTCGCTGTGTGTGGCAGCTCGCTGTGTGTTGGAGCTCGCTGTGTGTGGGAGCTCGCTGTGTGTGGGAGCTCGCTGTGTGTGGGGGCTCGATGTGTGTGGGCGCTCGCTTTATGTGGGATGTCGCTGTGTGTGGGAGCTCGCTGTGTGTGGGAGCTCGCTGTGTGTGGGAGCTCGCTGTGTGTGGGACTCGCTGTGTGTGGGACTGTGTGGGAGCTCGCTGTGAATGGGAGCTCGCTGTGTGTGGGAGCGCGCTGTGTGTGGGAGCGTGCGGGAGCTCGCTGTGTGTGGGAGCTCGCTGTGTGTGGGAGTGTGTGGGAGGTCGCTGTATGTGGGAGCGTGTGGGAGCTCGCAGTATGAGGAAGCGTGTGGGAGCTCGCTGTGTGTGGGAGCTCGCTGTGTGTGGGAGCTCGCTGTGTGTGGGAGCTCTCTGTGTGTGGGAGCTCGCTGTGTGTGGGAGCTCTCTGTGTGTGTGCAGCTCGCTGTGTGTGGGAGCTCGCTGTGTGTGTGGGAGCTCGCTGTGTGTGGCAGCTCGCTGTGTGTGGGAGCTCGCTGTGTGTGGGAGCTCTCTGCGTCTGGGAGCTCGCTGTGTGGGGGAGCTCTCTGTGTGTGGGAGCTCGCTGAGTGTGGGAGCTCGCTGTGTGTGGAAGTTCGCTGTGTGTGAGAGTGTGCGGGAGCTCGCTGTGTGTGGGAGCTCGCTGTGTGTGGGAGCTCGCTGTGTGTGGGAGCTCGCTGTGTGTGGGAGCTCGCTGTGTGTGGGAGCTCTCTGTGTGTGGGAGCTCGATGTGTGTGGGAGCTCTCTCTGTGTGGGAGCTCGCTGTGTGTGCGAGCTCTCTCTGTGTGCGAGGTCGCTGTGTGTGGGAGCTCGCTGTGTGTGGGAGCTCGCTGTGAGTGGGAGCTCGCTGTGTGTTTGAGCTCGCTGTGTGTGGGAGCTCTCTGTGTGTGGAAGTGTGTGTGAGCTCGCTGTGTCTGGGAGTCTGTGGGAGCTCGCTGAGTGTGGGAGATCGCTGTGTGCGGGAGTGTGAGGGAGCTCGCTGTGTGTGGGAGCTCGCTGTGTGTGGATCTCGCTGTGTGTGGGAGCTGGCTGTGTGTGGGAGCTCGCTATGTGTGGGAGCTCGCTGTGTGTTGGAGTGTGTGGGAGCTCGCTGTGTGTGGATCGCTGTGTGTGGGAGCTCGCTGTGTGTGGGAGCTCGCTGTGTGTTGGAGGGTGTGGGAGCTCGCTGTGTTTTGGTGAGTGTGGGAGCTCGCTGTGTGTGGGAGCTCGCTGTGTGTGGGAGATCGCTCTGTGTGGGAGTGTGTGGGAGCTCGCTGTGTGTGGGAGCTCGCTATGTGTGGGAGCTCGCTGTGTGTGGGAGCTCGCTGTGTGTCGGAGATCGCTCTGTGTGGGAGAGTGTGGGAGCTCGCTATGTGTGGGAGCTCGCTGTGTGTGGGAGCTCGCTGTGTGTAGGTCGCTGTGTGTGGGAGCTCGCTGTGTGTGGGAGCTCGCTGTGTGTTGGAGTGTGTGGGAGCTCGCTGTGTGTGGGTGAGTGTGGGAGATCGCTGTGTTTGGGAGCTCCCTGTGTGTGGGAGCTCGCTGTGTGTGGGAGTGTGTGGGAGCTCGCTGTGTGTGGGAGCTCGATGTGTGTGGGAGCTCGCTGAGTGTGGGAGCTCGCTGTGTGTGGGAGTGTGTGAGAGCTCGCTGTGTGTGGGAGCACGCTGTGTGTGGGAGCTCGCTGTGTGTGGGAGCTCGCTGTGTGTGGGAGCTCGCTGTGTGTGGGAGCTCGCTGTGTGTGGGAGCTCGCTATGTGTGGGAGCTCGCTGTGTGTGGGATTTCGCTGTGTGTGGGAGCTCGCTGTGTGTGGGAGCTCGCTGTGTGTGGGAGTTCGCTGTGTGAGGGAGCTCGCTGTGTGTGGGAGCTCGCTGTGTGTGGGAGTGAGTGAGAGCTCGCTGTGTGTGGGAGCTCGCTGTGTGTGGGAGCTCGCTGTGTGTGGGAGCTCGCTGTGTGTGGGAGCTCGCTGTGTGTGGGAGCTCGCTATGTGTGGGAGCTCGCTGTGTGTGGGATTTCGCTGTGTGTGGGAGCTCGCTGTGTGTGGGAGCTCGCTGTGTGTGGGAGTTCGCTGTGTGTGGGAGCTCGATGTGTGTGGGAGCTCGCTGTGTGTGGGAGCTCGCTGTGTGTGGGAGCTCGCTGTGTGTGGGAACTCGCTGTGTGTGGGAGCTCGCTGTGTGTGGGAGCTCGCTGTGTGTGGGAGCTCGCTGTGTGTGGGTGGTCGCTGTGTGTGGGAGCTCGCTGTGTGTGGGAGTTCGCTGTGTGAGGGAGCTCGATGTGTGTGGGAGCACGCTGTGTGTGGGAGCTCGCTGTGTGTGGGAGCTCGCTGTGTGTGGGAGTTCGCTGTGTGTGGGAGCGTGTGGGAGCTCGCTTTGTGTGGGAGCTCGCTGTGTGCGGGAGTGTGAGGGAGCTCGCTGTGTGTGGGAGCTCGCTGTGTGTGGGAGCGCGCTGTGTGTGGGAGCGTGTGAGAGCTCGCTGTGTGTGGGAGCTCGCTGTGTGTGGGAGTTTGTGGGAGGTCGCTGTGTGTGGGAGCTCGCTGTGTGTGGGAGTGTGTGGGAGGTCGCAGTGTGTGGGAGCGTGTGGGAGCTCGTTGTATGAGGGAGCGTGTGGGAGCTCGCTGTGTGTGGGAGCTCGCTGTGTGTGGGAGCTCGCTGTGTGTGGGAGCTCTCTGTGTGTGGGAGCTCGCTGTGTGTGGGAGCTCTCTGTGTGTGTGCAGCTCGCTGTGTGTGGGAGCTCGCTGTGTGTGTGGGAGCTCGCTGTGTGTGGCAGCTCGCTGTGTGTGGGAGCTCGCTGTGTGTGGGAGTGCGTGGGAGCTCGCTGTGTGTGGGAGCTCGCTGTGTGTGGGTGCTCGCTGTGTGTGGTAGCTCTCTGTGTGTGGGAGCTCGCTGTGTGTGGGAGCTCTCTGTGTGTGGGAGCTCGCTGTGTGTGCGAGCTCTCTCTGTGTGCGAGGTCGCTGTGTGTGGGAGCTCGCTGTGTGTGGGAGCTCGCTGTGTGTGGGAGCTCGCTGTGTGTTTGAGCTCGCTGTATGTGGGAGCTCTCTGTGTGTGGAAGTGTGTGTGAGCTCGCTGTGTCTGGGAGTCTGTGGGAGCTGGCTGAGTGTGGGAGCTCGCTGTGTGCGGGAGTGTGAGGGAGCTCGCTGTGTGTGGGAACTCGCTGTGTGTGGGATCTCGCTGTTTGGGAGCTCGCTGTGTGTGGGAGCTCGCTGTGTGTGGGAGCTCGCTGAGTGTGGGAGCTCGCTGTGTGTGGGAGTCTGTGGAATCTCGCTGTGTGTGGGAGCTCGGTGTGTGTGGGATCTCGCTGTGTGTGGGAGCGCGCTGTGTGTGGGTGTGTGTGGTAGCTCGCTGTGTGTTGGAGCTCGCTGTGTGTGGGAGCTCGCTGTGTGTTGGAGTGTGTGGGAGCTCGCTGTGTGTGGGTGAGTGTGGGAGATCTCTTTGTGTGGGAGCTCCCTGTGTGTGGGAGCTCGATGTGTGTGGGAGCTCGCTTTGTGTGGGAGCTCGCTGTGTGTGGGAGTGTGTGGGAGCTCGCTGTGTGTGGGAGCTCGCTGTGTGTGGGAGCTCGCTGTGTGTGGGAGGTCGCTGTGTGAGGGAGTGTGTGGGTGTTCGCTGTGTGTGGTAGCTCGCTGTGTGTGGGTGCTCGCTTTGTTTGGGTGAACGCTGTGTGTGGGATCTCGCTGTGTGCGGGAGTGTGTGGGACCTCGCTGTGTGTGGGAGCTCGCCGTGTGTGGGAGCTCACTGTGTGTGGGAACTCGCTGTGTGCGGGAGTGTGTGGGAGCTCGCTGTGTGTGGGAGTGTGTGGGAGCTCGCTGTGTGTGGGAGCTCGCTGTGTGTGGGAGCTCTCTCTGTGTGCGAGGTCGCTGTGTGTGGGAGCTCGCTGTGTGTGGGAGCTCGCTGTGAGTGGGAGCTCGCTGTGTGTAGGAACTCGCTGTGTGTGGGAACTCGCTGTTTGTGGGAACTCGCTGTGTGTGGGAACTCGCTGTGTGTGGGAGCTCGCTGTGTGTGGGAACTCGCTGTGTGTGGGAACTCGCTGTTTTTGGGAGTGTGTGGGAGCTCGCTCTCTGAGGGAGCTCGCTGTGTGTGGGAGCTCGCTGTGTGTTGGAATGTGTGAGAGCTCGCTGTGTGTGGGACTCGCTGTGTGTGGGAGCTCACTGTGTGTGGGAGCTCGTTGTGTGAGGGAGCTCGCTCTGTGTGGGAGCTCGCTCTGTGTGGGAGCTCGCTGTGTCTGGGAGTTCGCTGCGTGTGGGAGCTCGCTGCGTGTGGGAGCTCGCTGTGTGTGGGAGCTCGCTGTGTGTGGGAGCTCACTGTGTGTGGGAGCTCGCTGTGTGTGGGAACTCGCTGTGTGTGGGATCTCGCTGTGTGTGGGAGCTCGCTGTGTGTGGGAACTCGTTGTGTGCGGGAGTGTGTGGGAGCTCGATGTGTGAGGGAGCTCGCTGTGTGTGGGAACTCGCTGTGTGTGGGATCTCGCTGTTTGGGAGCTCGCTGTGTGTGGGAGCTCGCTGTGTGTGGGAGCTCGCTGAGTGTGGGAGCTCGCTGTGTGTGGGAGTCTGTGGAATCTCGCTGTGTGTGGGAGCTCGGTGTGTGTGGGATCTCGCTGTGTGTGGGAGCGCGCTGTGTGTGGGTGTGTGTGGTAGCTCGCTGTGTGTTGGAGCTCGCTGTGTGTGGGAGCTCGCTGTGTGTTGGAGTGTGTGGGAGCTCGCTGTGTGTGGGTGAGTGTGGGAGATCTCTTTGTGTGGGAGCTCCCTGTGTGTGGGAGCTCGATGTGTGTGGGAGCTCGCTGTGTGTGGGAGCTCGCTGTGTGTGGGAGTGTGTGGGAGCTCGCTGTGTGTGGGAGCTCGCTGTGTGTGGGAGCTCGCTGTGTGTGGGAGGTCGCTGTGTGAGGGAGTGTGTGGGTGTTCGCTGTGTGTGGTAGCTCGCTGTGTGTGGGTGCTCGCTTTGTTTGGGTGAACGCTGTGTGTGGGATCTCGCTGTGTGCGGGAGTGTGTGGGACCTCGCTGTGTGTGGGAGCTCGCCGTGTGTGGGAGCTCACTGTGTGTGGGAACTCGCTGTGTGCGGGAGTGTGTGGGAGCTCGCTGTGTGTGGGAGTGTGTGGGAGCTCGCTGTGTGTGGGAGCTCGCTGTGTGTGAGAGCTCTCTCTGTGTGCGAGGTCGCTGTGTGTGGGAGCTCGCTGTGTGTGGGAGCTCGCTGTGAGTGGGAGCTCGCTGTGTGTAGGAACTCGCTGTGTGTGGGAACTCGCTGTTTGTGGGAACTCGCTGTGTGTGGGAACTCGCTGTGTGTGGGAGCTCGCTGTGTGTGGGAACTCGCTGTGTGTGGGAACTCGCTGTTTTTGGGAGTGTGTGGGAGCTCGCTCTCTGAGGGAGCTCGCTGTGTGTGGGAGCTCGCTGTGTGTTGGAATGTGTGAGAGCTCGCTGTGTGTGGGACTCGCTGTGTGTGGGAGCTCACTGTGTGTGGGAGCTCGTTGTGTGAGGGAGCTCGCTCTGTGTGGCAGCTCGCTCTGTGTGGGAGCTCGCTGTGTCTGGGAGTTCGCTGCGTGTGGGAGCTCGCTGCGTGTGGGAGCTCGCTGTGTGTGGGAGCTCGCTGTGTGTGGGAGCTCACTGTGTGTGGGAGCTCGCTGTGTGTGGGAACTCGCTGTGTGTGGGATCTCGCTGTGTGTGGGAGCTCGCTGTGTGTGGGAACTCGTTGTGTGCGGGAGTGTGTGGGAGCTCGATGTGTGTGGGAGCTCGCTGTGTGTGGGAGCTTGCTGTGTGTGGGAGCTCGCTGGGTGTGGGAGTGTGTGGGAGCTCGCTGTGTTTGGGCGCTCGCTGTGTGTGGGAGCTCGCTGTGTGTGGGAGGTCGCTGTGTGAGGGAGTGTGTGGGTGTTCGCTGTGTGTGGTAGCTCGCTGTGTGTGGGAGCTCGCTGTGTGTGGTTGCTCGCTTTGTGTGGGTGAACGCTGTGTGTGGGATCTCGCTGTGTGCGGGAGTGTGTGGGACCTCGCTGTGTGTGGGAGCTCGCTGTGTGTGGGAGCTCGCTGTGTGTGGCAGCTCACTGTGTGTGGGAGCTCGCTGTGTGTGGGAACTCGCTGTGTGTGGGATCTCGCTGTGTGTGGGAGCTCGCTGTGTGTGGGAACTCGTTGTGTGCGGGAGTGTGTGGGAGTTCGATGTGTGTGGGAGCTCGCTGTGTGTGGGAGTGTGTGAGAGCTCGCTGTGTGTGGGAGCTCGCTGTGTGTGGGAGCTCGCTGTGCGTGGGTGCTCGCTTTGTGTGGGTGAACGCTGTGTGTGGGAGCTCGCTGTGTGGGAGTGTGTGGGACCTCGCTGTGTGTGGGACGTCGCTGTGTGTGGGAGCTCGCTGTGTGTGGGAGCTCGCTGTGTGTGGGAGCTCGCTGTGTGTGGGAACTCGCTGTGTGTGGGAGCTCGCAGTGTGTGGGAGCTCGCTGTGTGTGGGAGCTCGCTGTGTGTGGGAGCTCGCTGTGTGTGGGAGTGTGTGAGAGCTCGCCGTGTGTGGGAGCTCGCTGTGTGTGGGAGCTCGCTGTGTGTGGGAGCTCGCTGTGTGTGGGAGCTCGCTGTGTGTGGGAGTGTGTGAGAGCTCGCTGTGTGTGGGAGCACGCTGTGTGTGGGAGCTCGCTGTGTGTGGGAGCTCGCTGTGTGTGGGAGCTCGCTGTGTGTGGGAGCTCGCTGTGTGTGGGAGCTCGCTATGTGTGGGAGCTCGCTGTGTGTGGGATTTCGCTGTGTGTGGGAGCTCGCTGTGTGTGGGAGCTCGCTGTGTGTGGGAGTTCGCTGTGTGAGGGAGCTCGCTGTGTGTGGGAGCTCGCTGTGTGTGGGAGTGAGTGAGAGCTCGCTGTGTGTGGGAGCTCGCTGTGTGTGGGAGCTCGCTGTGTGTGGGAGCTCGCTGTGTGTGGGAGCTCGCTGTGTGTGGGAGCTCGCTATGTGTGGGAGCTCGCTGTGTGTGGGATTTCGCTCTGTGTGGGAGCTCGCTGTGTGTGGGAGCTCGCTGTGTGTGGGAGTTCGCTGTGTGTGGGAGCTCGATGTGTGTGGGAGCTCGCTGTGTGTGGGAGCTCGCTGTGTGTGGGAGCTCGCTGTGTGTGGGAACTCGCTGTGTGTGGGAGCTCGCTGTGTGTGGGAGCTCGCTGTGTGTGGGAGCTCGCTGTGTGTGGGTGGTCGCTCTGTGTGGGAGCTCGCTGTGTGTGGGAGTTCGCTGTGTGAGGGAGCTCGATGTGTGTGGGAGCTCGCTGTGTGTGGGAGCTCGCTGTGTGTGGGAGCTCGCTGTGTGTGGGAGTTCGCTGTGTGTGGGAGCGTGTGGGAGCTCGCTTTGTGTGGGAGCTCGCTGTGTGCGGGAGTGTGAGGGAGCTCGCTGTGTGTGGGAGCTCACTGTGTATTTGAGCTCGCTGTGTGTGGGAGCTCGCTGTGTGTGGGAGCGCGCTGTGTGTGGGAGCGTGTGAGAGCTCGCTGTGTGTGGGAGCTCGCTGTGTGTGGGAGTGTGTGGGAGGTCGCTGTGTGTGGGTCCTCGCTGTGTGTGGGAGTGTGTGGGAGGTCGCAGTGTGTGGGAGCGTGTGGGAGCTCGCTGTATGAGGGAGCGTGTGGGAGCTCGCTGTGTGTGGGAGCTCGCTGTGTGTGGGAGCTCGCTGTGTGTGGGAGCTCTCTGTGTGTGGGAGCTCGCTGTGTGTGGGAGCTCTCTATGTGTGTGCAGCTCGCTGTGTGTGGGAGCTCGCTGTGTGTGTGGGAGCTCGCTGTGTGTGGCAGCTCGCTGTGTGTGGGAGCTCGCTGTGTGTGGGTGCTCTCTGTGTCTGGGAGCTCGCTGTGTGTGGGAGCTCTCTGTGTGTGGGAGCTCGCTGTGTGTGGGAGCTCGCTGTGTGTGGGAGCTCGCTGTGTGTGGGAGTGCGTGGGAGCTCGCTGTGTGTGGGAGCTCGCTGTGTGTGGGTGCTCGCTGTGTGTGGGAGCTCTCTGTGTGTGGGAGCTCGCTCTGTGTGGGAGCTCTCTGTGTGTGGGATCTCGCTGTGTGTGCGAGCTCTCTCTGTGTGCGAGGTCGCTGTGTGTGGGAGCTCGCTGTGTGTGGGAGCTCGCTGTGTGTGGGAGCTCGCTGTGTGTTTGAGCTCGCTGTATGTGGGAGCTCTCTGTGTGTGGAAGTGTGTGTGAGCTCGCTGTGTCTGTGAGTCTGTGGGAGCTGGCTGAGTGTGGGAGCTCGCTGTGTGCGGGAGTGTGAGCGAGCTCGCTGTGTGTGGGAGCTCGCTGTGTGTGGGATCTCGCTGTTTGGGAGCTCGCTGTGTGTGGGAGTGTGTGGGAGCTCGCTGAGTGTGGGAGTCTGTGGGATCTCGCTGTGTGTGGGAGCTCGCTGTGTGTGGGATCTCGCTGTGTGTGGGAGCGCGTGTGTGTGAGTGTGTGTGGTAGCTCGCTGTGTGTTGGAGCTCGCTGTGTGTGGGAGCTCGCTGTGTGTGGGAGTGTGTGGGAGCTCGCTGTGTGTGGGTGAGTGTGGGAGATCGCTTTGTGTGGGAGCTCCCTGTGTGTGGGAGCTCGCTGTGTGTGGGAGTGTGTGGCAGCTCGCTGTGTGTGGGAGCTCGATGTGTGTGGGAGCTCGCTGTGTGTGGGAGCTCGCTATGTGTGGGAGTGTGTGGGAGCTCGCTGTGTGTGGGATCTCGCTGTTTGGGAGCTCGCTGTGTGTGGGAGTGTGTGGGAGCTCGCTGAGTGTGGGAGTCTGTGGGATCTCGCTGTGTGTGGGAGCTCGCTGTGTGTGGGATCTCGCTGTGTGTGGGAGCGCGTGTGTGTGAGTGTGTGTGGTAGCTCGCTGTGTGTTGGAGCTCGCTGTGTGTGGGAGCTCGCTGTGTGTGGGAGTGTGTGGGAGCACGCTGTGTGTGGGTGAGTGTGGGAGATCGCTTTGTGTGGGAGCTCCCTGTGTGTGGGAGCTCGCTGTGTGTGGGAGTGTGTGGCAGCTCGCTGTGTGTGGGAGCTCGATGTGTGTGGGAGCTCGCTGTGTGTGGGAGCTCGCTATGTGTGGGAGTGTGTGGGAGCTCGCTGTGTGTGGGAGCTCGCTGTGTGTGGGAGCTCGCTGTGTGTGGGAGGTCGCTGTGTGAGGGAGTGTGTGGGTGTTCGCTGTGTGTGGTAGCTCGCTGTGTGTGGGAGCTCGCTGTGTGTGGGTGCTCGCTTTGTTTGGGTGAACGCTGTGTGTGGGATCTCGCTGTGTGCGGGAGTGTGTGGGACCTCGCTGTGTGTGGGAGCTCGCTGTGTGTGGGAGCTCGCTGTGTGTGGGAGCTCGCTGTGTCTGGGAACTCGCTGTGTGCGGGAGTGTGTGGGAGCTCGCTGTGTGTGGGAGTGTGTGGGAGCACGCTGTGTGAGGGAGCTCGCTGTGTGTGGGAGCTCGCTGTGTGTGGGATCTCGCTGTGTGTAGGAACTCGCTGTGTGTGGGAACTCGTTGTTTGTGGGAACTCGCTGTGTGTGGGAACTCGCTGTGTGTGGGAGCTCGCTGTGTGTGGGAACTCGCTGTGTGTGGGAACTCGCTGTTTTTGGGAGTGTGTGGGAGCACGCTCTCTGAGGGAGCTCGCTGTGTGTGGGAGCTCGCTGTGTGTTGGAATGTGTGAGAGCTCGCTGTGTGTGGGACTCGCTGTGTGTGGGAGCTCACTGTGTGTGGGAGCTCGTTGTGTGAGGGTGCTCACTCTGTGTGGGAGATCGCTCTGTGTGGGAGCTCGCTGTGTCTGGGAGTTCGCTGCGTGTGGGAGCTCGCTGCGTGTGGGAGCTCGCTGTCTGTGGGAGCTCGCTGTGTGTGGGAGCTCACTGTGTGTGGGAGCTCGCTGTGTGTGGGAACTCGTTGTGTGTGGGATCTCGCTGTGTGTGGGAGCTCGCTGTGTGTGGGAACTCGTTGTGTGCGGGAGTGTGTGGGAGCTCGATGTGTGTGGGAGCTCGCTGTGTGTGGGAGCTTGCTGTGTGTGGGAGTGTGTGGGAGGTCGCTGTGTGTGGGAGCTCGCTGTGTGTGGGAGTGTGTGGGAGGTCGTAGTGTGTGGGAGCGTGTGGGAGCTCGCTGTATGAGGGAGCGTGTGGGAGCTCGCTGTTTGTGGGAGCTCGCTGTGTGTGGGAGCTCGCTGTGTGTGGGAGCTCGCTGTGTGTGGGATCTCGCTGTGTGTGGGAGCGCGCTGTGTGTGGGTGTGTGTGGTAGCTCGCTGTGTGTTGGAGCTCGCTGTGTGTGGGAGCTCGCTGTGTGTTGGAGTGTGTGGGAGCTCGCTGTGTGTGGGTGAGTGTGGGAGATCGCTGTGTGTGGGAGCTCCCTGTGTGTGGGAGCTCGCTGTGTGTGGGAGTGTGTGGCAGCTCGCTGTGTGTGGGAGCTCGATGTGTGTGGGAGCTCGCTGTGTGTGGGAGCTCGCTGTGTGTGGGAGTGTGTGGGAGCTCGCTGTGTGTGGGAGCTCGCTGTGTGTGGGAGCTCGCTGTGTGTGGGAGCTCGCTGTGTGTGGGAGTGTGTGGGAGCTAGCTGTGTGTGGGAGCTTGCTGTCTGTGGGAGTGTGTGGGAGCTCGCTGTGTGTGGGAGCTCGCTGTGTGTGGTAGCTCGCTGTGTGTGGGAGCTCGCTGTGTGTGGGAGTGTGTGGGAACTCGCTGTGTGTGGGAGCTCGCTGTGTGTGGGAACTCGCTGTGTGTGGGAGTGTGTGGGAGCTCTCTGCGTGTGGGATCTCGCTGTGTGTGCGAGGTCGCTATGTGTGGGAGTGTGTGGGAGCTCGCTGTGTGTGGGAGCTCACTGTGTGTGGGTGTTCGCTGTGTGTTGGAGCTCGCTGAGTGTGGGTGCACGTTGTGTGTGGTAGCTCGCTGTGTGTGGGAGCTCGCTTTGTGTGGGAGCTCGCTGTGTGTGGGAGTGTGTGGGAGCTCGCTGTGTGTGGGAGCTCGCTGTGTGTGGGAGCTCGCTGTGCGTGGGTGCTCGCTTTGTGTGGGTGAACGCTGTGTGTGGGAGCTCGCTGTGTGGGAGTGTGTGGGACCTCGCTGTGTGTGGGAACTCGCTGTGTGTGTGAACTCGTTGTGTGCGGGAGTGTGTGGGAGCTCGATGTGTGTGGGAGTGTGTGAGAGCTCGCTGTGTGTGGGAGCTCGCTGTGTGAGGGAGCTCGCTGTGTCTGGGAGCTCGCTCTATGTGGGAACTCGCTGTGTGCGGGAGTGTGTGGGAGCTCACTGTCTGTGGGAACTCACTGTGTGTGGGAGCTCGCTGTGTGTGGGAACTCGCTGTTTGCGGGAGTGTGTGGGATCTCGCTGTGTGTGGGAACTCGCTGTGTGTGTGAACCTGCTGTGTGCGGGAGTGTGTGGGAGCTCGATGTGTGTAGGAGCTTCCTGTGTGTGGGAGCTCGCTGGGTGTGGGAGTGTGTGGGAGCTCGCTGTGTTTGGGAGCTCGCTGTGTGTGGGAGCTCGCTGTGTGTGGGAGGTCGCTGTGTGAGGGAGTGTGTGGGTGTTCGCTGTGTGTGGTAGCTCGCTGTGTGTGAGAGCTCGCTGTGTGTGGGTGCTCGCTTTGTGTGGGTGAACGCTGTGTGTGGGATCTCGCTGTGTGCAGGAGTGTGTGGGAGCTCGCTGTGTGTGGGAGCTCGCTGTGTGTGGGAGCTCGCTGAGTGTGGGAGCTCACTGTGTGTGGGAACTAACTGTGTGCGGGAGTGTGTGGGAGCTTGCTGTGTGTGGGAGTGTGTGGGAGCTCGCTGTGTGTGGGATCTCGCTGTGTGTGGGATCTCGCTGTGTGTGGGATCTCGCTGTGTGCAGGAGTGTGTGGGAGCTCGCTGTGTGTGGGAGCTCGCTGTGTGTGGGAGCTCGCTGAGTGTGGGAGCTCACTGTGTGTGGGAACTAACTGTGTGCGGGAGTGTGTGGGAGCTTGCTGTGTGTGGGAGTGTGTGGGAGCTCGCTGTGTGTGGGATCTCGCTGTGTGTGGGATCTCGCTGTGTGTGGGATCTCGCTGTGTGTGGGAACTCGCTGTGTGTGGGAACTCGCTGTGTGTAGGAACTCGCTGTGTGTGGGAACTCGCTGTGTGTGGGAACTCGCTGTGTGTGGGAGCTCGCAGTGTGTGGGAACTCGCTGTGTGTGGGAACTCGCTGTTTTTGGGAGTGTGTGGGAGCTCGCTGTGTGTGGGAGTGTGTGAGAGCTCAATGTGTGTGGGAGCTCGCTGTGTGTTGGAGCTCACTGTGTGTGGGAGCTCGCTGTGTGTGGGAGCTCGCTCTGTGTGGGAGTTCGCTGTGTGTGGGAGCTCGCTGTGTGTGGGAGTTCGCTGCCTGTGGGAGCTCGCTGCGTGTGGGAGCTCGCTGTGTGTGGGAGCTCGCTGTTTGTGGGAGCTCGCTGTGTGTGGGACCTCGCTGTGTGTGGGAGCTCGCTGTGTGTGGGAACTCGCTGTGTGTGGGAACTCGTTGTGTGCGGGAGCTCGCTGTGTGTGGGAGTGTGTGGGAGCTCGCTGTGTGTGGGTGAGTGTGGGAGAGCGCTGTGTGTGGGAGCTCCCTGTGTGTGGGAGCTCGCTGTGTGTTGGAGTGTGTGGGAGCTCGCTGTGTGTGGGAGCTCGCTGTGTGTGGGAGCTCGCTGTGTGTGGGAGTGTGTGGGAGCTCGCTGTGTGTGGGAGCTCGCTGTGTGTGGGAGCTCGCTGGGTGTCGGAGCTCGCTGTGTGTGGGAGCTCGCTGTGTGTGGGAGTGTGTGGGAGCTCGCTGTGTGTGGGCGTGTGTGGGAGCTCGCTGTGTGTGGGAGCTCGCTGTGTGTGGGAGCTCGCTGTGTGTGGGAGTGTGTTGGAACTCGCTGTGTGTGGGAGCTCGCTGTGTGTGGGAACTCGCTGTGTGTGGGAGCTCGCTGTGTGTGGGAGCTCGCTGTGTGTGGGAGCTCGCTGTGTGTGGGAGGTCGCTGTGTGTTGGAGCTCGCTGAGTGTGGGAGCACGCTGTGTGTGGTAGTTCGCTGTGTGTGGGAGATCGCTTTGCGTGGGAGCTCGCTGTGTGTGGGAGTGTGTAGGAGCTCGCTGTGTGTGGGAGCTCGCTGGGTGTGGGAGCTCGCTGTGTGTGGGTGCTCGCTTTGTGTGGTTGAACGCTGTGTGTGGGAGCTCGCTGTGTGGGAGTGTGTGGGAGCTCGCTGTGTGTGGGAGCTCGCTGTGTGTGAGAGCTCGCTGTGTGTGGGAGCTCGCTGTGTGTGGGAGCTCGCTGTGTGTGGGACCTCGCTGTGTGTGGGAGCTCGCTGTGTGTGGGAGCTCGCTGTGTGTGGGAACTCGCTGTGTGTGGGAGCTCGCTGTGTGTGGGAGTGTGTGGTAGCTCGCTGTGTGTGGTAGCTCGCTGTGTGTGGGAGCTCGCTGTGTGTGGGAGCTCGCTGTGTGTGGGACCTCGGTGTGTGTGGGAGCTCGCTGTGTGAGTGAGCTCGGTGTGTGAGGGAGCTCGCTGAGTGAGGGAGCTCGCTGTGTGTGGGAGCTCGCTCTGTGTGGGAGTGTGTGGGAGCTCGCTGTGTGTGGGAGCTCGCAATGTGTGGGAGCTCGCTGTGTGTGGGAGTGTGTGGATGCTCGCTGTGTGTTGATCGCTGTGTGTGGCAGCTCGCTGTGTGTGGGAGCTCGCTGTGTGTTGGAGTGTGTGGGAGCTCGCTGTGTGTGGGTGAGTGTAGGAGATCGCTGTGTGTGTGAGCTCCCTGTGTGTGGGAGCTCGCTGTGTGTGGGAGTGTGTGGTAGCTCGCTGTGTGTGGGAGCTCGATGTGTGTGGGAGCTCGCTGTGTGTTGGAGTGTGTGGGAGTTCGCTGTGTGCGGGAGTGTGTGGGAGCACGCTGTGTGTGGGAGCTCGCTGTGTGTGGGAGCTCGCTGTGTGTGGGAGTGTGTGGGAGCTCGCTGTGTGTGGGAGCTTGCTGTCTGTGGGAGTGTGTGGGAGCTCGCTGTGTGTGGGAGCTCGCTGTGTGTGGGAGCTCGCTGGGTGTCGGAGCTCGCTGTGTGTGGGAGCTCGCTGTGTGTGGGAGTGTGTGGGAGCTCGCTGTGTGTGGTCGTGTGTGGGAGCTCGCTGTGTGTGGGAGCTCGCTGTGTGTGGGAGCTCGCTGTGTGTGGGAGTGTGTTGGAACTCGCTGTGTGTGGGAGCTCGCTGTGTGTGGGAATTCGCTGTCTGTGGGAGCTCGCTGTGTGTGGGAGCTCGCTGTGTGTGGGAGCTCGCTGTGTGTGGGAGGTCGCTGTGTGTTGGAGCTCGCTGAGTGTGGGAGCACGCTGTGTGTGGTAGCTCGCTGTTTGTGGGAGCTCGCTGTGTGTGGGAGTGTGTGGGAGCCTGCTGTGTGTGGGAGTGTGTGGGAGCACGCTGTGTGAGGGAGCTCGCTGTGTCTGGGAGCTCGCTCTATGTGGGATCTCGCTGTGTGCGGGAGTGTGTGGGAGCTCGCTGTGTGTGGGAACTCGCTGTGTGTGTGAACTTGTTGTGTGCGGGAGTGTGTGGGAGCTCGATGTGTGTGGGAGTGTGTGAGAGCTCGCTGTGTGTGGGAGCTCGCTGTGTGAGGGAGCTCGCTGTGTCTGGGAGCTCGCTCTATGTGGGAACTCGCTGTGTGCGGGAGTGTGTGGGAGCTCACTGTCTGTGGGAACTCACTGTGTGTGGGAGCTCGCTGTGTGTGGGAACTCGCTGTGTGCGGGAGTGTGTGGGATCTCGCTGTGTGTGGGAACTCGCTGTGTGTGTGAACCTGCTGTGTGCGGGAGTGTGTGGGAGCTCGATGTGTGTGGGAGCTTGCTGTGTTTGGGAGCTCGCTGGGTGTGGGAGTGTGTGGGAGCTCGCTGTGTTTGGGAGCTCGCTGTGTGTGGGAGCTCGCTGTGTGTGGGAGGTCGCTGTGTGAGGGAGTGTGTGGGTGTTCGCTGTGTGTGGTAGCTCGCTGTGTGTGAGAGCTCGCTGTGTGTGGGTGCTCGCTTTGTGTGGGTGAACGCTGTGTGTGGGATCTCGCTGTGTGCAGGAGTGTGTGGGAGTTCGCTGTGTGTGGGAGCTCGCTGTGTGTGGGAGCTCGCTGAGTGTGGGAGCTCACTGTGTGTGGGAACTAACTGTGTGCGGGAGTGTGTGGGAGCTTGCTGTGTGTGGGAGTGTGTGGGAGCTCGCTGTGTGTGGGATCTCGCTGTGTGTGGGATCTCGCTGTGTGTGGGATCTCGCTGTGTGTGGGAACTCGCTGTGTGTGGGAACTCGCTGTGTGTAGGAACTCGCTGTGTGTGGGAACTCGCTGTGTGTGGGAACTCGCTGTGTGTGGGAGCTCGCTGTGTGTGGGAACTCGCTGTGTGTGGGAACTCGCTGTTTTTGGGAGTGTGTGGGAGCTCGCTGTGTGTGGGAGTGTGTGAGAGCTCAATGTGTGTGGGAGCTCGCTGTGTGTTGGAGCTCACTGTGTGTGGGAGCTCGCTGTGTGTGGGAGCTCGCTCTGTGTGGGAGTTCGCTGTGTGTGGGAGCTCGCTGTGTGTGGGAGTTCGCTGCCTGTGGGAGCTCGCTGCGTGTGGGAGCTCGCTGTGTGTGAGAGCTCGCTGTGTGTGGGAGCTCGCTGTGTGTGGGAACTCGCTGTGTGTGGGAGCTCGCTGTGTGTGGGAACTCGCTGTGTGTGGGAACTCGTTGTGTGCGGGAGCTCGCTGTGTGTGGGAGTGTGTGGGAGCTCGCTGTGTGTGGGTGAGTGTGGGAGAGCGCTGTGTGTGGGAGCTCCCTGTGTGTGGGAGCTCGCTGTGTGTTGGAGTGTGTGGGAGCTCGCTGTGTGTGGGAGTTCGCTGTGTGTGGGAGCTCGCTGTGTGTGGGAGTGTGTGGGAGCTCGCTGTGTGTGGGAATTCGCTTTGTGTGGGAACTCGCTGTGTGCGGGAGTGTGTGGGAGCTCGATGTGTGTGGGAGTGTGTGAGAGCTCGCTGTGTGTGGGAGCTCGCTGTGTGTGGGATCTCGCTGTGTGTGGGATCTCGCTGTGTGAGGGAGTGTGTGGGAGCTCGCTGTGTGTGGGATCTCGCTGTGTGTGGGATCTCGCTGTGTGTGGGAGCTTGCTGTGTGTGGGAGCTCGCTGTGTGTGGGAGTGTGTGGGAGCTCGCTGTGTGCTGGAGTATGTGGGAGCTCGCTGTGTGTGGGAGCTCGCTGTGTGTGGGAGCTCGCTGTGTGTGGGAGTGTGTGGGAGCTCGCTGTGTGTGGGAGCTTGCTGTCTGTGGGAGTGTGTGGGAGCTCGCTGTGTGTGGGAGCTCGCTGTGTGTGGGAGCTCGCTGGGTGTCGGAGCTCGCTGTGTGTGGGAGCTCGCTGTGTGTGGGAGTGTGTGGGAGCTCGCTGTGAGTGGGCGTGTGTGGGAGCTCGCTGTGTGTGGGAGCTCGCTGTGTGTGGGAGCTCGCTGTGTGTGGGAGTGTGTTGGAACTCGCTGTGTGTGGGAGCTCGCTGGGTGTGGGAACTCGCTGTGTGTGGGAGCTCGCTGTGTGTGGGAGCTCGCTGTGTGTGGGAGCTCGCTGTGTGTGGGAGGTCGCTGTGTGTTGGAGCTCGCTGAGTGTGGGAGCACGCTGTGTGTGGTAGTTCGCTGTGTGTGGGAGATCGCTTTGCGTGGGAGCTCGCTGTGTGTGGGAGTGTGTAGGAGCTCGCTGTGTGTGGGAGCTCGCTGGGTGTGGGAGCTCGCTGTGTGTGGGTGCTCGCTTTGTGTGGTTGAACGCTCTGTGTGGGAGCTCGCTGTGTGGGAGTGTGTGGGACCTCGCTGTGTGTGGGAGCTCGCTGTGTGTGGGAGCTCGCTGTGTGTGAGAGCTCGCTGTGTGTGGGAGCTCGCTGTGTGTGGGAGCTCGCTGTGTGTGGGAGCTCGCTGTGTGTGGGAGCTCGCTGTGTGTGGGAACTCGCTGTGTGTGGGAGCTCACTGTGTGTGGGAGAGTGTGGTAGCTCGCTGTGTGTGGTAGCTCGCTGTGTGTGGGAGCTCGCTGTGTGTGGGAGCTCGCTGTGTGTGGGAGCTCGCTGTGTGTGGGAGCTCGCTGTGTGTGGGAGCACGCTGTGTGTGGGACCTCGGTGTGTGTGGGAGCTCGCTGTGTGAGTGAGCTCGCTGTGTGAGGGAGCTCGCTGAGTGAGGGAGCTCGCTGTGTGTGGGAGCTCGCTCTGTGTGGGAGTGTGTGGGAGCTCGCTGTGTGTGGGTGAGTGTGGGAGATCGCTGTGTGTGTGAGCTGTGTGTGGCAGCTCGCTGTGTGTGGGAGCTCGCTGTGTGTTGGAGTGTGTGGGAGCTCGCTGTGTGTGGGTGAGTGTGGGAGATCGCTGTGTGTGTGAGCTCCCTGTGTGTGGGAGCTCGCTGTGTGTGGGAGTGTGTGGTAGCTCGCTGTGTGTGGGAGCTCGATGTGTGTGGGAGCTCGCTGTGTGTTGGAGTGTGTGGGAGCTCGATGTGTGCGGGAGTGTGTGGGAGCTCGCTGTGTGTGGGAGCTCGCTGTGTGTGGGAGCTCGCTGTGTGTGGGAGTGTGTGGGAGCTCGCTGTGTGTGGGAGCTTGCTTTCTGTGGGAGTGTGTGGGAGCTCGCTGTGTGTGGGAGCTCGCTGTGTGTGGGAGCTCGCTGGGTGTCGGAGCTCGCTGTGTGTGGGAGCTCTCTGTGTGTGGGAGTGTGTGGGAGCTCGCTGTGTGTGGGCGTGTGTGGGAGCTCGCTGTGTGTGGGAGCTCGCTGTGTGTGGGAGCTCGCTGTGTGTGGGAGTGTGTTGGAACTCGCTGTGTGTTGGAGCTCGCTGTGTGTGGGAACTCGCTGTGTGTGGGAGCTCGCTGTGTGTGGGAGGTCGCTGTGTGTGGGAGCTCGCTGTGTGTGGGAGGTCGCTGTGTGTTGGAGCTCGCTGAGTGTGGGAGCACGCTGTGTGTGGTAGCTCGCTGTGTGTGGGAGATCGCTTTGCGTGGGAGCTCGCTGTGTGTGGGAGTGTGTAGGAGCTCGCTGTGTGTGGGAGCTCGCTGGGTGTGGGAGCTCGCTGTGTGTGGGTGCTCGCTTTGTGTGGTTGAACGCTGTGTGTGTGAGCTCGCTGTGTGGGAGTTTGTGGGACCTCGCTGTGTGTGGGACCTCGCTGTGTGTGGGAGCTCGCTGTGTGTGGGAGCTCGCTGTGTGTGGGAGCTCGCTGTGTGTGGGAACTCGCTGTGTGTGGGAGCTCGCTGTGTGTGGGAGCTCGCTGTGTGTTGGAGCTCGCTGTGTGTGGGAGCTCGCTGTGTGTGGGAGCTCGCTGTGTGTGGGAACTCGCTGTGTGTGGGAGCTCGCTGTGTGCGGGAGTGTGTGGGAGCTCGCTGTGTGTGGGAGCTCGCTGTGTGTGGGAGCTCGCTGTGTGTGGGAGTGTGTGGGAGCCTGCTGTCTGTGGGAGTGTGTGGGAGCACGCTGTGTGAGGGAGCTCGCTGTGTCTGGGAGCTCGCTCTATGTGGGAACTCGCTGTGTGCGGGAGTGTGTGGGAGCTCACTGTCTGTGGGAACTCACTGTGTGTGGGAGCTCGCTGTGTGTGGGAGCTCGCTGTGTGCGGGAGTGTGTGGGAGCTCGCAGTGTGTGGGAACTAGCTGTGTGTGTGAACTCGTTGTGTGCGGGAGTGTGTGGGAGCTCGATGTGTGTGGGAATGTGTGAGAGCTCGCTGTTTGTGGGAGCTCGCTGTGTGAGGGAGCTCGCTGTGTCTGGGAGCTCGCTCTATGTGGGAACTCGCTGTGTGCGGGAGTGTGTGGGAGCTCACTGTCTGTGGGAACTCACTGTGTGTGGGAGCTCGCTGTGTGTGGGAACTCGCTGTTTGCGGGAGTGTGTGGGATCTCGCTGTGTGTGGGAACTCGCTGTGTGTGTGAACCTGCTGTGTGCGGGAGTGTGTGGGAGCTCGATGTGTGTGGGAGCTTGCTGTGTGTGGGAGCTCGCTGGGTGTGGGAGTGTGTGGGAGCTCGCTGTGTTTGGGAGCTCGCTGTGTGTGGGAGCTCGCTGTGTGTGGGAGGTCGCTGTGTGAGGGAGTGTGTGGGTGTTCGCTGTGTGTGGTAGCTCGCTGTGTGTGAGAGCTCGCTGTGTGTGGGTGCTCGCTTTGTGTGGGTGAACGCTGTGTGTGGGATCTCGCTGTGTGCAGGAGTGTGTGGGAGCTCGCTGTGTGTGGGAGCTCGCTGTGTGTGGGAGCTCGCTGAGTGTGGGAGCTCACTGTGTGTGGGAACTAACTGTGTGCGGGAGTGTGTGGGAGCTTGCTGTGTGTGGGAGTGTGTGGGAGCTCGCTGTGTGTGGGATCTCGCTGTGTGTGGGATCTCGCTGTGTGTGGGATCTCGCTGTGTGTGGGAACTCGCTGTGTGTGGGAACTCGCTGTGTGTAGGAACTCGCTGTGTGTGGGAACTCGCTGTGTGTGGGAACTCGCTGTGTGTGGGAGCTCGCTGTGTGTGGGAACTCGCTGTGTGTGGGAACTCGCTGTTTTTGGGAGTGTGTGGGAGCTCGCTGTGTGTGGGAGTGTGTGAGAGCTCGCTGTGTGTGGGAGCTAGCTGTGTGTTGGAGCTCACTGTGTGTGGGAGCTCGCTGTTTTTGGGAGCTCGCTCTGTGTGGGAGTTCGCTGTGTGTGGGAGCTCGCTGTGTGTGGGAGTTCGCTGCCTGTGGGAGCTCGCTGCGTGTGGGAGCTCGCTGTGTGTGGGAGCTCGCTGTGTGTGGGAGCTCGCTGTGTGTGGGAGCTCGCTGTGTGTGGGAACTCGCTGTGTGTGGGAACTCGCTGTGTGTGGGAACTCGTTGTGTGCGGGAGCTCGCTGTGTGTGGGAGTGTGTGGGAGCTCGCTGTGTGTGGGTGAGTGTGGGAGAGCGCTGTGTGTGGGAGCTCCCTGTGTGTGGGAGCTCGCTGTGTGTTGGAGTGTGTGGGAGCTCGCTGTGTGTGGGAGCTCGCTGTGTGTGGGAGCTCGCTGTGTGTGGGAGTGTGTGGGAGCTCGCTGTGTGTGGGAATTCGCTGTGTGTGGGAACTCGCTGTGTGCGGGAGTGTGTGGGAGCTCGATGTGTGTGGGAGTGTGTGAGAGCTCGCTGTGTGTGGGAGCTCGCTGTGTGTGGGATCTCGCTGTGTGTGGGATCTCGCTGTGTGAGGGAGTGTGTGGGAGCTCGCTGTGTGTGGGATCTCGCTGCGTGTGGGATCTCGCTGTGTGTGGGAGCTTGCTGTGTGTGGGATCTCGCTGTGTGTGGGAGTGTGTGGGAGCTCGCTGTGTGTGGGAGCTCGCTGTGTGTGAGAGATCGCTGTGTGTGGGAGCTCGCTGTGTGTGGGAGCTCGCTGTGTGTGGGACCTCGCTGTGTGTGGGAGCTCGCTGTGTGTGGGAGCTCGCTGTGTGTGGGAACTCGCTGTGTGTGGGAGCTCGCTGTGTGTGGGAGTGTGTGGTAGCTCGCTGTGTGTGGTAGCTCGCTGTGTGTGGGAGCTCGCTGTGTGTGGGAGTTCGCTGTGTGTGGGAGCTCGCTGTGTGTGGGAGCTCGCTGTGTGTGGGAGCACGCTGTGTGTGGGACCTCGGTGTGTGTGGGAGCTCGCTGTGTGAGTGAGCTCGCTGTGTGAGGGAGCTCGCTGAGTGAGGGAGCTCGCTGTGTGTGGGAGCTCGCTCTGTGTGGGAGTGTGTGGGAGCTCGCTGTGTGTGGGAGCTCGCAATGTGTGGGAGCTCGCTGTGTGTGGGAGTGTGTGGGAGCTCGCTGTGTGTTGATCGCTGTGTGTGGCAGCTCGCTGTGTGTGGGAGCTCGCTGTGTGTTGGAGTGTGTGGGAGCTCGCTGTGTGTGGGTGAGTGTGGGAGATCGCTGTGTGTGTGAGCTCCCTGTGTGTGGGAGCTCGCTGTGTGTGGGAGTGTGTGGTAGCTCGCTGTGTGTGGGAGCTCGATGTGTGTGGGAGCTCGCTGTGTGTTGGAGTGTGTGGGAGCTCGCTGTGTGCTGGAGTATGTGGGAGCTCGCTGTGTGTGGGAGCTCGCTGTGTGTGGGAACTTGTTGTCTGTGGGAGTGTGTGGGAGCTCGCTGTGTGTGGGAGCTCGCTGTGTGTGGGAGCTCGCTGGGTGTCGGAGCTCGCTGTGTGTGGGAGCTCGCTGTGTGTGGGAGTGTGTGGGAGCTCGCTGTGTGTGGGCGTGTGTGGGAGCTCGCTGTGTGTGGGAGCTCGCTGTGTGTGGGAGCTCGCTGTGTGTGGGAGTGTGTTGGAACTCGCTGTGTGTGGGAGCTCGCTGTGTGTGGGAACTCGCTGTGTGTGGGAGCTCGCTGTGTGTGGGAGCTCGCTGTGTGTGGGAGCTCGCTGTGTGTGGGAGGTCGCTGTGTGTTGGAGCTCGCTGAATGTGGGAGCACGCTTTGTGTGGTAGTTCGCTGTGTGTGGGAGATCGCTTTGCGTGGGAGCTCGCTGTGTGTGGGAGTGTGTAGGAGCTCGCTGTGTGTGGGAGCTCGCTGGGTGTGGGAGCTCGCTGTGTGTGGGTGCTCGCTTTGTGTGGTTGAACGCTGTGTGTGGGAGCTCGCAGTGTGGGAGTGTGTGGGACCTCGCTGTGTGTGGGACCTCGCTGTGTGTGGGAGCTCGCTGTGTGTGGGAGCTCGCTGTGTGTGGGAGCTCGCTGTGTGTGGGAACTCGCTGTGTGTGGGAGCTCGCTGTGTGTGGGAGCTCGCTGTGTGTTGGAGCTCGCTTTGTGTGGGAGCTCGCTGTGTGTGGGAGCTCGCTGTGTGTGGGAACTCGCTGTGTGTGGGAGCTCGCTGTGTGCGGGAGTGTGTGGGAGCTCGCTGTGTGTGGGAGCTCGCTGTGTGTGGGAGCTCGCTGTGTGTGGGAGCTCGCTGTGTGTGGGAGTGTGTGGGAGCCTGCTGTGTGTGGGAGTGTGTGGGAGCACGCTGTGTGAGGGAGCTCGCTGTGTCTGGGAGCTCGCTCTATGTGGGAACTCGCTGTGTGCGGGAGTGTGTGGGAGCTCACTGTCTGTGGGAACTCACTGTGTGTGGGAGCTCGCTGTGTGTGGGATCTCGCTGTGTGCGGGAGTGTGTGGGAGCTCGCTGTGTGTGGGAACTCGCTGTGTGTGTGAACTCGTTGTGTGCGGGAGTGTGTGGGAGCTCGATGTGTGTGGGAGTGTGTGAGAGCTCGCTGTGTGCGGGAGCTCGCTGTGTGAGGGAGCTCGCTGTGTCTGGGAGCTCGCTCTATGTGGGACCTCGCTGTGTGCGGGAGTGTGTGGGAGCTCACTGTCTGTGGGAACTCACTGTGTGTGGGAGCTCGCTGTGTGTGGGAACTCGCTGTGTGCGGGAGTGTGTGGGAGCTCGCTGTGTGTGGGAACTCGCTGTGTGTGTGAACCTGCTGTGTGCGGGAGTGTGTGGGAGCTCGATGTGTGTGGGAGCTTGCTGTGTGTGGGAGCTCGCTGGGTGTGGGAGTGTGTGGGAGCTCGCTGTGTTTGGGAGCTCGCTGTGTGTGGGAGCTCGCTGTGTGTGGGAGGTCGCTGTGTGAGGGAGTGTGTGGGTGTTCGCTGTGTGTGGTAGCTCGCTGTGTGTGAGAGCTCGCTGTGTGTGGGTGCTCGCTTTGTGTGGGTGAACGCTGTGTGTGGGATCTCGCTGTGTGCAGGAGTGTGTGAGAGCTCGCTGTGTGTGGGAGCTCGCTGTGTGTTGGAGCTCACTGTGTGTGGGAGCTCGCTGTGTGTGGGAGCTCGCTCTGTGTGGGAGTTCGCTGTGTGTGGGAGCTCGCTGTGTGTGGGAGTTCGCTGCCTGTGGGAGCTCGCTGCGTGTGGGAGCTCGCTGTGTGTGGGAGCTCGCTGTGTGTGGGAGCTCGCTGTGTGTGGGAGCTCGCTGTGTGTGGGAGCTCGCTGTGTGTGGGAACTCGCTGTGTGTGGGAACTCGTTGTGTGCGGGAGCTCGCTGTGTGTGGGAGTGTGTGGGAGCTCACTGTGTGTGGGTGAGTGTGGGAGAGCGCTGTGTGTGGGAGCTCCCTGTGTGTGGGAGCTCGCTGTGTGTGGGAGTGTGTGGGAGCTCGCTGTGTGTGGGAGCTCGCTGTGTGTGGGAGCTCGCTGTGTGTGGGAGTGTGTGGGAGCTCGCTGTGTGTGGGAATTCGCTGTGTGTGGGAACTCGCTGTGTGCGGGAGTGTGTGGGAGCTCGATGTGTGTGGGAGTGTGTGAGAGCTCGCTGTGTGTGGGAACTCGCTGTGTGTGGGAGCTCGCTGTGTGTGGGAGCTCGCTGTGTGTGGGAGCTCGCTGTGTGTGGGAGGTCGCTGTGTGTTGGAGCTCGCTGAATGTGGGAGCACGCTTTGTGTGGTAGTTCGCTGTGTGTGGGAGATCGCTTTGCGTGGGAGCTCGCTGTGTGTGGGAGTGTGTAGGAGCTCGCTGTGTGTGGGAGCTCGCTGGGTGTGGGAGCTCGCTGTGTGTGGGTGCTCGCTTTGTGTGGTTGAACGCTGTGTGTGGGAGCTCGCAGTGTGGGAGTGTGTGGGACCTCGCTGTGTGTGGGACCTCGCTGTGTGTGGGAGCTCGCTGTGTGTGGGAGCTCGCTGTGTGTGGGAGCTCGCTGTGTGTGGGAACTCGCTGTGTGTGGGAGCTCGCTGTGTGTGGGAGCTCGCTGTGTGTTGGAGCTCGCTTTGTGTGGGAGCTCGCTGTGTGTGGGAGCTCGCTGTGTGTGGGAACTCGCTGTGTGTGGGAGCTCGCTGTGTGCGGGAGTGTGTGGGAGCTCGCTGTGTGTGGGAGCTCGCTGTGTGTGGGAGCTCGCTGTGTGTGGGAGCTCGCTGTGTGTGGGAGTGTGTGGGAGCCTGCTGTGTGTGGGAGTGTGTGGGAGCTCGCTGTGTGTGGGAACTCGCTGTGTGTGTGAACCTGCTGTGTGCGGGAGTGTGTGGGAGCTCGATGTGTGTGGGAGCTTGCTGTGTGTGGGAGCTCGCTGGGTGTGGGAGTGTGTGGGAGCTCGCTGTGTTTGGGAGCTCGCTGTGTGTGGGAGCTCGCTGTGTGTGGGAGGTCGCTGTGTGAGGGAGTGTGTGGGTGTTCGCTGTGTGTGGTAGCTCGCTGTGTGTGAGAGCTCGCTGTGTGTGGGTGCTCGCTTTGTGTGGGTGAACGCTGTGTGTGGGATCTCGCTGTGTGCAGGAGTGTGTGAGAGCTCGCTGTGTGTGGGAGCTCGCTGTGTGTTGGAGCTCACTGTGTGTGGGAGCTCGCTGTGTGTGGGAGCTCGCTCTGTGTGGGAGTTCGCTGTGTGTGGGAGCTCGCTGTGTGTGGGAGTTCGCTGCCTGTGGGAGCTCGCTGCGTGTGGGAGCTCGCTGTGTGTGGGAGCTCGCTGTGTGTGGGAGCTCGCTGTGTGTGGGAGCTCGCTGTGTGTGGGAGCTCGCTGTGTGTGGGAACTCGCTGTGTGTGGGAACTCGTTGTGTGCGGGAGCTCGCTGTGTGTGGGAGTGTGTGGGAGCTCGCTGTGTGTGGGAGCTCGCTGTGTGTGGGAGCTCGCTGTGTGTGGGAGTGTGTGGGAGCTCGCTGTGTGTGGGAATTCGCTGTGTGTGGGAACTCGCTGTGTGCGGGAGTGTGTGGGAGCTCGATGTGTGTGGGAGTGTGTGAGAGCTCGCTGTGTGTGGGAGCTCGCTGTGTGTGGGAACTCGCTGTGTGTGGGTGGTCGCTGTGTGTGGGAGTTCGCTGTGTGAGGGAGCTCGATGTGTGTCGGAGCTCGCAGTGTGTTGGAGCTCGCTGTGTGTGGGAGCTCACTTTGTGTGTGGGAGCTCTCTGTGTGTGGGAGTGTGTGTGAGCTCGCTGTGTCTGGGAGTCTGTGGGAGCTCGCAGAGTGTGGGAGCTCGCTGTGTGGAGGAGCTCGCTGTGTGTGGGATCTCGCTGTGTGTGGGAGCTCGCTGTGTGAGGGAGTGTGTGGGAGCTCGCTGAGTGTAGGAGTCTGTTGGAGCTCGCTGAGTGTGGGAGCTCGATGTGTGCGGGAGTGTGATGGAGCTCGCTGTGTGTGGGAGCTCGCTGTGTGTGGGATCTCGCTGTGTGTGGGAGCGCGCTGTGTGTGGGTGTGTGTGGTAGCTCGCTGTGTGTGGGAGCTCGCTGTGTGTGGGAGCTTGCTGTGTGTGGGAGCTCGCTGTGTGTGTGAGCTCGCTATGTGTGGGAGCTCGGTGTGTGTGGGAGCTCGCTGTGTGTGGGAACTCTCTGTGTGCGGGAGTGTGTGGGAGCTCGCTGTGTGTGGGAACTCGCTGTGTGTGGGATCTCGCTGTGTGTGGGAGCGCGCTGTGTGTGGGTGTGTGTGGTAGCTCGCTGTGTGTGGGAGCTCGCTGTGTGTGGGAGCTTGCTGTGTGTGGGAGCTCGCTGTGTGTGTGAGCTCGCTATGTGTGGGAGCTCGGTGTGTGTGGGAGCTCACTGTGTGTGGGAGTGTGTGGGAGCTCGCTGTGTGTGGGAGCTCGCTGTGTGTGAGAGCTCGCTGTGTGTGGGAGCTCGCTGTGTGTGGGAGCTCGCTGTGTGTGGGACCTCGCTGTGTGTGGGAGCTCGCTGTGTGTGGGAGCTCGCTGTGTGTGGGAACTCGCTGTGTGTGGGAGCTCGCTGTGTGTGGGAGTGTGTGGTAGCTCGCTGTGTGTGGTAGCTCGCTGTGTGTGGGAGCTCGCTGTGTGTGGGAGCTCGCTGTGTGTGGGAGCTCGCTGTGTGTGGGAGCTCGCTGTGTGTGGGAGCTCGCTGTGTGTGGGACCTCGGTGTGTGTGGGAGCTCGCTGTGTGAGTGAGCTCGCTGTGTGAGGGAGCTCGCTGAGTGAGGGAGCTCGCTGTGTGTGGGAGCTCGCTCTGTGTGGGAGTGTGTGGGAGCTTGCTGTGTGTGGGAGCTCGCTGTGTGTGGGAGCTCGCTGTGTGTGGGAGTGTGTGGGAGCTCGTTGTCTGTTGATCGCTGTGTGTGGCAGCTCGCTGAGTGTGGGAGCTCGCTGTGTGTTGGAGTGTGTGGGAGCTCGCTGTGTGTGGGTGAGTGTGGGAGATCGCTGTGTGTGGGAGCTCCCTGTGTGTGGGAGCTCGCTGTGTGTGGGAGTGTGTGGTAGCTTGCTGTGTGTGGGAGCTCGATGTGTGTGGGAGCTCGCTGTGTGTTGGAGTGTGTGGGAGCTCGCTGTGTGTGGGAGTGTGTGGGAGCTCGCTGTGTGTGGGAGCTCGCTTTGTGTGGGAGCTCGCTCTGTGTGGGAGCTCGCTGTGTGTGGGAGTGTGTGGGAGCTCGCTGTGTGTGGGAGCTTGCTGTCTGTGGGAGTGTGTGGGAGCTCGCTGTGTGTGGGAGCTCGCTGTGTGTGGGAGCTCGCTGGGTGTCGGAGCTCGCTGTGTGTGGGAGCTCGCTGTGTGTGGGAGTGTGTGGGAGCTCGCTGTGTGTGGGAGCTCGCTGTGTGTGGGAGTGTGTGGGAACTCGCTGTGTGTGGGAGCTCGCTGTGTGTGGGAACTCGCTGTGTGTGGGAGCTCGCTGTGTGTGGGAGCTCGCTGTTTGTGGGAGTGTGTGGGAGCTCGCTGTGTGTGGGAGCTCGCTGTGTGTGGGAGGTCGCTGTTTGTTGGAGCTCGCTGAGTGTGGGAGCACGCTGTGTGTGGTAGCTCGCTGTGTGTGGGAGATCGCTTTGCGTGGGAGCTCGCTGTGTGTGGGAGTGTGTAGGAGCTCGCTGTGTGTTGGAGCTCGCTGGGTGTGGGAGCTCGCTGTGTGTGGGTGCTCGCTTTGTGTGGTTGAACGCTGTGTGTGGGATCTCGCTGTGTGGGAGTGTGTGGGACCTCGCTGTGTGTGGGACCTCGCTGTGTGTGGGAGCTCGCTGTGTGTGGGAGCTCGCTGTGTGTGGGAACTCGCTGTGTGTGGGAGCTCGCTGTGTGTGGGAGCTCGCTGTGTGTTGGAGCTCGCTCTGTGTGGGAGCTCGCTGTGTGGGAGTGTGTGGGACCTCGCTGTGTGTGGGACCTCGCTGTGTGTGGGAGCTCGCTGTGTGTGGGAGCTCGCTGTGTGTGGGAGCTCGCTGTGTGTGGGAACTCGCTGTGTGTGGGAGCTCGCTGTGTGTGGGAGCTCGCTGTGTGTTGGAGCTCGCTGTGTGTGGGAGCTCGCGGTGTGTGGGAGCTCGCTGTGTGTGGGAGCTCGCTGTGTGTGGGAACTCGCTGTGTGTGGGAGCTCGCTGTGTGCGGGAGTGTGTGGGAGCTCGCTGTGTGTGGGAGCTCGCTGTGTGTGGGAGCTCGCTGTGTGTGGGAGCTCGCTGTGTGTGGGAGTGTGTGGGAGCTCGCTGTGTGTGGGAGTGTGTGGGAGCACGCTGTGTGAGGGAGCTCGCTTTGTCTGGGAGCTCGCTCTATGTGGGAACTCGCTGTGTGCGGGAGTGTGTGGGAGCTCACTGTCTGTGGGAACTCACTGTGTGTGGGAGCTCGCTGTGTGTGGGAATTCTCTGTGAGCGGGAGTGTGTGGGAGCTCGCTGTGTGTGGGAACTCGCTGTGTGTGTGAACTCGCTGTGTGCGGGAGTGTGTGGGAGCTCGATGTGTGTGGGAGTGTGTGAGAGCTCGCTGTGTGTGGGAGCTCGCTGTGTGAGGGAGCTCGCTGTGTCTGGGAGCTCGCTCTATGTGGGAACTCGCTGTGTGCGGGAGTGTGTGGGAGCTCACTGTCTGTGGGAACTCACTGTGTGTGGGAGCTCGCTGTGTGTTGGAACTCTCTGTGTGCGGGAGTGTGTGGGAGCTCGCTGTGTGTGGGAACTCGCTGTGTGTGTGAACTCGCTGTGTGCGGGAGTGTGTGGGAGCTCGATGTGTGTGGGAGTGTGTGAGAGCTCGCTGTGTGTGGGAGCTCACTGTGTGTGGGAGCTTGCTGTGTGTGGGAGCTCGCTGGGTGTGGGAGTGTGTTGGAGCTCAATATGTTTGGGAGCTCGCTGTGTTTGGGAGCTCGCTGTGTGTGGGAGGTCGCTATGTGAGGGAGTGTGTGGGTGTTCGCTGTGTGTGGGAGCTCGCTGTGTGTGAGAGCTCGCTGTGTGTGGGTGCTCGCTTTGTGTGGGTGAACGCTGTGTGCGGGATCTCGCTGTGTGCAGGAGTGTGTGGGACCTCGCTGTGTGTGGGAGCTCGCTGTGTGTGGGAGCTCGCTGAGTGTGGGAGCTCACTGTGTGTGGGAACTAACTGTGTGCGGGAGTGTGTGGGAGCTTGCTGTGTGTGGGAGTGTGTGGGAGCTCGCTGTGTGTGGGATCTCGCTGTGTGTGGGATCTCGCTGTGTGTGGGATATCGCTGTGTGTGGGAACTCGCTGTGTGTGGGAACTCGCTGTGTGTGGGAACACGCTGTGTGTGGGAGCTCGCTGTGTGTGGGAACTCGCTGTGTGTGGGAGCTCGCTGTGTGTGGGAGCTCGCTGTGTGTGGGATTTCGCTGTGTGTGGGAGCTCGCTGTGTGTGGGAGCTCGCTGTGTGTGGTAGTTCGCTGTGTGAGGGAGCTCGATGTGTGTGGGAGCTCGCTGTGTGTGGGAGCTCGCTGTGTGTGGGAGCTCGCTGTGTGTGGGAACTCGCTGTGTGTGGGAACTCGCTGTGTGTGGGAGCTCGCTGTGTGTGGGAGCTCGCTGTGTGTGGGAGCTCGCTGTGTGTGGGTGGTCGCTGTGTGTGGGAGCTCGCTGTGTGTGGGAGTTCGCTGTGTGAGGGAGCTCGATGTGTGTGGGAGCTCGCTGTGTGTGGCAGCTCGCTGTGTGTGGGAGCTCGCTGTGTGTGGGAGCTCGCTGTGTGTGGGAGCGTGTGGGAGCTCGCTTTGTTTGGGAGCTCGCTGTGTGCGGGAGTGTGAGGGAGCTCGCTGTGTGTGGGACCTCACTGTGTGTTTGAGCTCGCTGTGTGTGGGAGCTCGCTGTGTGTGGGAGCGCGCTGTGTGTGGGAGCGTGTGGGAGCTCGCTGTGTTTGAGAGCTCGCTGTGTGTGGGAGTGTGTGGGAGGTCGCTGTGTGTGGGAGCGTGTGGGAGCTCGCTGTATGAGGGAGCGTGTGGGAGCTCGCTGTGTGTGGGAGCTCGCTGTGCGTGGGAGCTCGCTGTGTGTGGGAGCTCTCTGTGTGTTGGAGCTCGCTGTGTGTGGGAGCTCTCTGTGTGTGTGCAGCTCGCTGTGTGTGGGAGCTTGCTGTGTGTGTGGGAGCTCGCTGTGTGTGGCAACTCGCTGTGTGTGGGAGCTCGCTGTATGTGGGAGCTCTCTGTGTCTGGGAGCTCGCTGTGTGTGGGAGCTCTCTGTGTGTGGGAGCTCGCTGTGTGTGGGAGCTCGCTGTGTGTTGGAGCTCGCTGTGTGTGGGAGTGTGTGGGAGCTCGCTGTGTGTGGGAGCTCGCTGTGTGTGGGAGCTCGCTGTGTGTGGGAGCTCTCTGTGTGTGGGAGCTCGATGTGTGTGGGAGCTCTCTCTGTGTGGGAGCTCGCCGTGTGTGCGAGCTCTCTCTGTGTGCGAGGTCGCTGTGTGTGGGAGCTCGCTGTGTGTGGGAGCTCGCTGTGTGTGGGAGCTCGCTGTGTGTTTGAGCTCGCTGTGTGTGGGAGCTCTCTGTGTGTGGAAGTGTGTGTGAGCTCGCTGTGTCTGGGAGTCTGTGGGAGCTGGCTGAGTGTGGGAGCTCGCTGTGTGCGGGAGTGTGAGGGAGCTCGCTGTGTGTGGGAGCTCGCTGTGTGTGGGATCTCGCTGTGTGTGGGAGCTCGCTGTGTGTGGGAGCTCGCTATGTGTGGGAGCTCGCTGTGTGTGGGAGTGTGTGGGAGCTCGCTGTGTGTGGATCGCTGTGTGTGGGAGCTCGCTGTGTGTGGGAGCTCGCTGTGTGTTGGAGGGTGTGGGAGCTCGCTGTGTATTGGTGAGTGTGGGAGCTCGCTGTGTGTGGGAGCTCGCTGTGTGTGGGAGATCGCTCTGTGTGGGAGTGTGTGGGAGCTCGCTGTGTGTGGGAGCTCGCTATGTGTGGGAGCTCGCTGTGTGTGGGAGCTCGCTGTGTGTGGGAGATCGCTCTGTGTGGGAGTGGGTGGGAGCGCGCTATGTGTGGGAGCTCGCTGTGTGTGGGAGCTCGCTGTGTGTAGGTCGCTGTGTGTGGGAGCTCCCTGTGTGTGGGAGCTCGCTGTGTGTTGGAGTGTGTGGGAGCTCGCTGTGTGTGGGTGAGTGTGGGAGATCGCTGTGTGTGGGAGCTCCCTGTGTGTCGGAGCTCGTTGTGTGTGGGTGTGTGTGGGAGCTCGCTGTGTGTGTGGGAGCTCTCTGTGTGTGGGAGTGTGTGTGAGCTCGCTGTGTATGGGAGTCTGTGGGAGCTCGCAGAGTGTGGGAGCTCGCTGTCTGCGGGAGTGTGAGGGAGCTCGCTGTGTGGAGTAGCTCGTTGTGTGTGGGATCTCGCTGTGTGTGGAAGCTCGCTGTGTGAGGGAGTGTGTGGGAGCTCGCTGAGTGTGGGAGTCTGTTGGAGCTCGCTGAGTGTGGGAGCTCGATGTGTGCGGGAGTGTGAGGGAGCTCGCTGTGTGTGGGAGCTCGCTGTGTGTGGGATCTCGCTGTGTGTGGGAGCGCGCTGTGTGTGGGTGTGTGTGGTAGCTCGCTGTGTGTGGGAGCTCGCTGTGTGTGGGAGCTTGCTGTGTGTGGGAGCTCGCTGTGTGTGTGAGCTCGCTATGTGTGGGAGCTCGGTGTGTGTGGGAGCTCGCTGTGTGTGGGAGTGTGTGGGAGCTCGCTGTGTGTGGGAGCTCGCTGTGTGTAAGAGCTCGCTGTGTGTGGGAGCTCGCTGTGTGTGGGAGCTCGCTGTGTGTGGGACCTCGCTGTGTGTGGGAGCTCGCTGTGTGTGGGAGCTCGCTGTGTGTGGGAACTCGCTGTGTGTGGGAGCTCGCTGTGTGTGGGAGTGTGTGGTAGCTCGCTGTGTGTGGTAGCTCGCTGTGTGTGGGAGCTCGATGTGTGTGGGAGCTCACTGTGTGTGGGAGCTCGCTGTGTGTGGGAGCTCGCTGTGTGTGGGAGCTCGCTGTGTGTGGGACCTCGGTGTGTGTGGGAGCTCGCTGTGTGTGGGAGCTCGCTGTGTGAGGGAGCTCGCTGAGTGAGGGAGCTCGCTGTGTGTGGGAGCTCGCTCTGTGTGGGAGTGTGTGGGAGCTCGCTGTGTGTGGGAGCTCGCTCTGTGTGGGACTGTGTGGGAGCTCGCTGTGTGTGGGAGCTCGCAATGTGTGGGAGCTCGCTGTGTGTGGGAGTGTGTGGGAGCTCGCTGTGTGTTGATCGCTGTGTGTGGCAGCTCGTTGTGTGTGGGAGCTCGCTGTGTGTTGGAGTGTGTGGGAGCTCGCTGTGTGTGGGTGGGTGTGGGAGATCGCTGTGTGTGGGAGCTCACTGTGTGTGGGAGCTCGCTGTGTGTGGGAGTGTGTGGTAGCTCGCTGTGTGTGGGAGCTCGATGTGTGTGGGAGCTCGCTGTGTGTTGGAGTGTGTGGGAGCTCGCTGTGTGTGGGAGTGTGTGGGAGCTCGCTGTGTGTGGGAGCTCGCTGTGTGTGGGAGCTCGCTGTGTGTGGGAGCTCGCTGTGTGTGGGAGTGTGTGGGAGCTCGCTGTGTGTGGGAGCTTGCTGTCTGTGGGAGTGTGTGGGAGCTCGCTGTGTGTGGGAGCTCGCTGTGTGTGGGAGCTCGCTGGGTGTCGGGGCTCGCTGTGTGTGGGAGCTCGCTGTGTGTGGGAGTGTGTGGGAGCTCGCTTTGTGTGGGAGCTCGCTGTGTGTGGGAGCTTGCTGTGTGTGGGAGTGTGTGGGAACTCGCTGTGTGTGGGAGCTCGCTGTGTGTGGGAACTCGCTCTGTGTGGGAGCTCGCTGTGTGTGGGAGCTCGCTGTGTGTGGGAGTGTGTGGGAGCTCGCTGTGTGTGGGAGCTCGCAATGTGTGGGAGCTCGCTGTGTGTGGGAGTGTGTGGGAGCTCGCTGTGTGTTGATCGCTGTGTGTGGCAGCTCGCTGTGTGTGGGAGCTCGCTGTGTGTTGGAGTGTGTGGGAGCTCGCTGTGTGTGGGTGAGTGTGGGAGATCGCTGTGTGTGTGAGCTCCCTGTGTGTGGGAGCTCGCTGTGTGTGGGAGTGTGTGGTAGCTCGCTGTGTGTGGGAGCTCGATGTGTGTGGGAGCTCGCTGTGTGTTGGAGTGTGTGGGAGCTCGCTGTGTGCTGGAGTATGTGGGAGCTCGCTGTGTGTGGGAGCTCGCTGTGTGTGGGAACTTGTTGTCTGTGGGAGTGTGTGGGAGCTCGCTGTGTGTGGGAGCTCGCTGTGTGTGGGAGCTCGCTGGGTGTCGGAGCTCGCTGTGTGTGGGAGCTCGCTGTGTGTGGGAGTGTGTGGGAGCTCGCTGTGTGTGGGCGTGTGTGGGAGCTCGCTGTGTGTGGGAGCTCGCTGTGTGTGGGAGCTCGCTGTGTGTGGGAGTGTGTTGGAACTCGCTGTGTGTGGGAGCTCGCTGTGTGTGGGAACTCGCTGTGTGTGGGAGCTCGCTGTGTGTGGGAGCTCGCTGTGTGTGGGAGCTCGCTGTGTGTGGGAGGTCGCTGTGTGTTGGAGCTCGCTGAATGTGGGAGCACGCTTTGTGTGGTAGTTCGCTGTGTGTGGGAGATCGCTTTGCGTGGGAGCTCGCTGTGTGTGGGAGTGTGTAGGAGCTCGCTGTGTGTGGGAGCTCGCTGGGTGTGGGAGCTCGCTGTGTGTGGGTGCTCGCTTTGTGTGGTTGAACGCTGTGTGTGGGAGCTCGCAGTGTGGGAGTGTGTGGGACCTCGCTGTGTGTGGGACCTCGCTGTGTGTGGGAGCTCGCTGTGTGTGGGAGCTCGCTGTGTGTGGGAGCTCGCTGTGTGTGGGAACTCGCTGTGTGTGGGAGCTCGCTGTGTGTGGGAGCTCGCTGTGTGTTGGAGCTCGCTTTGTGTGGGAGCTCGCTGTGTGTGGGAGCTCGCTGTGTGTGGGAACTCGCTGTGTGTGGGAGCTCGCTGTGTGCGGGAGTGTGTGGGAGCTCGCTGTGTGTGGGAGCTCGCTGTGTGTGGGAGCTCGCTGTGTGTGGGAGCTCGCTGTGTGTGGGAGTGTGTGGGAGCCTGCTGTGTGTGGGAGTGTGTGGGAGCACGCTGTGTGAGGGAGCTCGCTGTGTCTGGGAGCTCGCTCTATGTGGGAACTCGCTGTGTGCGGGAGTGTGTGGGAGCTCACTGTCTGTGGGAACTCACTGTGTGTGGGAGCTCGCTGTGTGTGGGATCTCGCTGTGTGCGGGAGTGTGTGGGAGCTCGCTGTGTGTGGGAACTCGCTGTGTGTGTGAACTCGTTGTGTGCGGGAGTGTGTGGGAGCTCGATGTGTGTGGGAGTGTGTGAGAGCTCGCTGTGTGCGGGAGCTCGCTGTGTGAGGGAGCTCGCTGTGTCTGGGAGCTCGCTCTATGTGGGACCTCGCTGTGTGCGGGAGTGTGTGGGAGCTCACTGTCTGTGGGAACTCACTGTGTGTGGGAGCTCGCTGTGTGTGGGAACTCGCTGTGTGCGGGAGTGTGTGGGAGCTCGCTGTGTGTGGGAACTCGCTGTGTGTGTGAACCTGCTGTGTGCGGGAGTGTGTGGGAGCTCGATGTGTGTGGGAGCTTGCTGTGTGTGGGAGCTCGCTGGGTGTGGGAGTGTGTGGGAGCTCGCTGTGTTTGGGAGCTCGCTGTGTGTGGGAGCTCGCTGTGTGTGGGAGGTCGCTGTGTGAGGGAGTGTGTGGGTGTTCGCTGTGTGTGGTAGCTCGCTGTGTGTGAGAGCTCGCTGTGTGTGGGTGCTCGCTTTGTGTGGGTGAACGCTGTGTGTGGGATCTCGCTGTGTGCAGGAGTGTGTGAGAGCTCGCTGTGTGTGGGAGCTCGCTGTGTGTTGGAGCTCACTGTGTGTGGGAGCTCGCTGTGTGTGGGAGCTCGCTCTGTGTGGGAGTTCGCTGTGTGTGGGAGCTCGCTGTGTGTGGGAGTTCGCTGCCTGTGGGAGCTCGCTGCGTGTGGGAGCTCGCTGTGTGTGGGAGCTCGCTGTGTGTGGGAGCTCGCTGTGTGTGGGAGCTCGCTGTGTGTGGGAGCTCGCTGTGTGTGGGAACTCGCTGTGTGTGGGAACTCGTTGTGTGCGGGAGCTCGCTGTGTGTGGGAGTGTGTGGGAGCTCACTGTGTGTGGGTGAGTGTGGGAGAGCGCTGTGTGTGGGAGCTCCCTGTGTGTGGGAGCTCGCTGTGTGTGGGAGTGTGTGGGAGCTCGCTGTGTGTGGGAGCTCGCTGTGTGTGGGAGCTCGCTGTGTGTGGGAGTGTGTGGGAGCTCGCTGTGTGTGGGAATTCGCTGTGTGTGGGAACTCGCTGTGTGCGGGAGTGTGTGGGAGCTCGATGTGTGTGGGAGTGTGTGAGAGCTCGCTGTGTGTGGGAACTCGCTGTGTGTGGGAGCTCGCTGTGTGTGGGAGCTCGCTGTGTGTGGGAGCTCGCTGTGTGTGGGAGGTCGCTGTGTGTTGGAGCTCGCTGAATGTGGGAGCACGCTTTGTGTGGTAGTTCGCTGTGTGTGGGAGATCGCTTTGCGTGGGAGCTCGCTGTGTGTGGGAGTGTGTAGGAGCTCGCTGTGTGTGGGAGCTCGCTGGGTGTGGGAGCTCGCTGTGTGTGGGTGCTCGCTTTGTGTGGTTGAACGCTGTGTGTGGGAGCTCGCAGTGTGGGAGTGTGTGGGACCTCGCTGTGTGTGGGACCTCGCTGTGTGTGGGAGCTCGCTGTGTGTGGGAGCTCGCTGTGTGTGGGAGCTCGCTGTGTGTGGGAACTCGCTGTGTGTGGGAGCTCGCTGTGTGTGGGAGCTCGCTGTGTGTTGGAGCTCGCTTTGTGTGGGAGCTCGCTGTGTGTGGGAGCTCGCTGTGTGTGGGAACTCGCTGTGTGTGGGAGCTCGCTGTGTGCGGGAGTGTGTGGGAGCTCGCTGTGTGTGGGAGCTCGCTGTGTGTGGGAGCTCGCTGTGTGTGGGAGCTCGCTGTGTGTGGGAGTGTGTGGGAGCCTGCTGTGTGTGGGAGTGTGTGGGAGCTCGCTGTGTGTGGGAACTCGCTGTGTGTGTGAACCTGCTGTGTGCGGGAGTGTGTGGGAGCTCGATGTGTGTGGGAGCTTGCTGTGTGTGGGAGCTCGCTGGGTGTGGGAGTGTGTGGGAGCTCGCTGTGTTTGGGAGCTCGCTGTGTGTGGGAGCTCGCTGTGTGTGGGAGGTCGCTGTGTGAGGGAGTGTGTGGGTGTTCGCTGTGTGTGGTAGCTCGCTGTGTGTGAGAGCTCGCTGTGTGTGGGTGCTCGCTTTGTGTGGGTGAACGCTGTGTGTGGGATCTCGCTGTGTGCAGGAGTGTGTGAGAGCTCGCTGTGTGTGGGAGCTCGCTGTGTGTTGGAGCTCACTGTGTGTGGGAGCTCGCTGTGTGTGGGAGCTCGCTCTGTGTGGGAGTTCGCTGTGTGTGGGAGCTCGCTGTGTGTGGGAGTTCGCTGCCTGTGGGAGCTCGCTGCGTGTGGGAGCTCGCTGTGTGTGGGAGCTCGCTGTGTGTGGGAGCTCGCTGTGTGTGGGAGCTCGCTGTGTGTGGGAGCTCGCTGTGTGTGGGAACTCGCTGTGTGTGGGAACTCGTTGTGTGCGGGAGCTCGCTGTGTGTGGGAGTGTGTGGGAGCTCGCTGTGTGTGGGAGCTCGCTGTGTGTGGGAGCTCGCTGTGTGTGGGAGTGTGTGGGAGCTCGCTGTGTGTGGGAATTCGCTGTGTGTGGGAACTCGCTGTGTGCGGGAGTGTGTGGGAGCTCGATGTGTGTGGGAGTGTGTGAGAGCTCGCTGTGTGTGGGAGCTCGCTGTGTGTGGGAACTCGCTGTGTGTGGGTGGTCGCTGTGTGTGGGAGTTCGCTGTGTGAGGGAGCTCGATGTGTGTCGGAGCTCGCAGTGTGTTGGAGCTCGCTGTGTGTGGGAGCTCACTTTGTGTGTGGGAGCTCTCTGTGTGTGGGAGTGTGTGTGAGCTCGCTGTGTCTGGGAGTCTGTGGGAGCTCGCAGAGTGTGGGAGCTCGCTGTGTGGAGGAGCTCGCTGTGTGTGGGATCTCGCTGTGTGTGGGAGCTCGCTGTGTGAGGGAGTGTGTGGGAGCTCGCTGAGTGTAGGAGTCTGTTGGAGCTCGCTGAGTGTGGGAGCTCGATGTGTGCGGGAGTGTGATGGAGCTCGCTGTGTGTGGGAGCTCGCTGTGTGTGGGATCTCGCTGTGTGTGGGAGCGCGCTGTGTGTGGGTGTGTGTGGTAGCTCGCTGTGTGTGGGAGCTCGCTGTGTGTGGGAGCTTGCTGTGTGTGGGAGCTCGCTGTGTGTGTGAGCTCGCTATGTGTGGGAGCTCGGTGTGTGTGGGAGCTCGCTGTGTGTGGGAACTCTCTGTGTGCGGGAGTGTGTGGGAGCTCGCTGTGTGTGGGAACTCGCTGTGTGTGGGATCTCGCTGTGTGTGGGAGCGCGCTGTGTGTGGGTGTGTGTGGTAGCTCGCTGTGTGTGGGAGCTCGCTGTGTGTGGGAGCTTGCTGTGTGTGGGAGCTCGCTGTGTGTGTGAGCTCGCTATGTGTGGGAGCTCGGTGTGTGTGGGAGCTCACTGTGTGTGGGAGTGTGTGGGAGCTCGCTGTGTGTGGGAGCTCGCTGTGTGTGAGAGCTCGCTGTGTGTGGGAGCTCGCTGTGTGTGGGAGCTCGCTGTGTGTGGGACCTCGCTGTGTGTGGGAGCTCGCTGTGTGTGGGAGCTCGCTGTGTGTGGGAACTCGCTGTGTGTGGGAGCTCGCTGTGTGTGGGAGTGTGTGGTAGCTCGCTGTGTGTGGTAGCTCGCTGTGTGTGGGAGCTCGCTGTGTGTGGGAGCTCGCTGTGTGTGGGAGCTCGCTGTGTGTGGGAGCTCGCTGTGTGTGGGACCTCGGTGTGTGTGGGAGCTCGCTGTGTGAGTGAGCTCGCTGTGTGAGGGAGCTCGCTGAGTGAGGGAGCTCGCTGTGTGTGGGAGCTCGCTCTGTGTGGGAGTGTGTGGGAGCTTGCTGTGTGTGGGAGCTCGCTGTGTGTGGGAGCTCGCTGTGTGTGGGAGTGTGTGGGAGCTCGTTGTCTGTTGATCGCTGTGTGTGGCAGCTCGCTGAGTGTGGGAGCTCGCTGTGTGTTGGAGTGTGTGGGAGCTCGCTGTGTGTGGGTGAGTGTGGGAGATCGCTGTGTGTGGGAGCTCCCTGTGTGTGGGAGCTCGCTGTGTGTGGGAGTGTGTGGTAGCTTGCTGTGTGTGGGAGCTCGATGTGTGTGGGAGCTCGCTGTGTGTTGGAGTGTGTGGGAGCTCGCTGTGTGTGGGAGTGTGTGGGAGCTCGCTGTGTGTGGGAGCTCGCTTTGTGTGGGAGCTCGCTCTGTGTGGGAGCTCGCTGTGTGTGGGAGTGTGTGGGAGCTCGCTGTGTGTGGGAGCTTGCTGTCTGTGGGAGTGTGTGGGAGCTCTCTGTGTGTGGGAGCTCGCTGTGTGTGGGAGCTCGCTGGGTGTCGGAGCTCGCTGTGTGTGGGAGCTCGCTGTGTGTGGGAGTGTGTGGGAGCTCGCTGTGTGTGGGAGCTCGCTGTGTGTGGGAGTGTGTGGGAACTCGCTGTGTGTGGGAGCTCGCTGTGTGTGGGAACTCGCTGTGTGTGGGAGCTCGCTGTGTGTGGGAGCTCGCTGTTTGTGGGAGTGTGTGGGAGCTCGCTGTGTGTGGGAGCTCGCTGTGTGTGGGAGGTCGCTGTTTGTTGGAGCTCGCTGAGTGTGGGAGCACGCTGTGTGTGGTAGCTCGCTGTGTGTGGGAGATCGCTTTGCGTGGGAGCTCGCTGTGTGTGGGAGTGTGTAGGAGCTCGCTGTGTGTTGGAGCTCGCTGGGTGTGGGAGCTCGCTGTGTGTGGGTGCTCGCTTTGTGTGGTTGAACGCTGTGTGTGGGATCTCGCTGTGTGGGAGTGTGTGGGACCTCGCTGTGTGTGGGACCTCGCTGTGTGTGGGAGCTCGCTGTGTGTGGGAGCTCGCTGTGTGTGGGAACTCGCTGTGTGTGGGAGCTCGCTGTGTGTGGGAGCTCGCTGTGTGTTGGAGCTCGCTCTGTGTGGGAGCTCGCTGTGTGGGAGTGTGTGGGACCTCGCTGTGTGTGGGACCTCGCTGTGTGTGGGAGCTCGCTGTGTGTGGGAGCTCGCTGTGTGTGGGAGCTCGCTGTGTGTGGGAACTCGCTGTGTGTGGGAGCTCGCTGTGTGTGGGAGCTCGCTGTGTGTTGGAGCTCGCTGTGTGTGGGAGCTCGCGGTGTGTGGGAGCTCGCTGTGTGTGGGAGCTCGCTGTGTGTGGGAACTCGCTGTGTGTGGGAGCTCGCTGTGTGCGGGAGTGTGTGGGAGCTCGCTGTGTGTGGGAGCTCGCTGTGTGTGGGAGCTCGCTGTGTGTGGGAGCTCGCTGTGTGTGGGAGTGTGTGGGAGCTCGCTGTGTGTGGGAGTGTGTGGGAGCACGCTGTGTGAGGGAGCTCGCTTTGTCTGGGAGCTCGCTCTATGTGGGAACTCGCTGTGTGCGGGAGTGTGTGGGAGCTCACTGTCTGTGGGAACTCACTGTGTGTGGGAGCTCGCTGTGTGTGGGAATTCTCTGTGAGCGGGAGTGTGTGGGAGCTCGCTGTGTGTGGGAACTCGCTGTGTGTGTGAACTCGCTGTGTGCGGGAGTGTGTGGGAGCTCGATGTGTGTGGGAGTGTGTGAGAGCTCGCTGTGTGTGGGAGGCTCGCTGTGTGAGGGAGCTCGCTGTGTCTGGGAGCTCGCTCTATGTGGAACTCGCTGTGTGCGGGAGTGTGTGGGAGCTCACTGTCTGTGGGAACTCACTGTGTGTGGGAGCTCGCTGTGGGTTGGAACTCTCTGTGTGCGGGGTGTGTGGGAGCTCGCTGTGTGTGGGAACTCGCTGTGTGTGTGAACTCGCTGTGTGCGGGAGTGTGTGGGAGCTCGATGTGTGTGGGAGTGTGTGAGAGCTCGCTGTGTGTGGGAGCTCACTGTGTGTGGAGCTTGCTGTGTGTGGGAGCTCGCTGGGTGTGGGAGTGTGTTGGAGCTCAATATGTTTTGGGAGCTCGCTGTGTTTGGGAGCTCGCTGTGTGTGGGAGGTCGCTATGTGAGGGAGTGTGTGGGTGTTCGCTGTGTGTGGGAGCTCGCTGTGTGTGAGAGCTCGCTGTGTGTGGGTGCTCGCTTTGTGTGGGTGAACGCTGTGTGCGGGATCTCGCTGTGTGCAGGAGTGTGTGGGACCTCGCTGTGTGTGGGAGCTCGCTGTGTGTGGGAGCTCGCTGAGTGTGGGAGCTCACTGTGTGTGGGAACTAACTGTGTGCGGGAGTGTGTGGGAGCTTGCTGTGTGTGGGAGTGTGTGGGAGCTCGCTGTGTGTGGGATCTCGCTGTGTGTGGGATCTCGCTGTGTGTGGGATATCGCTGTGTGTGGGAACTCGCTGTGTGTGGGAACTCGCTGTGTGTGGGAACACGCTGTGTGTGGGAGCTCGCTGTGTGTGGGAACTCGCTGTGTGTGGGAGCTCGCTGTGTGTGGGAGCTCGCTGTGTGTGGGATTTCGCTGTGTGTGGGAGCTCGCTGTGTGGGAGCTCGCTGTGTGTGGTAGTTTCGCTGTGTGAGGGAGCTCGATGTGTGTGGGAGCTCGCTGTGTGTGGGAGCTCGCTGTGTGTGGGAGCTCGCTGTGTGTGGGAACTCGCTGTGTGTGGGAACTCGCTGTGTGTGGGAGCTCGCTGTGTGTGGGAGCTCGCTGTGTGTGGGAGCTCGCTGTGTGTGGGTGGTCGCTGTGTGTGGGAGCTCGCTGTGTGTGGGAGTTCGCTGTGTGAGGGAGCTCGATGTGTGTGGGAGCTCGCTGTGTGTGGCAGCTCGCTGTGTGTGGGAGCTCGCTGTGTGTGGGAGCTCGCTGTGTGTGGGAGCGTGTGGGAGCTCGCTTTGTTTGGGAGCTCGCTGTGTGCGGGAGTGTGAGGGAGCTCGCTGTGTGTGGGACCTCACTGTGTGTTTTGAGCTCGCTGTGTGTGGGAGCTCGCTGTGTGTGGGAGCGCGCTGTGTGTGGGAGCGGGTGGGAGCTCGCTGTGTTTGAGAGCTCGCTGTGTGTGGGAGTGTGTGGGAGGTCGCTGTGTGTGGGAGCGGTGGGAGCTCGCTGTATGAGGGAGCGTGTGGGAGCTCGCTGTGTGTGGGAGCTCGCTGTGCGTGGGAGCTCGCTGTGTGTGGGAGCTCTCTGTGTGTTGGAGCTCGCTGTGTGTGGGAGCTCTCTGTGTGTGTGCAGCTCGCTGTGTGTGGGAGCTTGCTGTGTGTGTGGGAGCTCGCTGTGTGTGGCAACTCGCTGTGTGTGGGAGCTCGGCTGGTATGTGGGAGCTCTCTGTGTCTGGGAGCTCGCTGTGTGTGGGAGCTCTCTGTGTGTGGGAGCTCGCGTGTGTGTGGAGCTCGCTGTGTGTTGGAGCTCGCTGTGTGTGGGAGTGTGTGGGAGCTCGCTGTGTGTGGGAGCTCGCTGTGTGTGGGAGCTCGCTGTGTGTGTGGGAGCTCTCTGTGTGTGGGAGCTCG